>NC_068947.1:42819966-43127374 GCF_026419915.1 Harpia harpyja
TACAGGCTCATGTTTTTTATATTTGACCATCTGTGCTTCTTGCTGCCAAGAAAAGTCCTTTGCCTTTGCTCCTGTCATTTTATTGACACTCTTGGCAGGTGGGTTTTTTATTAGCTTTTTATTATTTTACTTACTTTTAGTCCTTGTCTCCCTCTTTAGGTCCATGGCAGTATTTTAAGAATATGCCCTCTTCGTTCCTGCTGGTTTTTTGCACCTGAGCATCCTGTTTAGTCATTTCGCTTCTCATCTTGACAGCTGCCGACCCCTCTGGCTTTTCTGCTTCCACCTTGTGGCTTGTGAAGACTGCTGCTTTAAACCTGAGCACTCCTCATTTCTCCCCCACCTCCTCTGTGTTAACTTTAGGGATCCGTGCATCCAGCGGCAGGCCCGCTGAAGCCGCGGATCTCCAGGGATCACCCTGCTGCATTAGCAGTCATCTTTGCGTTTGCTCATCGCGAGTGTGCTGCTTACAGCTTGAAGGTGACTCTGCATCCACTGTCCCTGCCAAAGAGGGCAGTAGCCTAGTCGTAGCTAGACCAGCCGACACAAAGAAGGAAAGAAGGACGGGCCAACAACACCTAGAATTGACAGTTGCTTCGGTTTCTGGCTTTGTTGAGGTCTACCTGTGTTTCTGTGAGCACAACACACCTGGAGAACCCAGGGTAAGCCCAGCTCAGCCGGTGACCGCCTCTCCCCAGCAAACGCGCTCCTCATCTTTTCAGCGGGGGCCACTCTTCTCCGAAGGAGGGGTCTCTGGATCTGCCCCGAGCAGCATGGCACGGTCTGCCTCCTGACTGCGCTCCCATTTCAAGGACAGCCGGGGATGCCTGTGAGTGGGCTCGTGTGGGCTGGCTTCGCCGGTGCTCTGCCAGGGGTCAGCCAGGTGTGCTGCTAGGCACGCTCGAGTCCGGCCAAACTGCTCTCGGTAGGGTCAGTACTCACCTGGAAGTGCGGTCCTGAAGGTCAAGCTCTGAGGCACCCCCGGCGCCTTGGTTTTTCATGTGCAAAGTGCTGCTAATTGTGCTCTTCACTTTTCATTTTTATTTCCATACTCCTTTGGCAGGGCACTGTCTTGTACAGGTTAAGATGAGCCTCAAGGCACTCTTAGTGTATTAATAATACTACATGAAGGTGCTGGACGTAAACAGCAAAGGCCTTGGCATTCTTTCAAAGAACAGAAGTTCAGTTCACACAGAAGTTCAGGTACTCACAAAATCATCGTAAAAAAAAATCAACAAAGGTTTCTTTAAAATCATCTTCATTTGTCCAAGCTCTGATCCCATACCTGCCTGTACTGCTTCTTGGCACATCTGTAATCAGAGGGATGTAATAGATAGGTAAACAATTTATCACATCTTTAACGAACTGGACAAAAAAACCCTCAAGATCATGTTCAAAACCAATTTAACAAAAACTCATCAAATAAAATTATTTGCTGTAATTGTGATCCCCTGGATTTTGATTTGTTGCCAGGCAATATTATTTAATGCTCTCAGCAATGAAGAATTTGTATTCCAGTGGCACAAGATATCAGAGCAACATCAAAGCCATTTATAGCCTGTATGGCTGAGTTGCACATGAGGTTTAAGAAAATATTCTGTTTAAACACACTTAGTTGTGGGGTTTTTTTATGTCAAGCATTATCAGGGATAACAAGATTTCATTGGAGGCAGATGACTATCCAGAAACATAATTAATCATGATTATTTATGTCATACCTAATTATCAGGAAATAGCCCCAGGGACACACTTCGGTTATATTTCAGAACCTTCAGACTATAATTACTTTGCTTTGTATTAAATATTCTTTCCATACTCTTGAAGAAGTTTAGAGCATATTTATAAGAAATAAGGTCAAAGGGATAGAAATAAGTAATGTACAATCAAATAATGAAAATATGTGTGTTTGGAGAAGTGCTGAGTTATTATGAGGAAGTATAATAATTTCATTCTCTTCATAATTAGGTAAAAGAAATGGCTTTCTACTGTAGTTTTTAATATGTGAGCACACTAGCATAACAGCAAGGGCCTTAAAACACAGGCCTTTTAAAATTCTGTTAATGTAGTGTAAAATGGATTAAAAGTTGGAAAAAAAATACAATCCCACCTAAGGGTCTGAATTCTCAAAGACTTTTCATTTGTAAATTTTGAAAGCTATTTTTCAGTGAGGACCTTTCATATTCTAAGGAGTTTCATAGCTTCTGGTGTTGCTGTAAAAAATATTTAGATGCATTTCTGGCTTATTATTTATAACACATTGTGTGTAATTAAAGCATTTAATAGGAGTTGTAAAATTAGGTAGGCAATGTACATGAGTATGTATGTGTGTAATTTACATTCCTGGTTGTTAACGATATTGAATACCTTTAAAATGAAGAAAGGATAAGACTGAATATAAGACCTCAAAACATGCACACATTCGTGGACCTAAGCTATAATTTTATTGAAGGGCATACCACACAACAAAGTCATTCCTGTATAAATGAAAACCTGGACATTTATTTTTACAAATAAGGGTTTTTTTCCCTTGTTTTTGTTGATAAAAAAGACAACAACATATTTTCAGCACCGCTATAGCCAGAGGCTGTTTTTGGGAACACGGTTCTTGCATAACAGATTTGCAGAACTATGCTGGAATGCATGTCATTATACCGTCTGGGAAAGTAGGTTGGGGGGGTGGGTTGGCTTTGGGGATGTTTTGGTTTGGGTCGTGCTTAGGAAAGTTATGTATGACCAGGCCCAAAATTCACAGTATATTTGGTTATTTTATTAGCTGACAGAATGTGAGCTTAGAAGTACCCATTCAGTACAGCATTTTGGTGTGTGCTTAACGTTAACGTAAAGTTGGAGTCTACTGACCTCAATTCACATGGTTACTGCTGTGTGTATGGTTAAACACAGTTTGTACCAGCACCAGAAGCCTCAGTACAGCTCTCATTGAACAGACTCATGCTGGCTGCTGGGACTCATGCCCTGGGACTAAACACTTCCATCCAGGTGTCACGTAGCGAGTGCTGAATCTCCTCTTGGTTTTGGCAGGCGTGCTTTAGGATCTGCGTAGTTTCACTCTTTAGGCCTAATCTTACATAGGTCCCATTGACTGTGGAATCATGTTTCGCTAAAGCTCTTTTTGTGACTTCTCCGTGATTTAGTTAACCAAAAGTGAAGTGCCTTGGCAGCCACATCACTGCTGTATTTACTGCCCATGCCCTGGTTTTAATGTCTAGGTATTTCATGACACAGTTTTGAAACCTCTGCAGGGCTTGACTTTACAAAACCCTCATTAAAATGAAATTAGAGGATTATTCTCTTCGTTAAATTATTCAACCTGCTTAAATACTAAGAAAAAATAATAAAGAGGATGTTATTTTAAAATGCTAAAAAGGAATGCCTCATTAAGGTTCAAAGTCAACAATCTCCTCTTAACACTGGGGCAGACAAATAGAGAAATTGTCTAGTATTTAACGTAGAGACAGCCCTCAGATAGAGTCCATTATGGTTTAATGACAGTGCACTGTTTATCTAAACCAGTGATGAAAAACAATGTGTACATTCGAACTGCCACCCTATGTCTTCTGTGAATAATCATATGTGAAATTGAACGTTACCTGGGGGAATATTTCCTTAATAAATGTCTAATTTTTTTCTACCTCCTATCCCGAAAGGTATTTTTCTTCTCTGTTTGCTTCCTAGCCGTAGCTGGACATTTTTTTTTTTTCACCTATTATTTGGTTTACATTACAACAGAAGGCAAAGCGTTGGGGTAATTGAACATTCAGTTAATTAAACCAACTAATATTGAAAGCCAGTGTTATGAATTGACCACTTTCATTTGGCATTTTCCCCCTCTATTGTTATCCACTTCCCTGAGATTTCTGAGCATTAGTGCCTAAGTGGGGCACTGCTTGTTGCTCCTGATGGACAGGAGCAGCCTTCCCTTAATAAAGCACTAAGGTGGAAACAACGATCTAGTGACTTTTTAGAGAATATTAAATGTTTCATTTTAATTTTTTTCTCCCAACCTACCAGCCTCCAAAGGCAACCCCTAGGTAAGACGCAGTGAAGCTTATATATCTGATGTTGGTTCAGCTTACTCTGAGGCCAGCTGAGGCACTTCCCTGAGCAAAATTTCCTGAGGCGGTGAGTGGCTGAGGTGAGAAGCTATCCATCTCCAAAAGGCTTAGGGGAGTACAGCTAGCAGCAGCACATGGGAAATGAGAAAAGAAAAATAAAAAAGAAAGACAATTCTAGAAAAGGGAAAGTGGTCTTCATCTAAGCTAAACACCTATTTTTTTCCAGAAGGAGCAGTCTTGTGTCTGGGTCTAAACACCCTCCCCACCTCCAGTGCCTGATCTAATCCATGGGTTCTGCATAAACTCCTGGGCCAGGCCAGACAAACACCTCAGCTTTCACCACGTCTGCTTTTCCCCAGATTGAAAACTCTGTCTTTCCTAAGCACCCTCCACCGATTTGAAATTTGTGCCGTAGCCACCGGAAAGCTGCAGCTCAGTTCCGGCTGGTGAGGAATGGTGAGCAGGACATCTGCGAGGGAGAGGGGTCTGCCAAGCTGGGATAAAAGGACACTGGAGATCTGAATTTTCTGTAATTTTGACCTGGCATGCAGGAAAAAATGGGAGAGGTCAGAGCTACCTTTCCCAAGGACATAATGGAAGAAGGGGGATTATTATTTTATGCATGGTGCACATGAAATGATCCACAGTAGAAGTTTTTGGTGAGGTAGACATAGAAAGCTTTAAATAAGTCTATCCCTCCAAGAGAAATCCTCAATATTGTTCTAGTGGTGCTGGTAGGAGCCTATGGAACAGCCTCAAGTGTGCACAAATGCACACTGCCTTCCACTGAAGGTTTTGGAAGAAAACAGACACTTTTGTCCCAAGAAGCTTTGTTTGCCTGTATGCGGCATTGTGAAGGCTGTGGCAGCTTCTGCATTATTAGAAGAAATTATCCCTTGACCATTTATTCTTCCCAGTCCTTTCCTTCATCTTCCATTTATTATTTTACTTCTTCTCTATCTCCCAAGGTTTTTTTCTGCAGGAAGAGAGATTTGGCTCATGGCATCCATCCTGCATTATTAGTCTCTGTGGTTGTAAGCCCTGGAGTGTGACTTCGGTGAGGAATCCACTCCAAGCATAAGCTGGGAAAATAATCTAATTTCTTTCTAAAAACTGCAGCCTCAGTAGGGAAAAACCACAAAGCGTTAGCAAATAATCTGCCGTTTCTATACGTATTGTTTCCCGCCTTTTTATTTCACGTTTTCCCAGAGTGGAAGCCCATCTTTTATCTGACAGTTCTCTCCTGCAGTCTTCCCAAGCCACAGCAGAACAGAGGAACTATTTTAAAATTACCATCTATTCGTATTGTTTGAAAACCTATTAAAACACTACATATACAACTCGGAGATATTTTTAAACTCTTCCTGGAACCTATTAGCAATTGCTGAGGCTCAGAAACAATCCAGGTGAAAAATGCTTTTATATGGTACCAAGTTACATATTTTTTACAGCCATATTAGCCACCATAGATAATCTCCTAGTATTTGAATATTAAGTGCACAGTAGACACATCCGTACAGGTATTAAGCTGTACATCCCTCCCAAAGGAGGGAAATAGGGAAGGTTATATAAATGAGCACCTATGTACCATTTTTCTGTTATTCTGCCTTGTCTTAAATTCTTTTAGGATAATCTTATGGAATTAATTAGATTATGATAATGACCTTGGTTTATTTGCATTCATCCATGGAAGTAATGACCTGGAACTCCGGATTCATCCCAGCTACCTTTGGTCATTTGGAACACGTAGGTTCTCTCTGTATTCAGTGTAGCGAGACAGCGAGGTTCAGAAGGTTATGCAGCTCCCCTGTGTCAGAAACCATTGCTGTGGGCCATGTCGTTAGAGGGCCTGAGCACCTCCAGGGTGCCCTAACTTCAGTGTTGTTTATCCCAAAACTGAAGTGTCCACACCTTTATACAGCTGGTTCGCAAGAGAATGGACTATGTGTCTTTTAAAAAAAGCTTAGACCTCTCTGTATGAATCCTCATTTAGTGCGTAGAAGTCCTCTGATCCTGTAGGATTTCTGTGTCATTTTAAAGACATTTCTGTAAGGACTTATTCATACTGATGCACTTTCATACTTGATCATTTTTAGCACTTCTTTCCCCAACACTCCTCTAGTTATCTGACCACTCCAGGCACTTCAATGGTAAAGAGAGAAGGGTAGCAGTAATCTCTACTAATAGCACCTGAATCTTTCTACAGGAAATTAACAGATAATGGGGCCATGAATAATGAAGTCAAAGGCAGCTTTCTCCCTTGTATAGAATTCTAGGATTCTATCCCACTGAAAGTCCAGCCCAGAAGGTAATTAGGGATGACCTCTACATACATGCTACATGTATGCATGTGGAGACAGAGATGACATCCATCAGTACCATGCCTTTTAGTTCAAGGGAATCAGTCAAAAAGCCCATCCTCTGTTTTTCAGTTGATAGCTGACTCAAGCTGACTTGACTGTTCTGCTGAGGTACATGATATTTTCCATCCTTTTTTTTTCTGTAGTGGGGGAAGCTCATTTTATGACATCAAGAATCCTTGGAAATATTTTTTTCATTTTTTAAAATTTAGAAAATGTTAATTTCCATTAAATGTTCATTTAGAAATATTTTTCTGGTTTATATAGAAGGAATAACAATCTTTTATGAAGTTCTCAGGTTGGAATTTCAAAATCCTGGTTTGGGTAAAAGGAAACATTTTGTTAAGTGAAAACTTTTATTTTTTAACTTGTTGATTCACTACAAATTGTCATCAAAATGGCAAGAACAAGCAGCTAGAAGAGTTATCCACCAACTGTTATTGCCAAAAGCTATTTAAAGGCAGGGAAGTGTCTTTACTTCTAAGATGTCTAGACTAGTTTTTCACTTCCTCTCCTTTTTCTTGCCTTCTATACACTCATTAATAGTTGGATATTTTGCTAAAGAACTCCGAATGGGTGGTTTTGTTACTCTTAAATGCAAAGCAGAACCAATCAATAATTCAGTCTGCTATTAAATAGACCTAGACTCTGGGTCGTGTTAACAGTAGAGAAAATGAACAATACAGGATTAACAAGTATTTTGATCTCATTGCTTGTTTAATTCAGCTAAAATACAATAGTATTTTGTAGGATTAAACAGGAATCTTTATTTAAGAAAATACACATCAAAGGGTTGGTCTCTGGTTTTTGCCTTTTTTTTTTAACCTTCTGTCTTTTTTATTTCAAACTCTTTGCAGGTGTCACACTCTTTTTTTCCCATAGCTATTGCATGCATCCATTTTCTGTATTTATTCAGCATTAGCTACAGCAGGTACTCAGGTAGCCAGTGCAATAATTTTGAAGAGGCTCACCAGAACCCACTGAAATCAAGAGAACATCCTCCATTGACCTCAGCAAACATGTTGTTTAGAAGGAAGTTTCAGATGTCAATTGAGCGTTGCGATAAAGTCTTTCAAGTGTAAACTCGGTAGCTGCACATCCCCTTCTCTTTATGTCACTTCATTACATCTCATTGCAAAAGGTCAAAGCAATAGAGAGTGATACATTTCCTTTTATTAGGGAGCAACGGCAAGGAGCTGTTGCTTAGGTTTGGTTTGTCGTGACTGTTACTCTCAATGTCACTGAAACACAGCATGGAAATTAAAACATTGAAAGGAAATATAATAATTGTGAGTTGCTGTCCTTGTCTATTGAATAATGGGATCTTTCCTAGAGGCTGTGTTCCCTGTGGCTGGTGACAAGCTTTGCCTGAATGTGACTGAACCTTAGAAATGTCATTTTTTTCAATCATCTGGGTCTTTATATCTGAGTAATTATGAAATCTCCAGAGCAGGGAACTCTTCAAATCAAACATATGCATCGGAGTAAAATATTAATTCAGCAAACATGACACAAGATAGCACATCAGTCAGTTCGTAACTGGCTCCTTTATAACTCTGCAGTATTCTTTTCCTGATCCGTAAATGTCACTCAAGAACACAGAGTATCTTCCACTTCCTAAAACATAGAAAATTTACATCCCTACATCCAAAAACCTGCTTTTTTATAATTCTATTCCAAACTGCAGCAAAATGCTGAAAATTCAAAATCCTCAATGAAAAGGGGCACTTGCACAAAATTTAATGTTAAGTTAGGCATGGCACTGTTCTTTTTGCTAAAACTGAAGCACTCTGCAGGAATTTGGACCTTTTTATTTTATCTTGTGTTACACTTTTATAACGTATAGTAATATGTAATATATTTTGAAATACAAATTTATTTTGAAACCAAGCATCAAAACATTTATTTCTGGAAAAGCTGAAGCCCTCTACTTTTATTGTGCCAAAAAATGATTTTTTTTTCCAAAATCAAAGCTCTTCTTCAGAACCTGTCAAGCTTAAGGGATCTGTGTATTCCCTCAGGATATTTTCTAGTAGCTCTAGTTTTTTGACTGCTGGGGTCTTTCACAGCAGTTGCCCGTATTCTGATTTGGGTTTTAGATGCTGTCACAGTTTAAATAGAGACTAACAACAAATAATAATCATAAGTGGAAAAAGAAAACAGAAACAAGGAAAGTATGAGTTAGCTTTAGTGTAGGCAGCAGCATGCCTCCAGACTTTCAATTCCCCTGTGGTCAGCACTTAGACTGCTTTTGTACATATATATGTTTTTCCTGAGCTAACAAATATTTCTTCTTCTCCTTAAGGATGAATTTTAGGTGTGAATGAACATGAAGACAGTGTGTGTGAGAGGTCTGACTTCAGGGGTTGCTGATCCCTTCAAAAACATTTTAAAAGCAGCTTAGATAAGTAGAGGTAAAAAAGCTAGGAAAGGAATGTGACACTGGCAGGAGAGAAGGCTTTGGGGCCCTCATCTCAAAAGGAACAGTCAGCTAAAATTCACTATTGAACTAGTGGGGAAAGAATGCTAATGAGAAAGAACAAACAAACCCTGGCTGGTTTGCTAATGTCCTGATTTATGTACTGCATCAGGGCTCTCTTTTTGCTCCCCCTCATCTTTCCAGATCTATTGCTGCAGATGAAGAAGATTTCTATAGAGGAAGTGAGCAGCTGGAATTAACCTTGTGCCCATGAATTAAGCAAGCATTTCACTGAAAAAGGAAAAAAAGATAAAAAAGAGCGAGATAGACCTCTAGAGAGACAAGTGAAACAACATGCTAAGTCAGTCGGTAGACTGTGGTCTTTATTAGCCAGAAACAATGATTATCACTTAGCTGCTGGTACCTGAAATGGAACAAACTAGTCCTCTACGGATCAAAGCACCAAGGGGAGAAAAGCAGCAAGGAAAAGAAATGTTCATATTATCTAGCCGGTTAAAACGCCTGCATTATCTGAACATCTACCTGAAGCTTGAAACTAGCAGCATTACAAAAGTGGGAATAGGATTAGTTTCCCATTTAAAATAGACATAGGTCTTTCTGATTGTGTGTAACTGTTTCTGCAGCCAGCTGACGGGGAACAACCACCACCCGATGAGTACGTCCTGTGTGAGACCACAGCATGACCACGGGGTGCTGCCAGGCAGTGCTGCCTCACGTGGCTACCCGATGCTCTGTCATCGTGCCAACCCCACGAGTATTTCTGAGCTGTAAATTGATTTAAAAACACTCATAATGACCTGCTTGCATCAAATCAATCAAAATTCATTACAGAGGTAATAAGGGTATGTTAGAAACTGTCATAGATTTTCTTAATCACTCCCTTGGATTTCCAGTTCTTTGGTATTCATTTTCAGCTCCCGAGCACATGCCAATATCTGGGTAAAGTGAATGAGTAGAGGTGTGTCATGAAAAGGCACAAAAATATTTCACACTGACTATTCAAGAGGCTGCTTCTAGATTAAAAAACGGCTGGCTGAAAACAGACTACATTGTGTTATGCTACATATGAATACATATTTAAATGGCCTAGAAAGCCACGCTAAAAGAACATGTATACAGGTGCCTCTGAAAGCGTGCTGATGCCGGGGAGTGCTGACCTGACCTCAGCACATGGTCCCTGCCCATGGAGCATTTACTAATATTGACATAGCAATGCTCCTATCTTCCTAGTGTTTTTCCCGAACCTGGTGATACTGCTGCTTTCAGCTCTACCCAAGTCAGCAGGAAAAAAAACATTCAGGAGCTTATCCCACTTCTTTCTTTGAATCCAGCTTGGGTCACCTTTCCTTATTGTTTGTGCCTGTTGCCAGCAAGCTGTCCAACTTTGCTGAGGTCCCAATGCTCACAGGGCCAAGAAAAGCTATGCTTTTCTTTTTGGCCCAACGCTGAGCTCCTTTTACTAGACTGAGCTGTTACTGGATGCTAGCAGTAGCATAAGAAAGCTGGAATTGAGAAAAGCATTCTAGAAATTGGGAGTGAGTTTGGGAAGGCACTCAAAAATATGGAGGAACATGAATACAGAAAAGGACAAGAGGCAGGGAAGAGTTTAGGGAAGAGAGGAGTGTATAGGAATGAGCAAAGAAATCTATATGTGTTTGAGGAGTGTAGAGCTACATGTCTTCCTGAGAAAAACAAGAGAGTGCTTGTATGTGTCCAAAGATCAGAACTGCATGGAGAGAGCTGGAGAAGGTTTGCGTGGCCGAGGATGGGAGGCTGAGGAAGGACAGCCGGACAAAGCAGCAGAGAGAAGCTGAGTTCCTGGCTCTCTTATAGGCTCTTGGCATGGCCCAAGACACACTGTTTAGTCTTCTCATGACTTTTCCAATTCTGATGTCCCTATTTTGTGGAGTTGTTGGGTCAAGAAATACTCATCCAAGATTATGAGGACTTCGATGATAAGACTCATATACATAGCAACATAGGTAAGACCTGTCTATCTGCATGTTCCTATAGCATCTCTTCAGTATGTATCTCCGGGCAGGAGCAGGACACAGAGGCCCATGTGCCTCATGTCTTGGCTAACAGATCTGGAGCATGTAGCCCAGGCAGCAGTCTCAGATGGTCAGAATAGAAATCTCCAATTCTGAGGATCTAACCTGGGTCTGGAATTCCAATAGCAGAGGACAGGGTAGTTCATCTCTGTTTCTATTTGTAGACAGAGGGGAAAAAGATACGAGTCTGAGTATGTACGGGTCAGGTACATGCATGAATAAATTCGGTGGAAAGGGAGTCTGCAATTGTGAACAGATTCTGGGACAAGGCAGTAATGCTCCTAGGAGAGGTTTAGAGATGAAAAGGCTGCCAAGAGAGGAGAGTGTGTCTGATGAGAGGCTGGAATCAGCTTTTTTTGTGGCTATGGAAAGGGATTATGTGAGAATTTTGGTGATAGAGGAGATAGGGTAAGAGAGAAGATGGAGTGGGGCAGAGAGGGAGCGAGCACAGAGCACCACAAAATGCGAAGCATGAAAGCAAGAAAAGAGCTCTATAAAAGGAGGGAGAAAAAGTGCTGAAAAACACAAGGAAGAAAGAAAGGAAAATGGCAAGATAGGACAAGAAAGAAGAAGAACAAAGGGCAACCACTTCTGCACTGGGTAGAAAAAAATGACCTTAAAAAAAATTAATTAAGAAGGTATCTGGAAAGATAAAAGATGACAGAGAAAAAAAGAACAGAACAGAGTGAAATAGCAAAGAGAAAGAGGGAGACAAAGTACATGTAAACGAAGTTTTTAATTAGCGCAAAGGATAGAGATGTCTACAGAAAAAGAAAAAAAAAGCATATGGATGAAATACCAGAGACACTCATTTATGTAGGTCCCTTCAGGCTCAGGGTTTTATGCCTCTTTTTCACTACCGATGTTTTAAAGTTGAACACAGTTCTCCCCTCTTGGTCTTTCTGGCTCTTTTCCCCCCCCGTGACTGTGTATATCATTGCTCCAGTAACACAGAATGATGTAATACAAATTTTCCATGTTTATATTTATATCTTTGCTCATTTTTTATCATTGTTTTCTACTGACACTGATTCCCTTGTTAAAACAGTCTTTTTATCTGTACTGACTGCAGGTTTCTGGATGACAACTTCTCATCTATCCGGGGAATTTTTTGGTAGAACTGTTGGCACCCAGTCACTGTGCATTTGCTCTGCAGCTCTCAGCACCACTTACCATGCGTCCCTCTCAAGGAATGACATGTCTTTCTAAGGAAACAGTGGTGGTGAACACTTATTCAGGCTACATTTGCCATGAGTTTGTTCATGGACAATATGTTTTATGAATACTGTTGCAGTTTATTTTTCACACAGATGACTCCTATGAATTAGCTTTTGTCAGACAGACACAGAGTCATCAGTTCCCATTCCAGTCCCTGACACTAGCACAATCTGTGGGTTTGAACTCTTCATTAAAGAAATTGGATTATGAAACACAAGTCTCAGAAACAGGTTTAGTAAATGGTGGTAAAATATAATGAAAATCTGAAAGCCCTGATAACTTTTTTTTTACTGTTTTGAAAAGCTTGACATGCTGTTTTGTATTGTAACTTCCTCCAATTCCCTGTTCTTGTTAGGGAAGCTAATGTAATGGGGGAGGCAGAAAGGTGGATAATAGTCCTGCCTTCAGCATCTGGACGGCAGCATGGATTTGAGCATAGCTTTAAAAGGCAACCACAGGCTTGCTGTATGGTTTTATGTTATGCTTTTGCAGGCTCTGAATGAATTTGATATGCACCATGAAAAATTTCTAAAGTAAACTTTGCATGGAAGGGGTATAATGTAGGGACCATTTGCCCCATCTCATTAAACCAAATGGTAACCTTGGGATTGTAACCGTGTGAATTTTACATGTTGTGACTGAAGGGATGACCCCAGAATGGGCACGTGCACTTGACAAACGTCAGTCTAGCTAACACAGGAGCAAACAGCAGTGGAGATGTGGTAGACTAGACCTCCGTACCAAATGGGTGCTGGAAACTTTGTCCAGCTCATAGCAAAGCACATGTCACCTTGTCTTCACTGCATGGGTCCTGTAGGTGATTACACATGGGGGAGAAGCTGTAACTAGCTGTAAATAAGAGAGGATGTGTGAGTGGCCTGGCCATTTCCAGGGTGCGTTTTCCCCTCACCCTCAGAGGCAGTGAAATGACATTAACCTGAAGCACATGTCATGCAGAGCAGGCCCTGCTTCTGCCTGGGCACTCTACCTCTGAAAGTATGATGGGAAGAAACAGCCAAGACTTGAATTTTCGAAGGCATGCAAGAAACCGGGCACCCAGCTTCCATCAGGTTTTAACAAAAATGAGGCACCTTAGGCTTCAGTTGTGAGAAATGTTGAGCTTATGCCAAATCCATGGTCTTCACTCAGGGCAGAAAGTTCTGCTCACTTGGCAGGATCACGCAGGATCTCCCATAGGAAGATCTCGGCTGTAAGACCTTCTGTCACTGCCAGCAACCCTCACATGTTGGTTTTTTATGAGATGCTGGAGTTTTCTTCTGTACAGGCTCAACACCTAAGCTATGCCCCCCAAACCAAGAGGAAGGAGCCCCTGGACTGCAGTGAGCTGTGGACAAAGCTTGCAAGGAGTGATGTCTTCTGAATGAAGGAAGAGGACCGTGGGGTTGGAGAGCAGATGGAAAGGAAAGGGAAACCTCCACCAGCCAGCTCACGGTTCAGGTTTTGAAGCATTATCAACCAAAAGAAAAGCCTGGGAACACAATCTTCCATCAAAGCTCTCCTGCAGAAACACAGTTTCAGGCCTCCTTGTCAAACCACAGTAGATGGTCGGCATGTTTGGAAGGATATAATTTCTTTCTCTACTAGTAGACTTGTTCTGTATGGGACTGGTGAGGGAGGGGGGGGAAAAATGAGTGTGTTAAAACCTGTAGCGGATGGATGCTCTTTCTGTTTAGGGTTTAGCTACTGACTGTACTAGGTACTGTTGGATTTGCAAAGAAATACGGATTTGCTTATCATCACCACAGGTAAGATGACATATGAAAGCTACTTGAAGACTGTGAAGGTCTGTAAAGGTAGCTATGCATGTCACACAGACAATATCCTTATGTGGCTGTGTGTACATCCCATTAAGTTAAAGGAATAACTATTTTCCTGTTTCCAGTCTTCTAACTATGTAATTATATTTCTGTATAAAGGGAACAGTAGGTAAAGGGAAAAATAAGTACGGTTGTTTTTACATACACATGTACACATATATGTGTGTGTGTGTGTTTGTATATGTATAAATATAAAGAGTTCTACTACAATAAAGCCAGCCTGGCCACACTGTTTGTCTGCCTCTGGGAGATTTTGTATTAAGCCTTGTGTTCTTACCAGCCTCACAATGATCTCAGATAAGCAAACTGCACCTTTGTGAACAGAACAGAAGAAAATCTATTGTTCTGATGTTTATCTATTTGCATATTTAGAAAGAAGTGTGATCTCATTCTCCATTCATTGCCCTGTTTTATTCTTCAGTTTACCTCTGAATACATTTTCTTTGACCATCTCTCTGACACAGCTACTTAAAGAAATTTTAATGAGTGGAAACCCACTGGTTATTATTAAAGCTGTTTAAGCAATGCAAGGTTTCATTTTCTTGTGTAGGCTCCTCTTATACTTAATTGTAATGATCTCATTCCCTAAAGTGTCTGTGCTTCCATTATTAACTCCTATTAATAACTTGTATTAATAATACCCCATACAAGTCCCAGTCTGTGCTGAAACACTGCAAACCAAACCTCAGACAGGGAGGAAACAGTCTCCATGTTTTGTTTTAAAAGGAAGCAGAAATATTCCACTTAAAAGCAAAGCCAAATACAATATTGCACTAGATTCTCCATTATGCTGATACCTTACTCTTCTTGTCCTACCAAGAAGCACTAAACATGTCCTGAATAAACACTGGACAGGTCCTACCTTGAAAGGTTGAGATACCTGTGGCACGAATTGGGAGTTAAGGTCAGACTGCCCTTGTGCAGTGCGATGCCAAAGCTGAAACCCTGACTCTGGTATCTTCAGTTGGAAAAAACTGTAAGTCTGCCCTGAATTTCTCGAAGACCGCTACAGAGCAGAACGAGCTCATAGAGGTGCAATACATAAACAGCAATGATGCTATAAGCGTCTGAATCAAGCTGTCACTGCCACACCACTGTAGACAGAAGCACTGGTGCAGCAAGAGGCATCACTGAGTCGTCACCCACCTCACTGCAGCTGATGTAAAAATACCTATTACTGCATATAGGAACCACACTATGGTGTCACCTATGTAGTCCTCGTGCAGGGGGAGCAAAAGAGGGGAGGGGAAGAGGGAAAGAAGGAAGAAGCATGGAAGCAGCCACAGACTCACTGCCTTAAGCCTCCATCCAGGCGTGCCTGGCTGGGCAGAGAGGCCAGGCAGAGCTTGCACCACGGGCACGAAAAGGACTGCTGGGCTTCATCCTGCAGCCCCTGAGCTCCCAGTGCCTCAGGGCAGCCTGGCCAGGGGTGGAGACTGGGGCAGGAGAGAGGGATTGAAGTCAAGCGTCCAGGGGACACAGTAGCAGGAGGAAAGCTGTGCTTAAAATCCTCCTGGAGTGTGTGGTCTAAGTCTTTTGCTTTACTACGACATAAATAATTCTGTTTATCATTGTTTCTAAAGTTAATATTTTACTCTTTGTCCCTATAGTAATTTTTCAGTTCTAAATACGTAGGCCGACCACTTCAGCGTGTTGCCTTTTTTGTAGGGCACTTGGTAGTGCCTAATTTTCCCATGCTTCTTGTGAGGACTTGAGCCTGCATCTTAATGAATTTTAAGCAGCACCTTCTAGACACCTGAGCCTTTCCGCATCGCTGCTGGTGACGCCGGGCAGAGAGAAGCAGGGACTGATCCCACGCAGAATTATTGTGGAGGAGCTGAGCCCTTGTAACACCGAAAGCTGAGCTGATGCCTCTCGCCAGGGAAGGGTCTCCCTGCCATGTCTTGGGGAGCCTGGCTGGACGTGTCCTGCGGGATGTCTTATCAGCACAGTGCCTCTGCTTCCACTTCTGGCAGCACACAGCGAGGGCAGGGATGAGCAAAATGCTGGAGTCTGTGCCTGGTGCAGAGATGATCCTCTTGGCTCTCCTATAAATATTTCATTTGAACCAAGTTCAGGGCTCAGTCAGACTGGCTCCAGAGCCCCTGAACACAGCCTGCATGAGTGAGACGACAAACTCAGCTCAGCTCAGCTCCGCTCTGCTCATCCCTCCCATGTAAGCCATCACTTGCTACCCCAGCCCTTTGGGAATGGGGAATATGCATGCAAGGGAGTACTTGCCAGCTTTGGTGGTGCCCCTAAATAAGGCAGTTCCTTCTATTTTATCAGCTCTTGCTTCTCCGGCTAGGTCTTTTTCCCCTCCCCTACAGCTTTTCTAGTTTGCTTCCACTTGTGGCTTTAATAAGAAATGAGTCTGAGGGAGGCAGAAGCAAGAATGATTGCACAGAAGGGATATCAGGTGTCTGAACTCTCCCTGTGTAGATAAGTACTTCTTAGTAGATATAGTAAAAAATGTTTGGTGGAAGCAGCTTTTTGTTAGATAGTATCAGCTTGTTGTAACTGGGACATTTTGCAGGAAATATTGATTATAATGATATTTCATTTTGAACAAAATGGAAAGTAATGAGGCGACCTCCTCACTTTCTGTAATGCAGTGTTTTGAAAAGACTGAAGCTGATCAGACTGGAACCCCTCGGCTCCATTTTGGAGTGGCTTTCACTGCAAATTTTGTTTTTAAATGAAAGATTATAAACGACAAATGTCAAAATAGTAACATTTTAATTAAAAACATTTGTAGGGCAAGTTCTGAAAATGAACATTCTGTTCTGATCTAATATGGAAAGATTCAAAATCCTGGGCCATCTCTGAGACAGAAATTCTGCCTCCTGCATAGCTCTGATAATATCCAGAGCTCAAGTGGTGCATTGATCCTGGATTCCTTGACCAGTAAAACTGCTTTTGTGTATATGTGTGTGTGTGTTTTCTGCAGATGGCTTCCATCCCTCTTTATCATAGCAGTTCCCAATATCAGCCAAAAATATCTGCACAAAAGCCTCTGTTATGTCTCCGGGCTTGAATACTGGCCAATGTTACATATATGGAGAATAGTAACTCAGTATCTTGAATGGCTGTCTCTTGCATTATACTGACATAGCCTGAGCTGGATAAAATGCAGTGTGTAAACTGAAATTGAATGAGCCATAAAGACTTAAATTATTCATTTGGGAAGTATGTTCTGAGTGTCACCGAAACCCTAGAGATCAGGGGAAAATAAATAAAAGCATTTTCTCTTTTGTTATTGGCTTGTATCTTTGCTTACTGAACCCTGTGCTGGGCAGCCAGAAAGGTCCTGCAAGGGGCGGAGGACTTGAAATTTCCATTATGCTCTTGCCCTGTGGCAGCATTCGGTATAGGTGAAGTGCCTTCTAAAAGCAGCCTCTGCACAGGGCACGCAAAATTTGCAGCAGCTTGAAAGCTACACGGCTTTGCCTCTCATTACTGAAGAAATAAAGCTTCCTTTTAGAATTTGCCACAACAATAGGGGTTCCAGATGCAGTTTTCTATTACAGACCAGCAACAACAAAGCTATGTATTTTCTAGAAGTAAGTGCCATTTTCCATTCCAATAACCCTATGTAATGCTATGGCTCTACATGTTCCTTATTTTAGGATTAATATATCTGACAGGAAGACTGCTTGTTCAGATCCCCTACAACGCAAGGAAAGAAGGGTGCTGATTTTTAGAATAAGTTGTCAATTGAAGTACTTAGACTACTCTAAAGTATACGTATTAGTATTTTTAAAAAATCGCTATCTAGTAGTCACCATTTAATTTCCATTGCCTGTAGTTCATGGAGCGGGAGAATATACAGCTTGAGAAAACAAAGCTGAAACCATCTACTCATTATTCTACTGATAATGGAATTATTATTATTATTATTATTATTATTATTATTTACTGGTTCTAATTCTATTTACTGCCTTTCCTTACAACACAAACAGGTTTCCCATGGCATATATCTCAATAGTCTCTGCTAAGCCCTGCAGGACTGTTCCTGCCCGGCGCTGGGAGGTGGGCTGCTCACAGGGACAGCGCAGCTTGGTCAACACAAACCTTTCCCAAATGGCTGGGCACCTTCACGCCGCAGGATCTGGCTGTATATTGGGGGTCCCCAGACCTCCAAAGCTGTCCTCGCAGCTCAAACAGGTTCTCCTTGCTGCAGCCCAGGCAGTGGGATATGGCTAGCAAAAGGGTTGTCAGGGCTCAATCATTGCATTGGTGCATTAGTAAGGACTGTAAATTAAAGCAAACTCTATGTGGTATTTGGAGCGTGTGCAGGCTCCAGTTGGGAGATTCTCCCCCATCTCGTTCAGCTGGGCTCGAGGCACCCCTGGTCATGCAAAGGACTGCAGAGTTTAAAGCATTTTCACACCTCTGGGGTATGTTTGGAAGAGGACGGTCTCACACGCCTGAAAGCTTCAGACCAGCACGGAAGAGAGCAGTTTGGGCCGGGCGGCGGGGGGAAGGTTTGGCATTGGGAACGCATCCAGAAGCTGCAAAGCGACCCCTTTTCCTCTGCCCAGACTGCAATGCTGCCAGGCTGGGAGGGCCACGTCCATCGGGGAGCGCAGAGACCCCCCTTGGGGCCAGCTGGGAGCCTGGCGGGGGACACCAGGCAGCCGAGGTGGCTAACCTCAGTGCTCCAGCACCCAGAGGGAGAGGCTGACGCAGGGAGGGATGGGACGAGACAGGGTTGTCAGACGTAGCGTTTCAAGCACACTGTAGTGACAGGGAATTTTTCTCTGTCATGGGATCATGCGAGCAGCCCTGTTCCACCCACCTGTATCATTACCGAAACAAAGGATGGCATATCTTGCCTGCTATTGTCTGGGTGGCAAATACACTTTAGGGAAGGAATGAAAGGTGGGTGTGAGAAAGCTTGACTGCTATAATTGTCTTCTATTAGCTTAAACATTTCTCCCTCTTTTCTGCACATTGATCCAGCCTTACGACGAGGGAGGGAGTAAGGAAGATGTTATCTGGGGTTGGTTCACTTCCTTCTTTTGTGTTTTGTTTGTTGGTTTATTTTTATTTTTTAAACTGGAAATTAATATTTCGACTATCCAAGATGATGTGTAGATTTAATGAAACAAAATCATTCAACCCTTTTCTCCTCCTTTTAACTTCAACCAGTCCCTAGGAAGCTCCCTTCAACAGGCTAAACGCTTAGATTTAAATGACATTTCCCTGTTCACAAAAGCAATGATTTCTTATGTGATCCATGTCATGGGGAAAAGTGACATAATTCTTGGGAGGGATAGGATCTTGTAGGTTAGGTTATGCGAGTCTTGAGTTACCACATGAATCTTATTATTCTAGGTAGGTTCCTCATCTTTTTTTTATGTTTTCATCATATTCCACTGAAGGCTCTGACGTACATTCAGCAGCAGATTGAACTGTGACAGGCAAAGCAATTTTAATCTCTAGCTTCCGCCTTGTGTCTTTCTGGGAGACTTCTGCCCCCGTGGTATGGACTGTGGGGCCTCTCCTAAACCCATGCAGTTAACAGCCAGGCTTATTAAAGTAAATCTTAATCCGTTTTGATTCATGGCAACATACCATCCTGCAAAATGTGGTGGTCAAGAGTTGACTCTAAAGCCACCCGGCCACCTCAGCTACAGGGGCAGCAGCTTTCAGGAGATGACAGAGTGGACAACAAGGGAGTAGGGATCACTTTAGCAGGAGGATTTTAATCTGACAGTAAATGTGTGGCAAGATCCTTAAAGCCTCCCAAGGAACAAAAGTTACAGGACCTCAAAATATTTGCGTACTTGTTCCCCCACAATTGTGATGTTTCTTTCCCCCTTGTGCCTGCACAAGTTCTTGGTCTGATGACAAGGATGGTGTTGAAAGTTTAAGCCATCTTCAGGTCTTTCTTGAATTTTCCAATAACATTCCAGTATGAAATCTGAAGGAGGGACAGCAGCATCGGCTGTCATATTTAGCTGCCGTGAAATTGTGTGACATTAAAGCACAGGGAGGAAAACAAAATCTTGAAAGCTGATAATCCCTGCACTTTGTTGGCTACAGAAAAGCCAGGTTAATCCCAAAATATTGATGCTGTTTCTGGTGCTGACATACCATCTGCTCTTCTTCATGCTAGACGTGACCAAATATGAACTTTAAAGCCCTTCCTGTGGGTGACACTTATTTGTATCTTGAGACATTTTACCTTCATGTAAACATGCTTTTCCTTTCCCTTGTAGAAACCTATTTGCTTCAGTGATGCTGTAATTAACACGCGGCAGCAGACACCAGGGGTTGGCCTGGGGTTTTTGCATTCTTTCTGGAAGGGTTTTGGTGGACCCTGATGCCTAGCTCTCAGGTACAGCGGTATGGTCTCCTGCTGGTTTGGCAGTCCATTTGCCTTGTTCCTAAGTGGTAGACAAAGCAAGCAAGGCTTAATTTTGGCAGCTATGAGTAGGAAGAGGAGAAGAAGTCTTGCTGAAAACTGGCTAATGTGCTTAGAGAAGCTGGCTCAAGAACGTATGGGTAAATCCCCAGCAGTGGCTTGCCTTTTACAGAAGGAAGTTGTATGAGGATTGTACAGTGACATTTTGAACAAAAGCTCATATTAAGCCTAGCCAGTCTGCAAGCAACCCACAAATTCCTCTATTTCTCTAGTAGGACACATTTTGAATGCAGCTGCCTGACCAAACTAGAATGGAATTAAAAAGAATAAATAAATTCTTTTGGCTTAAAGGAAAAAAAAAAATTACTTCCTGAGAGCAGTGCTGCACCTTGCTTTAGAAAGCATCTTATTTTTTGAAATTTTCTATAGCCACAAAACATTTTATTTAAACTCCTTCTAGCAACCCACAACCCAATTTTCCTTTCTCATTACAAGTGTTTATGACAAACACATCATCAAGGATTTTTCTTTGTATGGAAACATAAATACAGCTTCCTTAACTAATGGGATTGCCTGTTTTATGCTAGATGCATGTTTAACACATACATTTGTCATACAATTATTGATGCAATGGATTAAATATGGGAACTACAAAACCATACAAGAAATTAATTCCCAGTTACTGATAAGGCTAGAAGGATTCATGTGCACCAGGAGGAACTAGTACAACAAATAGAAAATGTAAACTGTGACAGTATTTCTTGCTTTATCAACATTATGGGAATAAGACTGTACACCAAAAATAGACCTGTTTTGGAGCTGTATTAAACCACATGTTTTTAAATAAATATACATACAAGTGTGTGCAGAAATGATGTTAAAAGAACAATTTTATGATTGCAGAGTCACTTTACCAAATACCAGGAAATGTCAGAATTAAAATCACGTAGGAGATAAATCTGTCCCCTCCATTGTGTCTGTGTGTTATGACATAGTTGTTAATGACACAGTCACATATAGATTTTTTCCAAAGGACCATACGCATTCATCACGCAGGACGGATGCTGCTCACTTAATCAGCAGTTATTCAGTCTCGTTTACTCCTTATTATAAGATGAGAGGCCCCAAGCCTTATTTACTGCACACTATTCAAATCCGTCTCTAAAGACAGAATTTTCAGTTGCCTCCTGGGCTTTTCTATTGAGCTCATTCCTGTGGTATCTGAGCGCTTCGCAATGAATGCATTTATTTATACAAGACCCTTGTGAGGATAAGGGATATTATTAGCCCTATTTTACAGATTCACAGACAAAATTTTGGTTTTCCAGTCTGAGGCACCTACGGCCAGATTTTTCCAGTGTGCTCAGCTTTATCTGTTTAAAGCAGAGTTCAGGTCCTATTGAACTCAGTTGCAGCTGCAATACTCAGCATTTCAGCAAATCAGGCCCTTGGGTATGAAGTCAGATACCCAGAAAATAAAACATGCAGAATTACTTTCTGCTTTGAGAAAGTCTGCTTTTTGCTGTTTCTGACGTCTTGTCCGATCCATTCCTTCTCCCTGACCCCCTCTTCCATCTCTGACCGCTGCCCTGACTCCTCCTCTCGTGCCCGGTGAGGGGAACCAGGGTCAGGCAGAGCCACAAGATGTGTGGGCAATGCAAAAAGGCAATATGCAGAGGGTGGGCAGCAGGAAGGGGTTCAGAGGAGGGATTTAGAAACTTTGCCTGAGCAGGTAGGCACGGTGTTAGGAAAGCCAAAGCTCAGCTGGAGTTGATACTTGTGAGAGATGTCAAGGAAAAAAAGAGGAGCTCCTGTGCTACGTTAGCAGTAAAAGGCTGAACAAGAAAAATGTGGGAATGTTGCTGAATGGGGCAGGTGATTTAGTGAAAGCAGACAGAGATCAGCCTGAATATAAGGAAAAACTCTTTCCCAGTGAGAACAGTCAGGTTGTGGAGCTGGTTGCTGAGAGAGGCTGAGCAGGCTCCATGCTTGGAGGTTTTCAAGGAGGTTAACTGGATAAAGCCCCGATAAGCCTGGTCTGACTTCTTGACTGACCCTCCTTTCAGCAGGAGATTGGACTGGGGAACTCCCTAGGTCTCTTTCCGACTGAATTATCCTCTGGTCCTGCAGTTTCATCTCTACTCTTTTTACAAGCATGTTTTTCCCAAACAACAACTCACCTAAGATTTGGCTGTGGTCTTTTTGACATTTGAACTACACAGCTTTCTCAGAAATTTAATTGCAAGAAACCGTCCTCAGTCCCGGGCTGGCTCATGTGCAGCAGGGCGGACATCTGAGAAACGAAGTGCTGAAACCTGGGCATTTACCTAAATTTTCCCTGTGCACGTGAACTGAGAGATTCCATTCTTCTCTTCCAATGGACTACAATAAGGTGAAATTTGGGAGTTTTATTCATGGGGAGAGGAAAAGGTACATTCCTGACATGAGGACCACAGTTTCTTTGAAATATGAGGATGCTGGTGCTTGTCGAAGCGAGGTTGGGAGAAAGTGCCAAAAAAAGAAAGGGAAAAAAGGGAAAATGTTGTGTTTTCCCCTAACTTCATTCTCAGATAAAGAGTAATTATATTTCCCCAAAATAAAGAAAACCACTAACCAACAACAACAACAAAAGATGAACAATGAATACTTCTACCTAAATAGCTGCAGTCTCACAAAGCTGTAAGCAATGCAGGTACGGCCTGGTATGCAGAAGAGCCTTAAAATAGTTCATGATTTCCAAATCATTCTAGAAATGCTTCTGCATGTTACCTTCCCATGATGAAGATACAGAAAGTAGGAAATGAGCTGCCAGAAAAGAATGACAAATCTATATCGGCCTCAACTGTGGTTCTCTTGAGTGCACAGCCTGAAGCGTCTCCCCCTTTTCACTCAAATTTCTGCATATCCTCTTTTTGTGTGCAATACTGTGGATCACAGGAAAATAAGAAAAGTCCTCAAGAGCTTCTCCATCTATAAATGGATTTCAGAAATTTCAAAGTGCATTACCAATGAAGATGTAGTTTCAAGGTTTCAAAATACAAAAACACTGCGTATGTGTGAAGTTGTACCCTCTCAATTTGTTGTTCTTTTTTTTTCAACTAATAGAATAGTTTTCAGCTTCTGTGAGGGCAGAGGACATATTATTTCTGTATGAGAGCAATTTACTTCAGTCACATATACATATACATACGGACACGCACACACGAAGGAGTGGTTTGAACTAAGCTGAGAGAAGCCACATCTGACCTGAGAAAAGGAATACACATGCGTAGACAGATTTGCATCATTAACTAAGTCAATTTTAAACCCTGGAAGGCCTTACATCCTTCACTAGATGCAGTGACATAAATATTATTTCCTTAGTTGCATGCTTATTGAGGCCAACACTGAAATTCATGTTAGGCAGTACCTCACTTCCAGAGCGGAGGTCTCTGCAGAACCAGTGTCAGTGCTGGAAAGCTGAAATCCTATCATAGTGGCAGGAACCTGTACACCCTCTCTGCATCCCCTTTCTAGCAGGAAACACCCTTAACATTAAAAATTCTTTGCATGAGCAAATGAGGTGCAACGCTCTCAAAGTATACATGAGAGTCCGATGAGATTGTTGGGATCTAGATGGGGCTACTAAACCTCAGCTGCTCAGCAAAGGACCAAAGCAATCAAGTTGTGGGCAATCCAATCTTCCCCAACAGCCTCAGGTTTTAACATTTTCATCTCTGGTCACCAAGAGCAGTGCTGGTACCCTTTCTAGCCCTGTGCTACCCACAGGTAATAAGCTGGAGTGAGAGACTGAAAGAGTTAAAGTCTCAAACATTGTGGTGGGGCAAGTTCTGCCTAAGGACGAATTCTGCCTAGCAAGGAACCCTGCAGAGCCAGGAACCCTGGGTGAAAAGCAGCCCATCAGCACAGGGCAGCGGCAGCAGGAGGGGGAGCCCGGGCCGGAGGGTGCGCAGCTCCCGGGTCTGGTGCGCTGAGCGGGGCCGCTCACCTTGCACGGCCAAAGATCACCTCTGCGGGGAAGGGGAAGTTACTCCCCAAATGACCCCCAAGCCAACAGACCCATTTCCCAAAGGCTCCCAAACAGCTCATAACACCTAATTAGCCGAATGAGATGGAGGGCCCGCCCAAAGGAGGGGCCACGATGATAAAAGAACACAAACAAGTCCCAGGTGTGTGGACTCATTGGGACTGGACTCTTCAGTTGACTGAAGCAACACTGGACCTAGAGCTGGTGACATCTTTCTCTTCTCTCTCTATTTTTCCATAATCCTTACACCTCATCCCTTTAGACATAACCTGCTGACCAAGTCTGGGACTAGGAGCTGATCCAGCCACCCCTGGGCTCCTCTCTGAGAAGGAGTCTAGAAAGCAAGGGGGTCTGCTCTGAACCTCCTGACCCAGCAGGAGGGATATCTCCTTATTGTCTTCCCTGAACTGATTCCCAAATAAGCAAGGCCTGTAGTATATGTTTGGTGACGTAGGGTTAGCACGTTACACAGTTTACTGACATAATTTCATGCCAATTTTTGTGGTGAGCAAATAAATGTTGAGTTTTGTGAGTTAAAGGATCCCTGGTGTCATTTCACCTTAATCCTGACCTGGGAATCAGCGAGCCTGAGTCATCGTCCTGAGAAACTGGGATGTGACAGCTGGGAAACCACTTTTCCCCCTTCTCAGCCTGGCTCCCAATTTCATGCTAAGCCATGCCTTGCAGCACGACTGAAGTTCAATCAGGAGGTGAATGAATGCATAGATGGCACAGCAGCCTTAATCCCTGTAACTTTAATTTCCTTCACCTTTATAGACTGGCAAAGGAAGAGGTAACTTTTTTTTTTAAGGGAATGAATGCTGTGGCTGTAGGGGATGGGCTTCGTTGAAGTAACTTTCTATTTACTATTGAAAAAAGAAAGCTTTAAGTTTATTGGAATCATTCAGTGAAAAAGCACAGAAAAAGCAGGTCATCCTCCTATCTCTCATTTCCTCCGCTTCCTTCCTACCCCTTCGTACAGTTTGAGGGAGACTTTTTGACATCTGCTCTTCAATTTGGGGCTGTTCTCAACACTAATTTTTAGTTTCACTGGGAGCATTTGAACTCTTGAATAATGCTTCTCTTATCATCACCACACCAAGTAGTTATTGCTACAAAAGAGGTGAGAGATAGAGAGAGGTGCCTGATACTTCCCAGCTGAGCCAACTGCTGCTACTAACCTGCTTTTTTTACAGAACAGTGAGTCACGCATTAGGGTTGAAACAAGATTTATTTATCATCTGAGTTAGAAGAAATAAATAAAAATTGAGAACAAACAAACAGGAGTCATTGACAGTCAGTTGGTACCTAATGAATCATATTCTTGGGTTAGCAGAGATTTGTATGTTTACTGAGTAATTTTTTCCTAAGTGCAGTTGCTCTTGGAGACTTCTGTGCTGGTACTAATTCTGTGATTATAATCCTCTCTATCTCTTAACCTTCTTTTCTTCTTGCTTGGTAATTTTGCTGTTTTAGAGAAGTCAAAGAAAAATATCTCTTTTTATAACAAGAAGGAAACATCATGTGCATAGTGTGAGTCCCTCACTGACATGTGGCTTCCTAAAGCTGTGGCCTCACAGCCGGCTTATGATTTTGGGTGGGACACACTCATGGTTTGGCGGACCTTGCTGATGACTTGGTACTGACATTTTTTCTGATTTTCGGCTCCTAAAGTGCACTAAAAAGATAAAAGCATTTAGTGAATAATTATCTGTTACAACTTTGCTGTCCTGCCTGTTGCTCCACTTGGCCCAAGGTTGTTACCAGGGACAGGGCTGGGGTGGGATGTCCCTGTGAAGATGAAGGTGCTGGAAAGTCGTCTGACTCTGTGCTCCGATAGAGCCCATGTTGGGGAAGAAAAAGGAAAAAGCCCTGGTTAGGAAGCTGCTGTTTCTTTAAATGGGAGATAGAGAGCTGAGGAAAGGTTTTAGGCAGAGGCTGTGCAGTGAAGGGAAGAAAGGTTCACAGTAGTTTTCAGTGGTAATCTTGTTCTCCTTTTTCTAACAACATCCTTTGTTCCCTTCAGAAGAAAAGATGGGTAAGAAGGGGCAGGATGGAAGTACAGAAAGCAATGAATGCTAGAGAAAAGGTAAATCAGTTATGCCTACTTACTGTAGTATGAACATGCAAGATAATAGGATATTGGGAATGTGTCTGTCAAAGTAAAGGAAACAGGGAGAAAGGGCAAATACAAGTGAGTTACCTATTTTCTGAGTTCAATGTCCACAACGGGCATTCACGAACAAGCCTCGACTGTTATTTTTAAGGTCTGCAATACAGTTGTTGCATTTCACATTGAAGCCAGGGCAGAGGTGACTGGGATTTGTAAAGGGACACAAGTGCGCCAGCTCAAGGTGACAAATCAGTTGTCTAAATCCATTCAAAGCCCATACATGCTACAAAGGCAAAGAGGATATGAGCGACGTCTTTGTAACCTGGTAATCCAAGGCTCCTCCACCAGCTCTTGCAAGTGCACAGGGAAGCCCCTGGGCCTTGGCTTTGTGAGAAGTGTGTGCTTCACGGGGGGGCTTCTGTGGAAGCCAGAAACCCACCCTGTGCAGTCAGCAATCCCACAGGTCCCCACAAAAGTCTGCTCTTGGGCAGAGAAGAAAAAGGTGCCTAACCATGCAACGGGGGGGAAGGAAGCCGAGTGTCGAAACTGCGTGCTTGGGCTTGGGCTCTATCTCCGTGCTACCTAATGTCAATAGAGCCCTCATGGGGTGCAGCCAGAGCTTCCCCAATGTCCTTGTCCAGCTTGGCGACAGCAGCTGACGAAGCGCAAAGGGCCGTTGGGGAGTTCGTGCTTCTGCAGACCCTTGGTCTGAAGGGAAGTGAGTGAGATGCTGCCCGGAGGGCCCCAGGGGAGTGAGTGGAAGTTTATAGAGATGACATTTCAGTTTATGGGAAGCATAAGGAAGGACATGATGTAATCGCTTCTGGACGTTATCTTAAAGGCTCCTGGACTCCAACTGAATATAGAAAAACGTACACTGTTAGAAGTACAGCTGTGACATTTAAGGTGTATCACTGCTGAATATGGCTGGGGAGCAGATCAGTACAGGCACTGTTTTTTGAAAACCTTGACCCAAGCTTTAGGATGTTCTTGAAAAGGACACTCAGAGATGTGAAAGAACACAGAAACAACTCTGCCTGGGAGCTTTGATTGGAATAAATTACAATCAGTAACACACCCTCTCGTAACACAATCTCCTCTTCATTCAAAACCCTCTGTTACTTGCGAATCTTCAGAGGACAGTAGAATTACTTTGGTGTAAAGTTATTTACTTCCAGACTTCTGGTAGGCTGTAGTGAATTATAGTTACTGAATAAGCTTTTATCTAAGGTTCCTGCAACTGAGCAATTAGCTTTCTGACTTTTACACTAAAGCAATTTATGTAAACAGATTGTGGTTATGAAGCAAAATGCTTAACAAGTCATAAATTGTGAATCAGTTGTTGATTTGTGCTTTTTTGTTTCTTTTATTTGCTGAACAAAACATAAATTTTCTGCCTGTAGTGAGGTGTTTTTTTCTCAAGTATTGAAATGTGCATGTCTTTGGGATATAGAAGAATTCCCAGAAAGAGTCACAGCCCCTGGCAGTTTACCATGTAAGGTGAGAGGATTCCTCTAAGGAACAGGCATTTGAGGAATCGTTACAAACAAGACACCATCAGTTATGATAGAGTGTGAATTTATAAATTTATAAGCAGGGAAAGATTACCTTGCATTTACCACGAATACAAAAATGCAGCTGTGCAGCTAATGTGAGGTAGGTCAGGCTATATAAATTAATCTTTCTTATTCTTCCTACTTCGGTGAGTAGACAAGCCTACAGGATAAGTAATCTAGCTCCTTTGCATGATGATACTTCTAATCCTTTGTCCTTGCTTTGCAGAGCTCAACAGTGTTGCCGTATAAAGTACATCAGTATCACAGAAGCTTGCCCCATTTGAATAGATGGGACAGCTTCAGACTCTCTGCACATTCAGGCCTTGCTTAATGTAGACTTCTTTGGCTCACAGCTGCAAGAGCTACTGAGATGGTAACTTTTGGATAATAATGATATGCCTATGTATTTCCTTTAAGACTAGTCCTTGCACCTGCCCTGGAAGATATTGCACTATGAAGATTATGGAGCAGAACATGATAAGAAAGGACTTCTCTGACTCCTTCAGCTGCTTAATAATTAACTATATGACCTCTGTTTAGAAGTAAAGCCAAGCCAATTAATGCATACTTCAATAGATTATATTGCCTATAATACGACTATGATCTATAATGTAAATTTAGGAAATATGAAGATTGAGTGTGGATAAAATGTTCCATATACACCATGACGAGGATTATAAAAGCACTTATTTGCAAATGTCTTCTCTCATTCATTCTATGGCACTTTGCGTCACTATGTAATTATGTATAATTGCTTGAAAAAATACTTAGACTTCTGGCCCCTTGGGGTGCAACTTAGTCAGAGAGAGACAAAAAAGGGTCAGTGTTTGAGTGAGGAATGAAATTTTCTGCACTAGTACAGCTTGTTCCCTGGAAGTGGAAATATTTCTGCAACACCTCCTGCAGCAGGGTTCATCCTAGTCACCTACATCCTACGTATTTTTAATCCAAACTTGAAACATTTTCTGCCACCTACTGCTTTTGCATCATTGTTGTCCTGTTATCTAAAAAAAAAAATGCTTCTGAACAATTAATATCTTCTGTCAAGTTTCTGAAAGTGGTTTTTGGAAAATCTTCACAATGTCCAAGTGAGTAAAACAAGTGCAGTTATCTTCATTTTCAAGGTGGAGGTAGGCTCCTGTGGATGCAGGGTTGTAACAGGACTAAGGATGGTCTGGTGTTCTTGAATCCTACTGTGGTGGGTTAGACAGACAGGCACATGCTTAACCTCTCTTGCAAGCTTATACGTTGTCTTAATGGCAGGTTGGGCTTTTTCTCTTTAAGTACACTTACATGCACAGAATTGACTTTCTGTGACGGTCAGCTGGAGCCTTTCAGCAATTAACTAAAAGATTAGTGTAGGAAGACAAGACAAGAGTCCTTTTTCTTTATGAATCCTTTCACAGGTATGGACTATCTCATTAGTTAACTTTGTTATTTGACAGTTGCGGAAAGTGTCATGAGGTCTGAATAATTGCAGTTACTGCTCACCTTGTTCTCTGTGCCTTAAAAGCCTTTAGGTATTTTGCCAAATCTGAGGATAAAGACCGATATGCAAACAACATCCCTGAGATAAATGGCAACAAATGTTCTGTATGACACACTTTATTTGTGAGGTGCTCAGTTAACAGAGTGATTGGTGCCTGGTTAGACAGATGGGGGTTTTTTATTATTTTTCTCTGATCCTTATAAATTGGACCTTATATTTTGAAAACTGATTTGACAGCCGGTAGGGCTGCTCAAACTGGAGGCTTGAAGAGGTTGCACTATTCCAGTGTCACAAAGGCAGGCAAAATGCAGAAGAGTGGTGAGGGCTAAACTGCGCTTGCCATGAGGAATGGGAAATAGCGCACAAAGTCTAGACCAGATACGGGTTGAAAATGTCCTGTCTGGGTAACCGAGTAGTTAAAGGTGTCTGTTTTCGGGCTGCAGGACGCACCAGCCGCTGGTGGTCAGGGTTATGCGTCAGCCTTTGGGCTATTGGCTTTTGCCTTCATCATCATCAGGAGCATCTGGGTCTGCAGCCCTGCAGTGTTACGGTGCTGAGGGCGACCCTGAGGCGATGCACAGGAACCATCCTGGCGGCTGCAGAAAGGCAAGGGGGAAAGCAACAAAAACACAGTCAAGCCTGACATCTGGCCAAGTCGTGTATCTGCAGTCCCAAATCAGAGCACTCTGTGCACATATGGAAATTGTTTCAAGGCCAAATCTTCATTGCTAGTATTACTCACGAACGTGCCTTTCAAGTCAGCATAGTGGTGAGAGTTAGCTGGATCTCAGATCTAACTGCTTTGCCTTTCTTCTTCATCCAGCCTTGGAAGACATCTCTACAAGTGGTGTTTCTGTTGTGAATTTGGGTTCGCCTTTGGAGTGACATACCAAAACGAGGAAACCACCTCTTAAGTTATTCCTGGTTAATGCTTGCTTTTCTCTCTAGATTAGGAATAACCCCATATTCATCCCACTTTTTCCTTTCGCTGTCCCCAGAGAAAAGTAGCCTCTAACTTTGTGGTTGCAAATCCAAATCTGAAATCTGTGACACCATCTTTTCTCCACTAGGCAGTGTTTGGCCCTTGTCTGTCATTATACAGACCCATAGGAGAAGGTCTATGCTGCATGATTTGAAGAGGCGAATTTTCTTTCATCCACAAGATCTAATAGCCCGAAGATATCCATGCTAGGCCAACAACAATCAAAATGTTGGAGCCATCATCTGTTTTGTTTTTGGTAAAACATTCAGTGGTCTCAACCTAGATGTGAGGGGACAAAAAACTACATCTCGAGTGCTAAAATTACAGGTGGAGATTAGAACTGTTCCTCTGGGGGAAGAGAGTTAAGTATACTAATGACAAAATGGCAAATGTGCAAACTCCCCTAAGGAGCACTTAAAAAACTGCTTCGTCACAGCAGTGTGACATGGACATGAACAGAGGATTGTTCTCTTCAGATTCCAAGCAGCCATCGACTTTATTGCATATTTTCACCTATGTGAGTTACAAATTAGTGACAAATACGTTTGAAAGCTAGTCATTACCTCAATCAGTCAATTATTCAAAAGATGTATCCGTGTGATTAGTTGCTCTCAGTTAATTATAGGAACAATAATTAGCTAATAAGGGAGTACCATCATTCATATAATACTGATTTTCATTGTTTCAGAGACACTAATTTTAAAAAGTCCCTGGAATCTATATATTGAGAAAACACCCAAGATTACTTTAAAAACAATGTTATCAAGTTGTGGGAAGTGCTTTACTCTCTTCTAGCTCTTTTTGCCGAACTTACACTTCTGCCATCTTCTCAGCACTGGGTTCTGTTGAAAATTAATAAAGGTATCTTCAAATGTAGCCTTAGTAGTGAATTGCCTTGAAGACTGAGTGTCACACAGATGATTAGACAACTTGCTGCTTTTAATCAACCCTGGACAAATCTAAACTGATGCCAAACACTGGCAAAGAAAGATGGGTATGTCGAAGACATTATATCTCATTCTTATTATTACAAATGCAAGATCATAGGATTTCATACTTCTCCTCCCTAAAATTAGCACGAGGGAGAATGCATGGTGCAGGCATTTTGTTTAAACAAGAATCTGCCTGATTGTTCCTTATATTTGCATTTCCTTCTCCGGACCGTCAGCCCCAACTTAAACCTTTACAGCTCAGTTATGTTCCCAAGTTCTAAAAATGAAGAGAAAAGGCCCAGATCCTGACGGGTAAACAGGGACCTTACTCACTGTGACACCCTGAGATGCATTTGCAAATCCAGTCCAGTGCATCTGGCTCACCCTCACAGGGTCAAGCTAAGGGCAATAATCTAGCATTTGGTGCTGAAGCCACTAGATACGCTTCGTACGACCAGGGTGGATAAAACAAGTCTGAAAGAAGCTAACAGTTTTCCAACAGCTGAGAGGGTGACTGTAAGGCTAAGAGTAGAGGTCCCTACTTGTGGTTAAAAAGAGCAGTTCCACTTTTTGCCATCTACTGGCCATACTTGCCTGACTGTAGCTAGCTGGCACAGGCAGCTAAACCACCAAAAGCCTAATCCCACAAAACCACGCAGGGTGAGGGGAGTACGGCCCTCCAAGGACACGGGGAGTGGGGCAGTGGGATCATTGCTTTCATCCGCTGTGAGCTGCTACTTCTGCTTGCCCGTATTATCCATCTGAACCATAAGCACAGGCTATTTCACCTCTCTAGAGTGGCTGAAAACTCTTCAGCCACTCCAAGCAAGATACTAATCTCAGAGTGTAATACACTCCTCCTACTACTTACCTCTAGCTTGTAATCAAAAGGAACCTTGGGGGGTCATCTTCGCAGCCACCCGCAGACTTTTCCCAACTCCCCTATCTGGTGAATGCCCTAAATGTTTTTATCACATGCTAGAGACAAGCTATTAGAATACTCCCCCTTCTCCCCAGCTCTCCTGATATTTTAAAAACCATATGATTATCTAAGGCTTTTGGTTTTAATCTTTTTCATTTTCATTTCACCTCTATCTTTACTCTGAAAGTCTCTCTTGATTCCAGCTCCAGTTCTAGCTGCCCTGGGCAACAATTGCAATAACATATCACTAACACACTCCATTTATTTATTTAAAATAATAATAATAAAAAAAGATTGATAAAGCCCAGTTAGATCTCAGTAGACTATGACCATCTTTAACTTAGCATAGTCTAGTGGTCAAAGCAATAGAATAGAAGACAGGAAAATCTCTCTGACAAAAATTCCCTCAGAAAATCATGTAAGCTCTGTATCACAGCTTCTTTATATGTGATGTAGGATTTATACCTGACAAGGTGTTGTAAGACATCTATATATGGTATGCATTATTTTGCAGTTCTCCATTTCATGATCATAGCTCCTAAATACTAGTTACATGACTTGGACTTACAGTTTTGCCAACCTGCCTTGCGTGCTTTCCAAACAAAACCACTCTTCGTTATCTGTTTTTCTTTCTTTGTTGTACTAGATAAAAAAGGTTAGAGGAACACAGAAATCCTGTTGTATTGAACTTATGGTATCTAGTCCCATTAATGCTTTAATCATCAAAAACATAGTTTACGTATAGTTTTCAGACTGATTTTAAAACACTCTTCTCCAAATAGTGAGAGGAGTAAGAGCTCTCAAACATTCGAATCAATGTTCTTCAATGCATAGCTCAAACCATGGCACTGCACTGCTTTCTTTGCAAAAATGTGTAAAGGTCTGCAAGTTTCATCTGCATATAACGCTGCAGAAAGGTGAAGATTTTAGGACTGATTTATCTGAACATTTCTGATTATTTTGTCTGGACATACGTGACACTCTCTAGCCAAATCACACGACCTCTGATTTCTCATTACTGCTGTTGTTTCTTTGCAAGACAACTGCAGAGCCCCTTCTTGTATCCGGTGCTGAAAAAGGTTCCACTCTCCCTGGTGCAACTTCACTTGATAACCTGATAGCTATTTTGTCCTTTCCCTGTCCCTGCTGCCTTTCCTGCCTCTTCCTTCTAGTTCGATCCAAGCAATTTCCAGCTCATCCCTGAGGCCTTTTCCTCTCTCTGTTGTGAAAATTTTTCCCCTTCTTTCCTCTATTTTTTTTTAATCTTCTATTTCGCATGGCAGGCATGGAAGGAGGCTGATGGGAGGTATTAGTCCAGGGAGGTATTACCGCTGCTGAAGGGAGAAGGTAAAATAGGTGTCACTGCTGAAGAGAGGGACTGAGATAGATGTCGTGAGTGGATACATCACCACCTCTGGTACTTGGCAGATGGAGGGGTGAAGAACAAGATGGTAAACTGTGGCAGCCATAACAACTATGGGAAAAGCTACATCAATAGGAGGGAAAAAGACTAAATTAATTCTTCTGGAAGTGGATGTGCTAGGGATATGGACAAATTGGGGTAGTCACAACCAAATACACCCCTGTTGCCATTCCCTTTTTGCAGCACTTCAGGATTAAAGAGGTCCTTGCTCGACCTGCAATGATGAGACACAACTGCTTCTTCGTGGCTTCACAAAAGTCCCTTTTCAGGCCAAATCTACCATCTGCTCACACTCCTTCCTGCTGGCACACTCCTGAGGCAGAACATCTTTGAGTAAACTCAAAGCTCAGTCAGTGCACTTGCTAGCCATGTGGCCGGGCCGTGTGCTTGTGCATGACCAAGCACCTCCACCTGCCTCACTTGCCCTTCCTGCAGTGCCACAGGATGCACATCAGATATCTGGGGCACCCTGACACTGTTCCTCAGAGGGCAAACGCTGTCTGCTGAAAAGGCACATGGGTTTTCTAGGGAAACCTGAATAGGAAGTAGTATGTCTTGGGCATGCCTTCACATCCCTGCAGCCCTGGGAAGTGTGGACGTAGCCCATTTCACCAGTGCAGAGCCCTGGGAGGGAGCTACTGATGCTCTGCAGGACCCCAGGAGCCTGCAGGTGTTTTAAGAAACCGACCCAGTAAACTTTGAAACCTTGAAACCTTTCGTTTGGGCATCATTGCTTGTAGAAGACATCTGGTTTCCCCAGGACTGGAAAGGGTAGTCAGTTGTCACCTATCTACACCTAGAAAGGTCTAAGATGCTGAATCTTATAGTCTCTGAGAGTTGAAGTCTGTGCTGGAAGAACAGGTCCAGCCTTGGGATAAAAGGGAGTCCAAGGGAAATATACTGATAGAGGGGATTACCAGTACTGATAGAGGACCAAAGGGTGAGGAGGGGAATAAACAGAGCATTTCAGTGAGGAAATGCTCCGTCTTGTCATCATAGTGATTCAGTGGGATTTGAAATGACAGCATATTCTGAGCTCCCTGAGCATTTCTCTTGCATAGGCATTGCGACCTGGCACAGGCTGGTCCTACTCACTAATCTTACCTTCTTTGCCCAGTTCTTGAAAACTTTACACCTGTATGACTGAAGGAATGATTCACTTCTTTTTCTGGAAAGACATACCTTCTTTTGCTGGAAAACAGAAGCAATGCAAATGTTATTGGATCAATCTGATTCAAGTACTTTGTGTAATCTTGGATTTAATCTCATTGATAGGAACTTAGAGAAATATTGTGAATTACTTTTTCTTTTTCTTTCTTCCTATGCTCAGTTTTGTTATAACAGACACTGAAAAGCACTAATTTTGCCCCTTTCTCCCAACAACGATAGCAAAACCACTAAAGTTATTTTAAGCGCATTTCTTGCATTTTATCAGAAGCTCCTCTTCTCCTCTCCAGATGCATATACAATTACATACAAAACCCCATGCAGTTAGTATGGACAGGACAAATACTTAAAACATAATGTTCCCGTGTAAAAAATTCTCTATAAAGCTGATCCTTCTTGGACATTAGAACAGGCTCTCCAATAAAGAGAAAAGAAAATGAGGAAAGTGCGTGACATTAGGAAATGAACAAACAAAAACTCTGGCATGCTAAAAGACGGAGGAGTGAGGAAAAAGCAAGTCAAAGACCTCTCTCTTGAAATCTCCCCTAATTGGCAAATCTCTTCTATATCACCATGGTACTGCAGCACCATGAGCAGACAGATGCTCCCTAAAGCAGTCAGCATCCAAAGAATTCAGTATCTTTCAGGCCAAAGCAAATAACCTGAATTATGCTAGAAAACCACCTAAACCCCAGAACATTTCATGGTAAGCACATGTCATCTGCTTCCTCTTAGAAGCACTATGAAGCAGGCAGGAAAAAGAGGCAATTTTTACCGTTTTTTTAGAGAAGAACTGTATAAAATGCAGAAGATAATCAACTCACAGGCTTGATCTGAAAGAAAATTTTCCTCTGACAGAGAGAGAAGAACATGCTGTAAGTGCTCTTGATCTCTGCTGGCTGAGACCTACTGGATAGCAAAGGAGTAGCACTCCTCCACATCATTTCGGTGTGCACTTGCTCAGCAAGGGACAGGCTAGGTCCCTCAGCTGAAGGGTCTGGGACAACTGTTTCTGTTTCATTCCTGGTTTCCAGCATTTCCTCAGTCTTAATTCAGCTTTGTATGGCAAAACAAATACGAGTTTTTTCAAACAAGGGACACTTCCTATGTTGAAGCTTGTCTAGAAGAATTTCAGCAAGCTCGGTGAGTGCAAGACACCTTTGGAGCCCGCTCAGTCGCATTCATGTGTTTCTGCATGCTATTTAATTTACTGCTGTTATCTAAATGTTTTAGTCATCCTGGACATATTTCTGTGTGTTGATAAATTTTGGTGATTGTAAGAATTAACGCCTACTGGATAAAAAGTGTGTCTATAAAGTGCTCTATGTTTTTGTGTAGGTAGCTGCATATAGATGCAACCACAGGATTCAATAATCATAAAAAAAGTATAAATGCTGAATTCAGACCCAATGTGCCTATTGATTAAAATGCCAATAAAAGCTATATATTGTAAAAATCAGGGGCATATTGCAAGATTATATACAGACCACACAAGTAAGTGACTTGCTAAGATTATGTTATTATCCCTAGTGAAAGTAGTTCACATAATTGTTCTGTCAAATAAGTTTTTTACATCGCAAGTTAGAAAAATGTGGGGAAACCTGTTAACTCCACTTGTCTGACCTGTTCCTGTCAGAACTATCTTTAGTTGGATCTTCAGAAGCAACAAGCCGCATAAAGTCTACGCCCCCTTTCTAACATTATTATCCCCCCTGCTGTTTTAATTTATGTGTTTAATTTTGGTTTGCTGGGTGCAATATGGCTAATTGCTTGAGAACTGTGCAACCTTACAAGTGAAATTTTAGCTTTTATAATTTGTAGCACATCAAGTGTAATAATGTACATTTAATTTCTCAAAAAGATAATTATGCTAATAGAATTATTTGAATAAAAATTCACACTTTATGCAGGATAATGTCCTCTACCTCTTAATTTATACTAATGTATGTCTGTAAGGAATTTTTAATAAGCTACGTCAACCCAGGGCCAGGAAGGGCTAGACAGAAGCAAAGGACTGACAGGTCTATAATGGGACAAAAAGGCTTCTGAGGTCTTTGTAGCAAAAACTGTCAGAAGTGATGCAGGTACTGGTTTTGGATAGATGCTACAAGATGCAGTGACCAGCCCTGGTCACGTGGGAGGATGTGGTCTTGCTATGTTTAGCTTACGGAGGAAAAATAAGGAAGGAAAAAAAAGACACTTGAGGTGAGCAATTGCATTACACGCAAGCAGGGCTTGCAAGGTGCAAGCCTTCATGCAGGCAACCCATCATCTCCCCAAAATCCGTGGCTCCTAAGAAGGGGCAGCACCTTGTGAAACTGACCCTGGAGAAGCCGGCACCCAAAGGGATGGGGCACCCAGCCTCTTCCAGCAGCCTGGAGAGGCAGCTGGATGGAAAACGCAATGGCAGGAGAGGATCAGCAACTCCTTCAGCCCCGGGAAAATGCAATTTATTTTTAAGGCCATTCATTAGGCGCCAGTTAGGCGTGAGGTCTTGGAATTGGCTCAAGAGAGATAAGGCACCACGCGTACCACTCTCTGATGTCCAGACAGCCTCCATGCCAGACAAACTCTGTTTCAGCATTTGAGCAGTGTCTGCAAGGGCATTTCTGACCGATAATGAAGCTTTTGGAGCTGGGAGGGGCCATACTGAGGCTGGGCTACCCAGCGGGCCTGCAAAACTGTAGCCCAGCCTGGGCCAGCGTCTCATCCCACCATCACCATCCTGGGCGATGCGCATTCAGGCCATTCCATGCCCCTAAGTCCTCTGCACGCAGCTGAAGTGCCCCAGGAGGTGCCTCAGGGCCTTTGCTTTTCAAGGATGGGCACCACATTAATTTTCCTCGACGTTAGGATTCTTGCTGCATTGGGCAACTCTGCTTGCAGCTGGGAAAGCCATGCCTTCAGCTAACCCTCTTTGCATTTAGTCTACAGGAGCCCTACGCGAATGAGGTGTTAAAGCAGTGTAGCACTGTTTTCTGTATTTTATTTTAGAAGAAATCAGTTATCAGTGTGGCCAGGTTTAAAAACACGGGTGTGATCCCCCTCTCTTCCCAGAGTAAACTTCTGTCCCCTGCCTCTTGCACGCACTGCTCCGTGAAAGGCTGGCCACTGGTCTCTGTGAGCATCAAAACACACTGAAATCTCATGCAGCAGCATATAGTTATTGCTTTTAAAATTGCGCTGCTGGGGGTTTCCAGTGTTGATTATTGCATTTGTAGTAATTCCCTAGCCTTGGAATGAAGAAACTATTGCAAATCCTTTGTGAACTGCTTAAACAGGGAAGTATGATAAATGAAAGTTTCTAAAGGTGGTGACTTTCATACTAGTTTAATATAAAATACCATGATTAATGCCCAGACTGTCAGTTCATATTTTCTCCCTTAATTATTTCAGGACTTTTTTTTATGTGCCATAAGTATATTTATAGGTGATAAAAGAGCAGGATTGGCAGCCTAAGAGCCTGAAAAACTATTTATCCATGGAAAGGGTGTAGTTATGAGCAGCAGGTTTTGCAAAACTCCTCTGTGTTTCTTCCCTTTACCAATGCATTTGTCTTCCTTCTCCCTCTGCACTAAGTTAATCATCCACAGAGCTGGTGATTTCAAGGTCACAAATAAGGAGACACTTTTTGCAGCGTCTCCTTTTTGCTAGAAAAGAGGGGGGACTGAGGTCAAGCCGATTCATTTCACAAACGCTGGCCAACGTTAATATCGGAATACTTTCTTGATTTCCTCTTTTAGGTACGGGAAATAGCTTTAATATCTTGGATACCACAATGTGGTAGCTATTGCCTTTTAATGTTGATCCCTACAGGCCATCAATCCCTAACTAGTGTTACTACTTACTGAAACTGAGGTGGTTTCAAACTGAGATTTATAGGTAAAAGATTCCCTGTCTTATGACTAATTCCTCGAGTTGTATGGTTCCACTTCATTTTTTAAATTCCTTGGGCCATCGACCACCACTGATTTTTAGGTAGAACTCTTCACTGATTTGTTTGGGGAGTACTTAAAAACATTATTGGATGATATGGCCTCATACTTTTATGGACTTGAGTTATTTAATGATGTCAGAACGTATTTTTTTTGAGACTTGCTCTTTTTTTGGTTTTGTTTTCCTTTGATAGCTTTAAATACAAAGTGCCTTATAACTGGGGAAGAGAGAACAAGTCTGTATGAAATAAAAATGGCTATGGATCTTCACTGAAAACGCATATCGAGGCTATTTTTACTTTCATTGCTGAGTTTTGCAGAATAAACAGATTACAATAAACAGAATACAGAGAGGTGATAGCATTATTATTATTATTTATAAAGCACTATAAATGTGCATTCTGCTTAACAGACAAATAAAAGACATCTCAGGAGATCACTTCAAGTTCAACTTCAGCATAAAGTACAACTTTCTCCTGAACATTTCCTTTTTTCACAGTTGCAAAGAACAAATGTTTCAGACTGGAGTGCATTAAACTAAGGAACTGAAACCCTTATCTAGGCTCAGAAAGAAAGTGATTTGATTGCACTGCTTAGAAGTATAGGCCAAAATGCACTCTCTGATAAAAGTACTCCTGACTGCAGTGGAGGCCAGAGCTGACCCAACATTCCCATCAAAACTGCTGGAGTACAGGAGTGCCCGAACTTTGGAAAATTAAGAAGAATTTTTATGTTTTTAAAGGTGATGCCTCACTGTAGGTCATAACACCTCACAAAAATTGTTGTGATGTATCAAACTCTGCATTAAGCACAGCACTCACTTTCAACCAAAACCTTAATCTTTTAAAAAATGTTATTCTTTAATTTTTTAAAGAGCATAAATGCTGAAGTGGCCCAGGCCTAGTGAAGCTCTGTGGGGATGGAAAATCTTGGAGACTGAATTGATTTAGAAACCCCCGTTGGAGCACTGATTTGAGTGATGGAAGACAATTGTGTAAGCCTACCTCCCAAGGTGTCGAGACATACGCACACTGCTATTGCCCATAGACATAAGCTGGGAGCCACAGGATTGAAGGGCAGAACCCACTCCAGAGAAACAAAATATTCCAAATGAAGAGTTTCAAAGGAAATTCACTGAAAATATTAACCAAGTAACACAACAAATTAATTAAAAATAATGCATTAAAATACTAATTAAAATAAGCGCCTATCTAGTATAATGTTTACGTATTTCAGAGGAAGGAAAGAATGTTTGTCAGAAACATCTGTAAATTGCAAGGCATTAGGAAACACTGGCAGGTGCCAAGTCTGTTAGGGATAAATCACAGCCAAACTTCAGATGTTAAGTCAGGAAGGAACATGGATTTCAGTGTATCTATCTGCAGCTAAGATCTTTGGCAAGATGCAAAGTTTTTCTGTGCCAGAGGGACACCTCCTCAGAGCAAAGTCATTCTTTTATAGCTTAATTGTTAATGTAAACCCACATTAATACAAATGTGGCAAGCAGATTTATCTTAATTTAATCTCTGGGCAAACTGGGTAGTACTTCTAGATTGCCTTTTTCAATATCTCTGGGAATTCAGCCGACCAAAAGAAACAACTTCCATGCCCTTTTCATAGTCAATGGGGAGAAATAGTCAGCTTTATAGTACAGTTTGTCTCATCTTGAAGTCAACATCTGATCAAATGAATTGTGTGAAGATACCTCCCTTGTGCCACTGTTGGGGCACTGAACGCTTACTGCAGCAACAAGCAATGAGAATTAGTGCTCTAATAAGAATATCACCTTAATTATTCAGCTTTTCATCCTTACACAAAGATAAACCCAAGTCAAAACCTATCCCCTGAATACAAATATTCAGAGCAGATCCCCAGAGCCTCACTTCATCTGTTGTCCCTGTTTACTCACATAGATGTCACAGGAATGCTGAGGCATACTGCCCAGGTTTTTGTAGCTCCCCTAAACATGAAATAATGCTATTCTTTCTAATCTTCACTGTCAATTAGCTAAGGACTCCAGAAGTCCCAGCTAAGCAGTGGCAGAGGATAGACTACAATATATTCTAAATCCATACTGGAAAACAGAGTACTGCATTTTTTCTGCGCAAGAGTTTGTTTTGAGGATATGCACCTTCCATGTCCTGAACTCTCCATAAACTGTAGGAGTAAACAGAGGGTGCTGCATTACCGCGCTGCAAAAATCTTCCAGAAACCTATGCTTGTCTTTACGTCATGAACAAAAATTGATTTGTGAAGTCTGTATTGAATGATTCATTGTCAGTAGTAACATGTGGAAGCCTATTTTTTAAGAAATGGAAGAAAAAAGGGCGAAAGTCATGTAATTCTTACTTCCAGCCAAGTAAGACCTGACACTTTCAAGTAAATATAAATGGTAACAAAGATATTCTAGCACTGCTTTATATTCTCAAGTTGCAAAAATTAGTAGGCTGGAAATGTGCATCATTCTAATAGGGTCTTTGGTTCTCGACTGTTTATCCATAACAATTCAGACCACTTTAGAGTTTGGGAATTCTTCCTTTTTTATTGGTTTGAGCCAGGGGTTAGGAAATGACCCTACTGGAAAAAAATCTTGACTCTTGTGAGTTCAATAGGACTTTTGTAGTCAATCATGGCTGAAGTGAGATTTCCCTGACTGTCTAAACCAACTAGAAGCAAATAGCATCAGCCTGATAGAAAGTTTTATAAAACTAAGGAGAAAATTTCTCTTCCAGGGATTAGAAAGCACTGAAGCCAATTCTGTTGAATTGGAGCCCACCTTCTGACATACTTTACAGTCCTTCTCGGTGTGATAATTGATTTCAAATACCTCCTGAAAACACTGTGGGATGGCATCCAAAAAAAAGGGGGATCTGCTATACCTGGCTGACATTTTTTATTACAATCCAGTTCCTGAGCAAATGCTTTTGGACAGAGTCCTTTTTCTGACCTGAAAAAATAAGATCAGGAAGATTACAAAGCAATTCCAATGAGGGAAATAAAAATTGACCCAGATGTTTTGTTTTAAAAGTCTCAATCAACAAATAGCCTCTAAATCAACAAACAGCCTCTAAAGCTGTTTGAAAACCTAGTACGAAATTTCTGTTTAAGGGCTAAAGGAAATTCCCCCGTTGTCTATGGAAAGGGGTTCAACTAGTGTCTCAAATTCTGTTCCAGCTGGTTTTAAAACTGACTATTTTAGATCTGCTTTACCTTGATAATCCTTCCCAAGGCTATCCAGGAAGAAGTCTGGGTGCTCTGAGGATTCAGAGATAAAAAGAAGTCTCCAAAGTGGTCTTAGTGCTAACTTCAGCTGCCTCTGGCCCTCATCCAGCAGAGCACTTAAATCTGTTCTTCGCTTTGAAATTGGCTTGGCGATGTCAGCAGGGCTTCTCATGTATCTGCAGTTAAATACCAGCATAAATGATTATTTAGATCTAACCTAATGCATCAAGGCTTGAAGTGCCCACAGTAGTCACTGTAAGGGAGGGCCTTTTTTTCGTTTCTGGTGGTCACGTAGACAAGTTACTTCTCCCTTTCAACAAATACCCTGGCATTTGGTTTGCTGCACCATGCTCCTGTTCAGGCTCAAAAGCTTTTCTGGCTCAAACTCTTCCCTCTCGATTTCGCATCTGAACAGCCCCACTCAACCCAATCAAACACCTTCTTGGCACCCACACAGATTTACTGCAAAAGCCTGTGCCCATTGCTTGGGAGAGCTGACCTTCGGTAAAGCCAGCATGGCTTTCACTAATTAAAGAACAGGTCACCTTCTCTAGCTTTGCCCTTTGATTTCTCCTAGAAATCCTTTTCTCCTTAATAGAGAAACGTCTACATGATGAAACAAAGCACAGTTTTCTGGTGACCCTTGTTTGAGTAGAAATCTAATAGCTGTCTTGCGAGCTGGGGAACCACCTTTTCTTTTTTTTTCCTTAGAACTTTGTAAAAGCTAATTGGAAAGTAATCACAGCCCAGCACTTAATAGACTTTCACATTTCAATAGCAAACAATTTTTTCCTGTGTTCAAGAGTCACATCCTGGGCAATTTGCTCCCTTTCGTAGAAGGTAGGTAGTTTGATCTTGGTTAGAGAGAAGGCTACAGTATATCACTTTTATTACCTACTTTATATGAGAATAAATGTTTTATAAAAGTTCTGAAAATAATTTCTTATGTCAGGGAGGGCAAAACTTAGTTCTAGTACTCAAGATGCTTTAATTAGTTTTCCCTGAGTTTGTTTTCTCAGTTGTCTCACTACAACTGGATCAGTTTTATTACCCTGAAGAAATAATTTGCTCTTATTAAGACCAAGTACTCTGTTCAATAATTTAATATGTTACATTGTTCTTTAACGTTAAAAGGCCTGAGCCAAAGTTCACTGAAATCAATGGAAAGTCTGCTAGGGACACCAAAGGGTTTTGGATCCTTTTAAGTGAGTTTTAGTCTGAAGAAGCATCTACACTGCAGTTATGTGCAGCATATCTAACCTGGATATTATTAGAGGTATAACTATGGTAGTACAGGGCTTTGTGGGACCAAATGGTAAGTATTTATGCAACTCCTTGAGCAGGTGGGGCTTTTTCTAGTCTGAGCTGAGTTTTATGCTGCCATGGTTACATTACTAGAAATACCTGCCCTAGTTAGCTTAAATTTAGCTTATATATGCTTACGCGAGTTGAAGTCACTCCAGTATAGACATGTTTACCCTCCCTAGAGGTTTCTTGTGTTATAGTGGTATGATTTCATCACTTAAATCAGAGATATATCTCTGTCTGGATTTGCTACATCACTGGCTGGATCATGCTCCTGCTCGTCAGCAGTCACCCGTAACAGTCTTCTCTAGCGGTATTGTCATTTTCACTTTACAATCTATTTTCTTCTTTCATTACTTGAAAAGGTTTTGATACTCCTCCTTTTCAGATAGGTAAATTTTTTCCTAGCCACCTGTGTTTCCCTGGTGGATCTCCTAATAGCAACAAATTAATCCCTAGATGCGTTATAGCATGGTTGAGTACCATTATATTGACAAGTGAGCCAGAAAAACCCTTCTAGCTCAGTTCCTTGGAGACTGAATAAAAAAAGCCATCCTAGAACTACATTGATATTAGGCAGTATAAAAATTGTGTTGTGTGCTGGAAGCATTATTTTCCTCCAAGTGATAGTCAAGCCTCAAGCTTAACAGACATACTTTAGAAGTGTCCAGTATGCTTGTGTATCAGCCTGAGAGTCCTGAGGATCTGTTCTAATTTCAAAAGAACAATTAAAATCCCACAATAAACACGTTAAACATTCATTTAACAAGAGAGAAAGTCCCTTATCAGGTTCATCGATATTCAAAAAGGGAAAATCTGATGTCTGTAAGCAATCTTATGTACTCAAGTATAGTCTGTCTTTGTTATAGTCTTGTTTGTCCAGTTGAAAATCCTTCGCCATATCCTAATGTGTCATTATGGGCCAGATCCTAAGCTGGTTCAGACCAAGAAGGAGCTGCCTAATACTTTCACTCTCTTTTGCCTTGTACTAGATGGAGCTAAAAACTTGCTCTCTTAACCTGTCTGTAATGCTTATTTTTTCAAAATGTAATGAAGGTTCCTTAAGGCAGGCAATTTTGTGTCCTCATTTTCCGTTGCTTTAATTTTTATTTCTTTTTTTAAAGTTTGTGAGAATTTAAGGTAGGCTTAGGTAATTTCTTCTAAGTTTCTTCACAAGTGTGACAGCCACAAGTTTTTAAGGAATGCCCTGAATCAAGTGAGTGAGGCATAGAGTGCTCTGGCTGCAGCAACAGGTAGCATGAACCCTGCAATTAATTTTCAAGTCATGGTTCTGGAACCCTTCCACCTTCTTGTGTCCTCAGTGCATGGACTTCATGAGAAGTATTACTATGACTTCTAAATGGAAGGAAAAATGAGGGAACAAATTGAGCAGTTATTAAGAATGGAGCTATTTTCCTGATGAAACATGACTCATGCTGACAATGGAGATTCAAAGTAGTCTGCAGATTTAATAGTCATAAGTAATATTTCACTAGTGATATGTGATGCTTGAGAAAGATAAATCTTGAAGGGAAAGAAATTCTGCCTGAGTTTGTTCAGGCACTTTTGTATCTTTATTCTTGAATATCTTTACCATGTCTATAAGGAGCCAATGCCTAGGCTTTGGGGACAGCTGAACTTAATTTCTAAGCCTAACACATGCATGTCCGTATACATTGGAGTTTTATTCCATACCTTTTGTACTTTTATTTTTTTTACTTCAGAGCAGAGGCTATTTCTATTGATACTCATGAACTGATTAAGTGAATCACCCTGATACAACCAATTAATAATGTATATTCTCACTTATCTTGAAGGGTTAATGAAGACAACTGTGTGCAGGCAGATTTATAACATTCAAAATACCTGGCATGAAGGCATGAGCTCCGAAGCCAAAGGAGGCACAGGCAGACTTCATGCCTTACTGTCTTTTCTTCTTTGGGAGGTTCAGAAATATAACGATTCAAAAAAGCCCTCGTCATGAATGTGTGTAGGTGGAGTCAGGACTTATGTATTAATTATAATCTACCACAAGCTCGTCAGATTGCTATTGTTGGACCAAAGAAAAATACTTCTTTACTGTAATCTTGATGGTGTATCAAGCTACCATAGTTCCTTCTATGTATGTAAGAATGAGTGTTTTACAGTATAACTGTATTAAAGTAGCTTTTGCAAAACTTCTCAGCTTTTTCAGTGAGTTTTAAAAGCTAATATCAGCGTTGATGTAATATAAAAGAAAGATTTTGTTCTTACACTTTTTTAAATGTGAAGTGCATGTTTGATATTCTTCATACAATACTGGTTTTTAATGAGGTTAAAGGCTGCACAAGGTGTCTGTTTCTTGACTGATAGAAAGGCAGAAGGAGAAATTAGTACTGGGAAAGAACATTATTTGCTTCTCTCAGTACGATCTTTTTGTCTTCAAATCTGAACCCTTTATTATTTTCATCCTTGCTCTGTTGAAATCTGGGGGCAGGGGATACTCAGGTAGCTGGATATGCCTCCAAGCAGACTCAGGTGTACTAAAAAGCCTTATGTGTGAGCTCCTGTGGTGTTTGTCTAAATCCTTAAGCTAATCTATTGTCCATCTCCTTTATGCCCAATGCTCTGTTCTTCTTTTTCTCTGTTTTCAAGCTGGACAATTCTATTTTCTGCTTCACCAAAATGAGAGTCAAAAGCCTTTGATTTATACCCTCAGTTATCTCATTTACAGACAGTACCATTACAGAGATTTTTGACTATCCATTCTGCTTTCAGGTAAGGTTAAAAGTGCTCTGGATCTTGACAGCTATGCAGCAGCAGTGGGCTCAGGAGAGCTGCAAGAATGAGTCATGTGTTCTCCAGTGGCAAGTGGGGAGGAATTTGTATTCTTGAGCTGCAAGAGGTGGTTTTCTCCTCTTTTATTTCAAAACCGAGTTATTCCTAGGTGTTCTAGTCAACTAAATTGATGAGCAAAGCCACCAGTTTTAGGTCAAGAAGAAAGGAAATATGTTTTGCAGCTCAACCAAATGCATCACGTCCTTTTCAATATGAGGACAGCCACACTTCTGTCAGTGTTTCTCAAAGGTTGCTTCTCTTCCCTTCACCTCCAGGGCCTGCTTGAAGAAGTTGCAGTTAGCTGGAGTGCCCAGAAGAAAGTGGGCACGTCCTTTCCCTTACTCACTCCTTGGCCAGCCACCTTCTTTCAGCCTGTGGTCCCCAGAAGTGTAGAGTGCAAGCTGCCCTCTGACAGCAGGTATTTATGTTACAGTTGTACAAGCTGCTTACTGCAAAGCCGAGAGCCTTTGGTGGACCAGACTTTACTAGCAGTGGGCAGCAGAGCATTTGCAGTAAGGGAGGAGTGTCAGGCCATGTACACAGGGAGAAATTTTCAGAGAGATGTCCAAATCCTACTGAAAGTTGATAGGAGTTAGGCACTTAACAGACCCTTTCTGCCACTGCATGCCTTGTCCTGAGACAGAGATGTATTACTCGTGCAGGATTCAGTGCTTCTGAGGTGGGTTGGTTTTTTTTCTGTTAAGAATGAAAGAAAGAAAAAAAGGAAAAAACTCAACAACATTACTTTCCACTGAGTTTATAAATGTAAATGCCAGAGGGTTCAGGTTCCCCATGTCTATTTTTTCCTAGCTAGACTCTTAAATATATTTAGCTATACTCAAAATATAAACTACAACAGGGAAGATCAAGGGGGTTTAGTTCCACTTTCTGACAACCCCTGATTTAAATTCATTGCACTAATACACTTTAAAAAAAATAATTTCCCTGTATGTAAATGGGTTAAAAAAAGTATTAAAAGTGATTATGCTTTACTGATGATGCTAGTATTTAACAACCCCATGAGTGCTGATACTAATGCTATGCTGAAGTATATGGTGAGAAGGAAAGCGAAGTTTTTACTGCTTTTGTGTTTCTGACATTTTTCTTACAACCAACACTCAGCCAAGCTGGGAATAAGACGGCAATGCTGCATTCCTTTATGCCCTAGCAGCTGTATGGCACCTCAGGTTACTGTAGCCTACCTCCAACACACTGAATATATCAGCCCATTTTAGACACAGGTGCCAGAACTAACGATAGGAAGCCAAGTGGAAGCCCAGGCATAGGCGTACTTTTAGGCTGGCAGTCAGAGAAAAAGCTCTTTCTGGAGACTTTTTTTTGGAGGAAAATTTATTTTGTAACATCACTGGAGGGCAACACGAAGGGTCAGAAGTAAAATGAGATAGCAATTTGTTGACAATATGGGGAAAATGCTGCCAGTGGACTTTGAAGTGCGAAACGTTTCTTAAAAACAGACCAGATGGGAGTTGATCGTTTTGATGCTTGCAGGATACAAAACAGACAGATTGTCAATTACCTAAAAGACTGCACAATTTGTCAAATATGAGTTGGACAACAAGCGAAAGAGAAGTTAACAGTATAACGGAGTTCAATGAACAAGTTAGCCTAGCGGTGTGAAAATCTCTAGCGGAAGATATTACTTTCAAGCATATTTTTAACCCCAGAGGAAAGATCTCAGTTAGCAGTGATGTGTTTTCTCAGTCTTGTTTTTAAGCTGGATTTCCCAAGGAAATGTTGTTTAAGCACTAAGATGGTCCACCTATCTTTCAGTCTCTTGCCTTAACTTTTGAATCAACTGGCGGTTTTTGACAAAGGGACAGGGATCTCCAATACACTCCCTTCCTACACAATTAGTGCATATAGACAGTTTGGTAGAGAAGAGAACCCCCCGATAACGTCTTCTTGTGGCAGTATGTGCACAAACTGTATCAGGCATCACTGAATCTGTACTGGTGCAATTTGCACTGAGAAACAAAGCCAGAGAAAGGCAGGTTTTATTCTTTGTGCTGCTCGTGCAGAGGTTTTATTCTTCCACAATCTACTAAATTCAATAGCCAGTATATGCAAAAAGACTGTCACATTTACAAGAGGACATACATCAACAAACTAATTCCTTTTTATTATTATTTCCTATTTAAAATATTCAAAAACCCGCTATGCTACAGACTTCCATAGGCATCCAGGCAGCCAAGGAAGAAATGGACTGATCCATTTTCTACTGAAGTCAACCACAGCATTTTCTTTGCCTCAGATGGAGTACTACGTCAGGGCACTGTGAACAATATTGTAGAGGAAGTACATGACAGATGAGCTTGTAATATTGGAGATGAGCCATAAAAAAACCTGACTCTGTGCAGTTTTGACCAAAAAGATGAGGCCAGGTACCTCAGAACAGCCTAATGGATAAGGAAGAGGGAGAGGAATCCTTATACATTCATGTATACACACATGGATGGGTAGTAGGAAGAAATAGATATGGAGGGAAAAAAGGGGATCATTTTGTTATGTCTGACAGTCACACAATTATGGATGCATAAACAAGCAAGCTGAGATATTAGTCAAAGACAGATATTAAACAGAACATCAATCTGACCTAGACTCAGTACAAACTGAAACTATTTTAGATCACAGTAATGCTCAGCAAATGGAGCTGGGGGGTGTGTTTTCGCGTGTGTGTGTAATACACTCAAGAAGTGCCAGATTGGTGGTAAACTGCAGGCCAGTTGTTTATAGCTTAGAAAATACTTAAAATAACATCAACAAGAAGCCTGCGGGATTATCCATACAAGCACAATCCTAGGGGCATCACAAACATCTTTGCATAAAGCAAGACCAGCTGGCAGAAAGGAAGAATCATTTTCTCTAATTTTTGAACTTATTAGCCATAAAGAAAGCCTGACTAGAAATGTAAGGCATGACTGTGTACAACGGGAGGCAGAGGTCAAATAAATGCTGCATATTCTGAATTCCACAGGTAAAAACACCCCTCCAGAGGACACCACTCACAAGCTTCAGGGACAGTGCTGATTAAAATGAGAGAAGAAATTACAAAGACAGAAGCAGTAGCAGAGAAAGTCAACATATTCTGAGCTGGCTGCTACCAATCAAGTTAGTGCGTTGCCCCTTATCAGCTGGAAATTTAGTTTTCCCTCAGCAGAGCTGACTACATGCACTTTCCCAGTCTACTGCAATGGAAAGTTCAATCACCTCCAGAAAGCAAGTTGCAACCCCAGACAAATGATATATTCATGAAACACCCCAGATCATTGTAAGAAAGAGCACTGTTCTAACCTGTTTGAGACACAGCCTTATAGAAACCTTTGTCTCAAGGCATCTTTAGGCTCTCAATGATGTCTAGGGGGTTATTTAAAATATAGATATTAGAGACCATGTGAATGTGATCGACATTCCACAATGTCTGTCCTAAGGCTACAAACCACCAGGCTATTCCATCAGGCAAAAAATTATAAAAAAGCCATTAAACTCAGACCTCTCTGAAGTCAAAAGTAAGAGAGAAAAAACTCAAATCCTCCAAAAGTTGATGTGTTCAGTGAGGTTGGAGTGACTGCATTTTGTACACTGTACATTTATACACTAAAGCACACATCTAAAAAGAGAGGAAACACAAGAAAAAAAGGGAGGGAGAAAAGACCTGAGGGCCAGAAAAAGGCTAGCTTAGTCTCAGGATCTCAAAAGACACAGTGACGAGATCCAGATGCACAGAGCTGAAGGAGCTCTTCAAAGTCAGTGTGAGAAAACCACTTTCTTTCCACTCGAGGTGATATTGCCCACAAATCTACAATGCATTTTCTCACACGCATAGACCAGACCCTGGCAAACTGAGTTAGATGTAGGGGTGTGGGGAGGGGGTATGCGTGGCAGACTGACAGCCTGAGCACACCAGTTGACCAGCAGTAGTTCACTCACCTGCCACTTGCAATATCCTCCACCCAGGAGGTACTTCACATGAAAGAAAATGAGGTGTTAGCTGACTTAAGCAGTGCAGAGGTCACCGCTGATGAAAGACTAGCGAACAGGAATTCAAAGGAGCAGCTTGACAGGAATGCAATGGCATGACAGGAGCGAAAGGAGTTGAGCATGCCACCTGCATCTATTCCTGAAGAACAGTACAGAGGGAGGTGAAGAGGCTCAGCTGTTTTGCATATAACCTAAGGAAAGAGGACTCGGCGAAGGAGGACCGAAGAAATCAAAAGTAGGTTGTCCAAAAGAGATGACAGTGGCAATGCGCTTTCTGCTGCCCTTCGTCCTGCCATTTGCTGAGGTCGTGTGGTCCCGGGGCGGCAGCCCCGCGGCGGTGGTCCCACATGACTCCTTGTGTGCTGGCACAGCGGGCTCATCATATCTGCAACCACAGCTCATGAGAAGAGAAATCACATTACCGTAGGAAGGGAAACCGCTGCTCAAACACATGTACTTTCTTGAAAACAGGGGAAGCTGGTAGGTGAGCATGAAGGGTAAGAACAAACTCTCGGGCACACTTTAGAACGAGGTAAAGCTTAGGTCTGCTTGAAAGTTTTCTGTCACTTTTACTTAATGACAGAAAACAGGGTTTTCAGCTAGAGTATATATTCATGAAAAGGCCTGATTTCTGTCAAAAAGCTTCATATTTTTAGGAAGGGGATTAGAAGAAGATGAAATTTTTCATGTGACTGAGAAGACTGCAAACACTTCTTGATTGCTCTTAATGTTGTCTCAGTGTAAAAAGCTGCCAAAATTTTCTCTACCACCTTCATGATTGAGTACAGAAATGAACCACAAGCCAATGAAATCTATTTTAAACAAAGCCTTGTAGTCAGCATTGCCAAAATACATCTTTATCGTTAAAATAATAAATAACATTGAGAAAATGTGCAAAAATAGGAAAGATCTCTCTGTTATGGCCCAGCTCAGGGAAAATACGTGTCAAAATACCTGAGTGACCTTTTGAAAATATTTTATGCTAAAAAAATATGAAGCATGAAATTGAAATCATATCCTGCTCCTTAGTTAGTGTCACTGCGTAGAGATAAGAACCAAACCGCTTGTTTTGAGGTCTGGAAAAGAATGCAGGCAATAAATATCAGCTTCCATTATTTCTCCTTAAACAAGCAGGGCAATATTTCAGCCTACAAATCTCAAGCCACCTTCAATTGTTGCTAACAGCCAAATCTAATCTAAAGACTGGGGACATGGATGAAAGTGATATACAATTTCTGTCTTATCCTGAAGTCTATACCAAGAATAGCCTTCACGTGAACCAGAAGAACAGCTTAAGGCTCCAGGACTTGAATACCTTCCCTGTTGCTCACTTATATCCCTTGCTTGCAGGAAATCAGGTTCCTGCTGCCAATTACATTCATCATCATCACTCATCCACAGAGTCTTACTAATCTGAGAGACTTTTGTTACTCTGTGTGTGTGTGGCTACCCTGGGCTGGTGTTTAATCTCGTCTCTGCCAGGTCATGGTGTGTGGTAGAAGAGCACAGATGCCTCTAGGGATATGGAGGGGCAGGAAACTGAAGGGTGAGTGGGTCAGCAGGAGATGAGTCTTCCCTGCTCCATTATACTTTATGTCATGCCTACCACTATAAGATCTCTATGTCAAGGGTTTTTTTTCTTCAATAGCAGCTTTAGTTTCCCAAAGCATATCTAAAAATGCCAGGATTTGGCATAAATAGTCCAGTCCTGAAAATAAAAAATCTGTCCGCTGTTTTGTTTCTTGGTTACAGACAAAGTAGTAGAGTTTAACTGCTGCTGCTGCACTAGATAGCTGCTGTACTGCCCAGCTCATGCGTCTGTCCTAGAATGATGTTTACTGATGGGTCAGAAGCAGCAGGCTGCTATAGGAAGACACTGCATTATGTATGGCTGAATGCAGGCTCTTGAGTCTCGGAGTTTGGCTCCTTTGAACTCCACTGCTGGCATCTTTTCTGCTTTCAAACTTCCCTTTCTGAATGGAAATGTCCAACACCTTAACTCAAGACTGTACTTCCTCCTTTGCTGGGAAAAGTGAGAGGGATTAGGAGGAGGGAAATCTTCTTCTTACCTTGTTTTAAGTCACAGTAGAACAATGCTTTCAAGCAGCTTTTGCTCACCAGGCCTCCCAAATAATTCTGTCACCAGGATGAGGAGGTCCCATGCAAAGGGGAAATAAGATGCAAATATTCCCAAGTGCATGAATTAATTATTTCATTATGCTCAGCAGGTCTCAGAGGTGCTTTTTGTAAAAGACAAATACCAATTTCTATGTAGATAGAAACCTATGTAGACACCCAACCCTCCCAGACAACCTGCATGAGGTATTTGCTGTCTGAAATGTGTAAGCCCCTTTCAGTTAGTTACCTCCCTTGTTTTATTCAGATTTTCCCAAAGACTTTTGTTTGTTTGTTTGTTTAATGTGCTTGCCCTTGTGCTTAGATTTGCTAACCCATTCTCAGGCCTGGCTAAGCTGGTTTTGGTTGTATTGCCACTGAGCATCAACATATATAAAATCATTCAGATACAGAAGTGTTTTCAGAGCCATCAGATGGCTGTGACAAATTACAGGGAGGGAGTTCTCACATGGGAGACAATTCCTTAAAAGAATAGAAAAAAAAGCAAGAAAGGAACATTGCAGTAATTCAAAGAGTAAAGCTGGACCTTATTGAGGAAAAGAGAACTAAAGCAAAACCCTCTTAAGAACAGAGCTTGGCACATTGATTTTGGTATCGCTTCAGCTTTTGCTGCATGCCAGCATTCCGTGCAAAGAGTGAGATTTAAATGAAAAATACAATTTTGTTCTTTTCTGTTTGCAAAGATCCAGCCACTGCTCTGTCCCCACAAAATTATATGAAAAGGAAGCCAGCTTTGAGGCTTCCCAAGCGCAATGGATCCATTTAGCTGCCAGAACACTATGTGCAGAGTCCAGTCCCCCAATTTTGTCTCTGTTTCCAGTTATTGCATTAAAGTGACAAGGTCTGTCAGGGTGATGATGCTGAGCATATTAGCTTGGGATAGTGATGCACCACACAGTCCCTTTTTTTTCCCTGTAAGTGGCCATCTGAAATTTCGAGATCTTCATTCTTTCACGTGCCGTGGACTTGCTATTTAGAAAGTTAACTTGTTTCAGAAAGAAAAAGTCACATTTTTCTCCAGCTGTAGGAGGTGTATTTTCCTACGCCACAGGTAATGTGAAAACTGGTGTTGGTTAATTGGGCAGAACCTTGATGGGTCTCGTGTGTTTTGCCACCCTCACTTTCTGCTGTTACTCTGTCCCTCAGGTTTTCATTTACACTGCACCCACTGACCACAGGTCTATGGGCCAGCCTGGGGAACACAGGGAAAAATAGCCCTTGAAAATCTGGGCTTGGATTCTTCCTGCAGACTGTCCAGCTGTTCCCATTTGACTTTCTGTTCTCTGTATTGTTTCTGTTACTTTTCATTTACACGTTTACATTTGCTTCTGTTTTGCTCTGATTGGCAGCAGATACCTGGGTCTGTTCACTGACATTTGAATGAGACAATCCCTTCCATCTAGGATTATTCCCATTGCTGAGTGCTCTGGAGTCTACTGCCTGGGTAGTTTCCTTTGCTTTGGCCATGTAACAGTTAGTCAACGTATTTTGCTCCGGCTGCCTTATTTCTGGAAGCTTGCTTCAGACTTCATTGAGTTTATTGCCCACACTGTGTCAAACTACAGTTCATTATTGTCGTCATTTTATTAAAATAGTCCCTAAGTGCACCAGATTCTGAACGCTTGACTGCAATATTCCATGGAGATCTACTTTATTTTTACATTGGTCAAAGCCAACAGTAAAACTGCCATTAGCAGCCAAGCTAGTGCCTTTGTGAAGTGCTGCCATGCTTTCCCAGTGCCTGGCATTTAGTTGTTGGCTCTTGAATGCTGTATCTCAACACTGGGTATATATTGCTTTTGCATACCAGGGGTAAAAAGCACTTCTATTGCAGAGGAAGCAGTATTAAGACTAGCTGAAATCCAGTTCTATATTTAGAGCTTCATGCATTCTTTATAAGTTTTGTGTTATCTTTTCTGATTGAAAAGGAAAGCAATGCATTTGGCCTTTACGCCATATATTAAACTCTAGAGTGTTAAATAGAAAGGGGAAATGTGTATGAGTCGATAAGTGATCTTTAATATGTAAAACATGCTGCTTATGTTCTTCAGATCTATAGTAGAGATACTGTCTGGTTTATGTGTAGTGCAACAATTCAAAAGTTTGTGTATTTTAATGTCAAGCTCATAGGGATGCTATAATGAAATGCAGATTCCTGAGAACTTTACAGCGAAGTAGCAGAAAGTCAAAGAGAAACTGGAAACAACATTTGTGATTAGTAAGGTGTGACAATTTGCAGTGCTTTTGTGATTCTAGGCCGGTGTTGTGAAGTAGAAACAAAATACTCAAGCTTTAGCATTTGTGTTCTGTTGATACTTTATTGTTTCATACAGCATCAGCAATAACACTGTGGAGCATTTTAGAGTTTGTCATGCCTTTATGTTGAGCTTTTCCAGGGAAAGTGGGGAAACATGTGTACAGTAGTGTTTATCTTGTGTGTGAATGACTGTTCTTGAAGTATAGGCATACCGAGAATCTCATTCCAGTGCAAGTGAAGCTCTTTAGATAATCATGTCTGGATATTTTTAATAGCTCTTGGTAATATCTTATCCCCTTCCACTCTAAGTATCTTTGAAAACCCTCCAAGTGCTCCAGGCAAATACTTTGGAGCAGGGCTATATGTGTAACAACTTCAGGTATTATCAAGAAAAACTTTAGATAATAAAAGAAGTTCAAACCTCGGACTTCCCAGTCTTTTACAATTAAGACCCACTGGTTTCATTACAAAACTTTTATGGAGGACTAAAAATATGCAACCTCCTTACCAAACTCACTATAAAGGAATTCATTTCATTAGCTTTTTGAGACAAAGTACAACAGCTTAATCATTGAGTAGAGCTGGTGAGCTGAGTGTGAGGAAACAAAATCATGACCTCAATCATATTAGCACCATCCAAGTGAATAAACTGGCCAAATCTAGTGTTTGAGGCCCTGCCTCAAGCAAACAGAATCAAACTATTAATGTAAACAAAAAACTTAAATTTGTTTAACAGGTCAGCATTGAGATTAATCAGAGAGCAGAACCTTATAAGCATAATTTTGCTTCCATATCTTGTAAAAAAATTACAGTTATAATAATAGATTCCTTTCCCAGAGACTGATTTTACAGCAACTCTGAGTAATTACACACATCTGGTGATAACTTTAAAAACTGCAGTTATAAAAGGAGCTAAACTAAAGACTACAGATTCCCTGTGCTATAATAGATCAGGTTTTGGAGCCATATCCCCTGTGACATCCCTTGAAGGACAAACGCTGCTGCAAATTTGGAAAGACTCAACTGTAAACTTATTTGCAACATTGTTATTATTAACATCTGGGTTACAGAGATCTTAATTTCTCCAACAGTGGAAAAGCAGCATGAAAGATTTTGCTGCACACCTCTAATTAAGTTCAACCCAATTACAAGCAGTGTTGTATAGTAGAAATTTCACATCATAGTGTCCTTGACGGGACTGATAGTTAATCACCACAGGTGAATTTTTACAGTAGTTTTCAAAAGCCCACCCTCCACACAACACACATGTATTTATATTTGTATAAAAAGCAGTCATATACATTGCAAAAATGTGTCAAGTAGACATTTTTCCTCATATGGTTCAGAAATCTGTTACACGCTCTTGGCTGGCTTGTCAAACCCTGACCACTAATCCATCTTCCCTGCTCAACTCAAACATCCCAGACATCTTGGTAGTGTCATACAGCTGTCATTTTTCAAGCAGTCCAGCAGAGAAGAGTTTCCTTTCTTTCCCAAAACAGACATTCCCTCCTCCCCCCAAAATTTCAAGACAACATTAGGTACTAGATTAGTGGTAGAATTAGCATTTGCTACTTCTCAAGCCAACACACAGAGAAATGGGGACCTTGGGAGCTGTGTGCTTCTACCATATCATGAGGGTTTGGCAGTGCTTGTGTTTATTCCCAGTTATTTATCACACCATTACGCTCTTATCTGAATGCCTCACAATCTTTTGGGTCCTCAGAGCAACCCTGTAAGATAAAGGACTATTCCACTGACACAGGTTGGGCAACTAGAGCCAAAATTTGCAAAGGCATTTAGCACATTGTGTGCTGGGTCAGAGGCAGACAGGGAGAGATGGAAGGAGGAAAAGGTTACCAATTTTAAGTGCTTTAACAGTTCAAATGCAATCCTAGGCCTGACCTCATTATATTATGAAGCCGAAGGACTCCCAATACTGGATGCTGCTTAATCTATATACCTGGCAGTGAGAGGGAAAGAGTTAGGAGGGACTCTCAAGGGCACCATCGCTAGCTTGCCCAGGCATTCAGGGCTACGAGCTTGAACCATTTCCACCCTGTGTTGGAAAGGTGGGTCCCTGAGGAGACAGCAACATCAGTGTACTTCTCCTGGAGCTCCTCCTCTCTTGGCTCACCAAGGTGTGCTGTATGTGTCTTGTGCCTTTTACCTGTAGGAATTGCCATGTGTAGTTGTCAGAGCTAACATCTTATGGCTTATTAGTCAGTTCTCTCGTCCAGGAGATCCAGAACCGAGGTGGTGAACCAGGGGCTCCCAGATGAGTGTTTCTGGCTGTGCTTTAGTTTCTTGTACAAAGTAGTCCTTCTCTGCAGATGTCCACAATTAAGCTTCCCCTTCCACAGCCTGCATGTTTAGGAAGAGGAGGGGAGGATGGCAGGGGAAGACATCGCCACGGAGCTTAACTTCAGCCCTTGGTACCACTGGGATCTAGGCAGCTTCACGCAGAGCCTCAGTGGGGATCTCCAACAGCAGGATCTTCACCACCATAGCAACCTGGCCCTCAAAAAGATCATCATCAGCCGTTGGGAAGCATGACAGTTACAAGGTTTTGGGGGAAAATACCTTTTGCGGCTCATGCACATAGGGTCACGCAAAAAGTAATACCATAGCAGAGTGCCTGGGAGCCCAGGCTAGACAGCCTCCCAGCTTCTGGGCTTATGTATATTTTTCTCACTTGAGTACAGAGATGACTGCTTATACTATATAACTAGTTAAAGGGTTTTTCTGTGTATTTCCAAAAATTACCAGAAATCATTTGGGGAGGGGAACAGAAAGGGAATCTGTATGCCTTTGGGACTGTCCACTGAATTAGATTTGAAGCATCAGGCTTGGTAAGTAGAAGTAGAGGCAGATCAGCTAGGCAAAGTGTCTGACTTACTTAAGATGCAGACACACATGCTTATGGCATGTGCAGAACAGAAAATGAACTTGTTTATGTGTCTCTCTGTGTGTATGTTGGGGCATCTGGCATTTGGAAAGATCTGTGTAAAAATTCAGTCTTTGTGTTTTATCTGGCAAGTAATAAAACCATTCCCAAGTCCGGAAAAAATTCTCTTGCCATACAGTCAACCCCTGCTTCACTGGGGTGATGGTGGTGGGGTAATAGAGCAGAAAATAATTAAAAACACATTCTAAAAATGTTGTTAGACTGTTTCTTCTAAAGTACCTTGCTGAAAAGCCAGGCACCTTACCAGCATCAGTCCAATTACAGGACCCAGAAGAAAGGGAAATTATAAGTAATAATTTTAGAAATAGCCCCAGGATGCACTGTGTGTGCCTCTGAGCCAGGAAAACCCCAAAGGGCATAAGTCTGGAATATAGTAGCTGGCTCATTCCCAGGAAGAGAGCTGCAGTCTCACTGAAAGCCTGACAGACACGCTGCAATGCATATATCTTAAAAGCAGCACCAGTGGCACTTAGCCATTCAGATCTGATTCTCAAAAATAATTTGGGTTCAGGAGAGCAGAAATGGCAGACATTTTGGGGATAATCCTAAGTATTGTTGAGGCTCTGTTTCCATATCCTGTTGGAATGATTTCTTTGTTATTATCATTCAATGTAATGTTCTAAACCCTGTTCTTTCAATAACCTAAAGAGCCATGTAAGCTCATAGAATGAGTAGTCCTGGGCAAACCACCGGACTTGTACAGTCCACAAGATCACAAGTGTACATAAATTTTTTTGTAGGATATGGTCCCAGGAACACCACTCATCTTTAATGAATGTAGTGACTTTCATTATGGAAGAGGATATTGTTTAGTGAATTTTTTCTGTGATGCTACCAGACAGGGCAAAACGTACTTGTCTGTTTACACTCATGCTTTCAACTCTATTCAACAAATCAATACTGGAGGAGTTTTCTTCCTCCATTTTAATTCTTAACTTTCCTTGCTCCAGTTTGAAGTAGCACAGAGGAAAGAGGAGTCACTTAGCATTTGAGTTTTGGAACGAGCTCTTCTAAATCTCAGCAGCCAGCCGGCAGCTGACATCTTCTAATGAGAATGATCCTTTTCTGCAAACAGCCAAGTTCCTTCTTCTGGGTTCCACCGTTGCCAGCATACTGCTATAGAAAGACTCTCAGGAACAAAAATACGTTAGAAAATAGTAGCAGGAAGGGAAATAGTATTGGCTGCAAACCTGTCAACCCAAATCAGATGTTAGCTTCCCTTCTTGCTTCCAATTTAGTAGAAATATGATAAGGATTTGGAAATGTGACTTTTCATCAAATTTGATCCTATTTTTCACTCCTTAAGTTAAAAAGTGCCATTATATTAGTGCTCTCTCTCTTCTAAAGTGAAAGAAAAATGTCTTGTTTTTAATAGGCTGGAAACATAACAGCATGACAGTCATTTGCACCTGAAGCTTTCTTTTCCTCTCACTTCCATCCCCACACCCCATTCAAATCCACAAAGGCCTTTTTCATGTCAAGCACATGAGAGCTTTCTGTGTGGTCAAATTGTTTTTTTGCAGGCGCTAATAATTCTGCCTGCTGTTAAGCTTTCAACATACAAAAGCAGGACATACTCTTTATATGCCTGATAGTTTTATATTTTTTTTTTTATTTTAGATGAAAGAACAAAGCTGAAAGCTCCATAGGGGACAAGGAGAGAAGAAGTTGTCTCTATAGATATATGCCTCTTGCTTCTTCTGTGAAATCCTCCATCTTGGGGCTCCCTTCAGCACTGCAGACCTGGAGGCATGCAGCATGACTTACCAGACTTCCCATGATATTTGGAGTTCTCCTTAGGCTCCAGCTGTGGGAAGCAGGCAACTTGAGTGGGAAATTCAGCTCACTTTCCTTTTTTCTCAGAGCAAGTTACAAGTACTTCAGGTCTCAGAGAACAGCCTAAAACTGACACAGGTGCACCCCTCTTGACTGGAGACAGAAGGAAGATTAAAAATATAATTTAAAAACCCTTGTGATCTTTAACCTAATGTCTTGGTTGTCTTTCTAGGAAGTGGGTGAGCCAAAAAGAGTCCACAAATTATTTTGGAGTGCTTGGGTTTGGCAGTCCTGAGCAGACAGGTAGGCAGACATCTGATGTTTAAAAGACACGATACACAAGAGACAGCCCCAACTATGTACACACCGCATAGAGAGGGAAGCTGGCTGGAGGCCCTGTGTTCTCTCTATAAATTGCCAAAGGGAATGAAATTCAGAGTAAATGCTCAGACTTTTTGATTAAATCAATCCATTGCCACTACCCAATGCATCTTGTGTTCTCTTTTATTGCAGCGCATTACCCAGCAATAGTTGATACCATAAATGATCTATACAATCTTCTGGAGCTCTGGGTGAAATAAGGACAGGCTAGTCTCATTATCTTCAAATTTCCCTACTTTTTTTACTTCAATCAGGCCTTTTACATCCTCTTAAATGTCTTTTCTTATATTTATTGTATGAGAAGATAAAGGAATCTATTCTGAAGATGCTTAAATAATTGTGAATAAGGTAGGTGTAGAGTCAAGCTGAAGTGGATGCCTTGTTAAAATGAAATTGCTGTACAGGGGACCTACCTGTGATGGAAGAAATAGCAAAGGCTAGACAGCAAGATGCCTATGTACTTTTACTCTTCTGTGCCCTTTTCTCTATTCATCAATTTGCCTGGTGGGGAACAGGCCATTGTTTAATTTAGTGATGCAGTCTACTAGGCCTGCTGTCAGGACCTGTGGACAACATCATAAATTAAAACCTACATTTGGGCAATTGGTGCAACAGGGCACAGGGTTGCTTCAGGCTCTTCAGGCAACAGAAGGAAAACCAAGAAACTAAGTTGTACTCATTTCTTTCCCCTTTCAAAGGAACACACAAATGTTCTTAACATTGTCCTGGTAAGTTTGTCACATTGCTTTAATGCAGTAAAAAAACAATAATCAATCCTATATACATGGCACACAAGATAGCATATGCAGGCACTCAGAGCTGCCCCAGTCCTTGCTTCTCTGGAGGTCTCTGGAGTGGCACAGACAGCCTGTCCACTTCTCTCATCCCCAAAACATCAGTGAAAAATCCTTCATAAAGTTATAAGCTTATTTAGGTTGGAGACAGACAGTCTTCCTGGCTTAGCGCCCATCACAAAAGTAAGCAAGAGACGCTGCAGAAAATTGCTGGCCATAAAATACACACACACACACACATGCATATGCACTCTTGGAAAAGGCAGCTAGACCTTTCAGCCTGTCTTTATCAGTTTAATAGTTCTAAAGAAAACCAGGCAAGACTCTTAGCATCAATAGCTGAACACCGAACTCCAAGAGCTTCTGTAGCAATTACACTGTGTATTTTACGTGGGTGGATATACTGGGAAAACAAAACAAAGACAGAACTGCAATGGGCATATATGAATGTGTATATGTGTGTGAGCCTGTGTGTATCTGTAAGACCTTTGTATTCCTGCCTGCCCCCCGCTAACTTAAATAGTCGTGCAGCTGATAACCGCAACACAGGCACTTACTGAAACTACTCTCAGAGCCAGGATGCTCAGAGCATCACCCTACCACCAGTGTTTCCCAGTATCTGCACATGGGTCAGATGCCTAGAGCCTGGCCTTTCCTGGAGGCGCTTCCCGGATGCCCAACCAGTCACGATGCTAGATGAATTCCACTCCTAATTCTCAACAGTTAAGATTTTCATCAAACAAACTGTGAATTCGTGCCTTTCATATTAAGGTGGGCTTGGTTTGCAAGAGGATTTTGAGCAGCACTGTGCCATGGCTGCCCAGTTGGGGCGCAGCGCTGAGCACAGCTTGGATGCGGCTCTGAGCATAGCTCCTTCTTGCTGAGAAGTTCAGGGCATGGTCCTTCTCCTTACCCCCAGGAGGCAAGTGGGGTGGTAGGGGAAAGTGTCAGCCTTCGAGGGAGAAATGGGGACATGCCGAGCTGCAGGGCTGAGACCCGCCATGATCCCCAAAGGTGACACGAGCCCTGCCAAAGGTATTCTCAGCCGAGTGTGCTGCCTGGAGCAGTTCTGTGAGGCTGGAGTTTTTCCAGAGGAAGACAGGTTTCAGCCCCCTGAGACACCTGCCCACTTTGTCGTGCTGTGGGCTATATTTTAATACTCCTGGCCAGTGGAACTCAGGACCATTTGTGACTCCAGACCAGCAATAATGCAAGGGAGAAAACCAGCAGGCTTGTACGAGATGACAGTAAAGTAGACTCAAGTACAAAAGAAAAACGGTTAAAGGACTCTTTGCAAAGAATGGTGGTTCAGCCTTTATTTTGCAAAGATTCATTCCCACACAATTCCCTCTTTTGAGCAGTAGCTGACGTTTCTGGAATGGCAAACTATTTCCATCTTTGCAGAAAGGGGGTCCTGGTGGACACCAAGCTGAACGTGAGCCAGCAATGTGCCTTGCAGCAAAGCAGTCTAACAGTATCCTGGGCTACATTAAGCAAAGTATTGCCATCAGGTCGAGATGATCCTTCCCCTCTAGTCAGCACTGGTGAGGCCACATATGGAGTCCTGTGTCCAGTTCTGGGCTCTCCAGTGCAAGAGAGACATGGACACTCTGGAGACAATCCTGCAAAGGGCCACGAAGATGATTAAGTGTATCTCATATGAGGAAAGGCTGAGTGAGCTGGGACTGTTCAGGCCAGAGAAGAGAAGACTCAGGGGAATAAAAAAGAGGAAAGCAAACTTAAACATGAAGGAAGATGTCAAAGGGATTTTCCCATCTGAACCTGTTCCTTCCCTCCCCCTATTGTCTCTTTTTCTCACAAAGGGCCTGATCAAGAAAAAGATGCTGAACGTAATCCACTAAAGCCCAGTACCTTTCACTCAACCCCAACATCCATGACCAACCACCACTGTTGTTCCCTCTGTCCCATGCAAGCGCATGCATGCACACACACACACACTCCCTCCACAGTCCAGGCATGTCTTCCAGAGAAACAACGCTCATGTATAGTGCACATCAATTCTAATTTTGTCTCAAATAGAAAAATAAAAAAACCCCTCTGTCATTCTTCCCCCCCCCCGCCCCCCCCAACTCTTTCCCTGATTGTCACTGGGAGGCACTGAGAAGTACATGTGCATGAAAACAAGCCAGCTGGCCACTAGTTTCCAGCTCTCATTAGCAAAGATTTGGATGATGAAAAACTTTGATCAAATCTGAACGTTTTATAAATGATAGCCTAAAAGCGGAAAAATCAGTCAGTCAGTAATTCTCTACCCACTGCCTTTCTCTTTCACACAGCTAGATGCTGCTGCTATTAACACCCTGACCAGAAGTAGCCTCTTGTATCGGCACTGAGTTTTAAATACAGTTTTACCTGCTCAGAGTAAAAAGAAAGTGCTGTTTAGACCAGAGGGGGTTCTGGGTCTTCCTCTTTACATAACAAGGGTTTGTTTTTTCTGCCTGTATAGGGCAAGGAAACCTTTGTGCTACCATTGCTTTGCAGATGGCATCAGGAAATGGTTCTTTTAGGAGTTTTTGCTTGGCTTCCTGTACTGGAGATAATCCTTGGTTTGCATCAAGCTGTCTGCTCTGTTCTCCCTTGCAAAGTGGGCTGTGGTACACCTTCAGCAGAGTAGCTGCAATGGGATGACTCAGGCTAGCATCACCTAAAGTGACCGTGACAGCCAAATGGAATTGTGGCAGCAGCACAGGCCAAATGCTAAATAACATTTACAAAAACTAAATAAAGTGGCTGGGCCCAAAGGCAATGTGGAAGACAGCATTTGGCAATTGCTCTTTTTAAGGACGTCTATTTTTAATGGTATTTTTATATCATGCAGATATTGCAAATATGAATTGCTCACCAGTGAACACTCATCTTGCAAAGATTCCAGCACTAACTGGTTCTTACTTTCTCACATAAAAGGTATATATCACAGAAAAAATAGGACTATCTCCCACATGGTCAGGTTTTAGCAGAAATTAAAATCTTAAATATCTCCCATTTATTGCTCTGTTCTAACCGGTGAAGTTAGGCGGCCTGGAAAGATGCCAGTTAGCGGCTAGTGTACAGGAGAGTCACTGCCTATTCTTGTTGGTTTTAAAGACAGATTTCTTTAGCTAGGTAACTGTGCTCATGCAGGATTATCTTGAATAGGACAGAAAAACATTATATCGTATCTTTACCATATTATCACTTAAATTCAGGAATGTCTTGGGGTCTCAGCCAGACTGGGGCTCTATTGCATAAGGCCCAGTGCAGACAGGGAGTCTATGAGCAGTCACAGGCTTTGCAGTTTTAGTCTGAACACTTCTTTCTGAAAACCATAGCTGCCGCATAGGGATTACTGCCTGAAAATCTCACTTTATTTTTAAAGGAGTATGTTTCTCGCCCACAGTGCCTGGAAATGAAAGTCCTAAATGCTCCAGCACCAGAACACATATAAAAAGACTGTAAAATGAAATTGTCTGCTTTCATGGTGTTAAGTCAGTCCTGTGATTGATTGGGGAAAGGAGAGGGTGTGAGGAAGGGAAAGTGTTATTCAGGGTTTCTGAATGCTGGAGTTGGGCAGAACTGCAGGTCATTGTTCCTCCTCCCCATTCCAAAATTTAGTGATTTTAAACAGACACCATCTTAATCAGACCATCTGCAGCCAGAGTACAGGCCAGTAAAAACTGGTTCTGGGAGACCAGCATCTGCAGGCTGCTGCATCATGACATAACAGAACACTGGTACCCAAGGATGTTCAGGGATATTTCACATGCTGAAAAATGCAATTCATATACCATCATATTGGTGTGTTCCCGCTGCTGGTCTTTGTGAGAGCTATTTCTTCATTGTCCCTCCTATTTTACTTTGGCTTGTGCTACAGCTTGAGGTTGCCACTCACCCAGAACTCACAACAGATCTAGGCAAAACCACTACAGTTCACCATCCGAAACACTAAACCCTGTTTCTAGCATAATCAAGACACAAATTAGCTTGCAGTCACTCATAGTCATCTTTGTTTCTGCAACTTGGCGTTTTGACTGTACAAACCAGCCTGATACCAATGAATTTCTGCATGGGTGCAGAGTTCCTGATGCTCATTCTCTACATTATTGCTACCACAGCTGTTCTCAGGCATGATGAGAAACTATTTTATTTTCTTTACTGCTTTAAAGATGCGCCATATTGGTGTTTCCTGGACCTCTTGCTTCAGTATTCAGACCCCACAGTTTAGAGAGAAAAGGTTTCCATATGTTTTGCTTTCTGACAGACTCCTTTGGCCACTGCTCCGAAACATGTGAGTTATAGCCAGGCACCAAGCCAGTATGGCCTTCAGGTCAGCTGGTATGGACTCTCCATGACTAAGTCAGAGCTGGGGGAGGCTCTGGAGGTAGAAAAGTTATTTTTCACACAAATCCCCTTGTGGGGCTTATCTTGGAGTTAAACTTTGCTATCTGAGCAACAAGGTTAATCCAGTAAATTGGGCTTGAAAAGACAAGATTTAGGTAAACGAAAGGACAAAGAAAGCTATGGCTAGCAAATGGAATGAAAAGGAGGGAAAACTCATGTCACGTTCTTTTGGAATTTATGGGTCATGTTTTGAAATGAAAGAAATTTTTGAAAGTCTTTGAGATTTTCCTTAGTTTCTCTTCTAAAGAAAAGAGAATCATAGTTTACATTTCTAACAAGACCACATTTGGGGCCTTTCAGATTTCAGACCCCTTCTGGTTTTTTGTTTGTTTGTTGGGTAGGTTGTTTGGTTGGGGTTTTTTTCCCCTCTTTACATCCTTCTGTTGTATTTCTCTGATTTTTCACTCATCTTTCCACATTTCCTCCTGGGCTGGAAAGCAAATACTGCCCATCAATGTCATCGGCCAGTTTCTCAAATGTTGACCTCAGACTCTGTCCTTAAGCATTCTTTAGTATTGGCCTGAACATTGTGTCTATAAGAATGGTCCCATAGTATTGCTTTCCTCTGAGGAGCCACCTGTGATCCTCTCCCATGGTGCACTGAAAGAGCCGTGAGCTTTCGTTCTGAGGCAGCTCAGCCTTCATGGGACCCAGACACTGCAAAGAGCATGGGGTAACTGTGGAGCTGGAGGCGGTAACTTTTCTGTTTGCACATCAGAATGAAAACCAGGAAGAACCAACACCTACAGAGAGAACGATGGACTGGAAAACATTCTATTCATGTGCATTTGTTCTAAGTTTCTGTTTGTTCTCCACCCTTTCATTACCTGTGTTTTTCCTTATTGTCTTTTTGGATCAGCAAAGCAAGTTAAACATTGATCAGTGGACCTGATTTTTCACTCTCTTTCTTCTTACACTGGTAGAACTAGAGTTACAGTGGCCAAGAGGACTATTCTAGCTGACAAAATCACCTGATTCACGTTGTTTTGATTAGTGGATTGTAGAAATGGCATACTGGGTCCTGCCCTGCATTATGTCATTGATGTTAGACCAGCTTAATCAAAACCCATGAGAAGGAGAGCACAACAGGGTGTTCTGTCCTCTGGCATTCACTTCCCTTTGCTGTCATTCAGCAGTTTAGGGACTTCCCTCAGTGGAGGCTGTGCTCGGTTTAATAGCCACTGGTAAAAGATCAGTGCTGAGATCTAAACAAAAGCCCCCCGGGTTTCAGCGCACTTATGTGCATGCTTAGCTTCCATGGGCAGGGCTAGAAACCACCCTGCTTGTTTGTAAAATGACCTGGGGATCTACAAAGGTCTGCTCTCTTAAATCCATCACCTGGTGTCAAAGTGGGATTACATCCCCTCCGCCACAGCACACCCACACCAGCTGGTGAGTCATTCCTGTTTGCTCTCACACCACCACAGGCTGCTTGAACAGCCTTTTCCCCTTTCACAGGGCAAGGAGCGGCTGTTTGGTTTCTTAGCAGCATGTTCGGGTAAAAAGAGGAGCTGCCTGTAGAGAAAGGCGCTTATTGTAACCTGTGTTTGCACTGAAAATTTTGAAAGCGCAATGCAAACAGGGACATCAAATATAAGCTATATCTCAAATATGGTCTAAAGTCTGAAAAGTGTGAGAGAGAGATGACCTCTACCTTGCTGGATGTTAGCGTTGCTAACAGGACTAACATAATGGCTGCAGTTGTGCACAGACATCATGATGGATGGTAAATTTTCTGGTTAAAAAGTTCTTTTTTTTTTTCCCAACTTAAAACATTGTGTCATTTAATCTCTGATTATACTGGATGTTTATCCACAGTGTACCAAACTGTACATTGTAGATGCTTTTTTTTTTTTTCCTAAGGAAACCATAAAAGACATGAGAAGCAAGCAAGAATAGAAATAATCCAAAATTTAGAAGGTAAATTCCTTCACTCTGAAGACATGCCTGGTAAATACTAGAAATATGCTGTGTAACTATATACCGTGTAACTTTCACAGTAGCAGAGCAAAAGAAAGGCTAAATCATAGTGAAGTTAGGGTGGGACAGGACAAATAGCTGAGAAATGGCAGCAGAAAAATTAATCTCTGTAAAACTGCAGGTGTAAACCCGGGAATCAAAGTAAGAAAATAACACGAGACAGAGCAAGCTGTTAAAGAGATATAAGAAATCAATAAGAGAATCATCTCAAAAGGACAGTGGTCTAAGTTTACATGATCTGCACTTAGATGCTTTGGTGACTGTGACATTGGTCACAGGGTTCTTCAGTCATGTAGCAGGGGTTAGCAGGTGCTTTCAAAGCACACAGCAAATATACATGTAGACCTGTTGTTGTGATTGTCCTCAGTAAGTGAGAGTTGAAGAAGCAGGCTTTGGCTAAGTTTGAATCTGTCCCTCGTACATCTCTCCTGAGAAGGCCCTCTGGTTCCTTGTGTCATCCCCCTTGAAGCACGCTGTTCATTTTCTTAGCAGGTTCTAGTTACTGAGCATCGACTGGCATTATTTTCCTCAGGGGATTATAAACCTACAAATTGTACATCTAATGATTTTGAAGAAGGAGAATCCGAAATGAGTAACTACTTGAGAATGGGTCTCAGACGTCTTCACTTGCATTGTCTCACAAGACCATCTTCTATGTCAGCAAAGAAATTACATTTAAAAAGAGAGTGGGCTAACTGGTAAGGGTGTTAAAAGCAATGCAGAGAATCTGTTCAATTGAAGATAAACAGATCCAAGATAAGGGTCCTTTCTGAACTAGAGAGACTTTTGAAATTAATATAGAGATTCAATTCTTCTGAAATTTCTGTGAAAAATTTTATGACAGAACTGATCCTCCTTTCAGTCAAACCTGAAATGCTGCAAATCACCCTTTTTGTTTTCGGTGCCAATCTCTATTTTGGTACTCCTGTGTTTAGGCAACCAAAAGTAAAAAGGCACAAAGAGCAGTGGCCTTTGAAAGCTGCTCAGTTTTACCTAAGATAAGCAGATGCAGCTGTCTCAGGGTTTTTCAGTATCATTTGTACTTTTCTGTGCTTACTACAGGAAATTCCTTGAATATTACAAACACCGAAGTTATCTAACTACAAATAGCAGCTGTCCTTGGCAACTGGCAAGTTTTTAAGAGTCTCTGCTGCACTTTTCCAAACCAGAACTCCATTCAGATTCAAATCATGGTCAATGAGCAAAGTCAGTTCTTTACAGCAGACAAATGAACGTTTCTCATCCTATTCTCCCTTAACCTCAGTTTGCGAGGATCATTGTTCAGCTATTCCTCAGTTACAGGAAATCCTTGGTAATTTGGGTATCTCTGTCATAGACTATTATGAAATTCTGACATATGCAGGCTGCCAGTAAAATATAGAAGAAAGCTGCATCATTGCTGACATCATATGGGAAGAACTGGAGGTAAATCTGCAAACTACAGTTCTCATTTGGGAAGTTCTGGAAGCACTCCCGCCTATCTCAAAATGCAGAGAGATGTGCATTGAGGACAGCGGGGCTACTCACAACCTTCAAGCGACGCTCTTCCTCCAGGCACATGCAGGACTTCAGCGAATGCACCAGACGTGCCTGCACTTGTTTATTGTTTCAGCCAAGTGCTGTGGAGTCAGAGAAGGCGTAGACGTTTAAATCTGTTTTGGGTCTTGTTTTGTTTCATGTTTTACTTGGGCATACTCAGAGATTTCTTCCCTCTCTCTGCAGCGAGGGCCTCGATTTATAACAACGTGGAAAGGCAGTCATCTAGACCTGCACCAGTTGGATTACACACTATGGAAAGTTTGTTTAATTATGAAAAATTAAAGACAAGGGGGATATGTTTAGACTAAGAATGTAGACAGTTTCTTGGCTAGAAGCAAAGCTGAACAAAAAGGGTAAGAATCCTAGAACAATTGCGAAGGATTTATTTACATTTTTAAAAAATCTACATATGTTTTCACTTAAAGCTCTTGGAAGGGTCATTTCAAAGATTAGGAGTCCTGGCTGTTCGCATTCATGTCTACCTCTATTCCCCCTGCTTGCAACTTGAATGTTAAAATACAGACCACAGCAAAAGGAAATGCATGTCAGGTGTGACATATCAAGTGACACAAAAGCTCAGTCACAAGAAACAAATTTTAAACTGATCAAGTACTGTGAGGCCTTTTAGTAACATTTATTGATGTATTTTGCACAGTTCAGGCCACAGGAGTTCCCAGAGAGTTTCTGGTCTTGCTGCCAGTGAGAAGTAAAGCTTAAGGTGTATTCTTTTTAAGCCCTCCTGCATCACAAAACGAAAAAGAAAAAGAATCCAAACTTTTTTTCCAATAAGTTTCCTTTAAGTTTTTTGTTTCGCTTTGTTTCTGCTTTCTTTACTATACCTTCAATGTGGGTTACACTTAATCTCCTCTTTAAGTCTCTAAAGCTTCAATAATCCTTACCCTACCTTTCTGGAACACCAAAACCCAGCAGTATAGTTGATCTGCAGATTTGAAAATGGGCCATTAGAGCTATTCATCACAAAGATGCAGCACAGTTTAAACAAGAAGATAGTGCAAATATAGGCCATCCTGTGTCCGATTAAATGTCCGGCTGCCCTAATATTCTGGCTCAGTAATGTAGGCTCTGTGACGGATTTTCATGATAACACAGGAAAACATCATCTGAGACGAAAATTACAGCAGGGGAAGGGGATGCTCTGGATTTCTTCAGCCAAATCTTCCTCCTTTAGGAGGGATGACGCTCATGTCACGGATGCTCAGGCTGCAGCTCACTCATGGAGCGGGGACAGGGATCAGCCTACCTATAGTTTACCTTCCCTAAAGAGCTATTATCACTATAGAGTCACCTCAGGCTCTGAATACAAAGGCCAAAGCTCTTATCCATGGCTGGGAGTCTGGACTGCAGGGCGAGGTAGCTGGAGGCTCTGATTATTGTCTGAGAGCTCTGTGACACCCAGAAGAAGAGGGACCAAGGGGAGGGGGCAGGGGGCAGAGCCCTGCCACAGAGGGGATTTTGCCACTCTGGACCTCAGAAAAAAAGGGCTAAAGACTTCAAACTCCTTTCTGAGTGTTTCGAAGTTTCTGTGCTAGGAAAGCGCTGTATGTCATTAAACAAAAATAAATGCAAACTTCCCTGAGCACCTTGCTGCTTGGCACATGATGTGTGCAGACTCAAGATGGCCACGGAGAATTTCACTTGAATTTCAAATGCAAAAGGAGGTTTCACGAGGTCATGGAAAAACAGACAGCTTGCAGCCATTGTGAGATTTCAGAAGATTTGTGGCAGCTGTTTAAACAGCACACCTTCACCTCCATACACATACACTTATATACACCTGTAGTGGGTGCAGGAAACATAAGCAGCACTAGAACAGTGGTTTTACTGACGATTGTAGCAGATACAGATATCTTTGGTTGCTTTAAGCTCTACACTTCAAGCCCCATGGAGTCAGGTAGCTCGTCTGCCCTCAGTCTAAGGATGACTTTTACAATCTGTGCATTTAGTACTGCAACTATACCACATAGTGCCGCTGGAGTTTTTCCTTTAAGAATTCAGAGTGTGGCACACTTCTAATTGCCAAGGAGAAATAATGGCAATGTGAAGAATCACCACAGTGTTGGTTTTGTCAGCCACACCTAGATAATCCCAGCCTGTGAACTTTCTGTCCCATCTCCAGGAATGTATGGCTCTGAGACAGAAAGCAAGCAGTGAATGCCAAAACAGGCAGGTAATCACTTGGCAGCAGACTCCTTTGGCTTAAGCTTTGAGCCAGAAAATGGACATTTTCATGATAGTGGCATACAGACAGAGGATTCCTTGAGGGAAATAAAACTTGATCTCAGTCTCTTCACAGGTGACAACCCCATCTGCTTTGTGCTTTGTGCTCCGTGTGCTTGTGTCAGTCGCATCTTCAGAAAGTAACAATTTAATGTAAAAATGGTTTCCTAGATATGAGTGGAGGAAAAAGAAATAAGTCCTCCATTAAATAATTAATTAACTGATTACAAACTGCATCACAGCAAACATTAATGCTCATGATTTAATGCCACACAGAAAATGGAAATATGAAGAACATACTAGATTTGGGGGACCAAGGAGAAGAAACATGAACGACTCCATTGAAAAAATGTAGTATTATTGTTTTCATCCTTGCTTGCTTTGTACTAGACAGGAATCCATTAACATCAGGTAAGGCCTATTTCTAATCCCCTTGCTAAGCCCCAGCCCTCAACCCAGGAGAATTTATGTATTCAAGCAGAAACATGTCAATCATTTTGGCCAATTAAGCACAATAATAAACATGAAACAAGGAAAAAAATGTGGGCGGTATTGCTAGGATAAGGAGAGCAGTGTCTACACATTTTGAAAGCTTGTCTAGATTACAAGGTTAGCTCAATGAAAAATCATCTACAACTTGTCTCCAAGGTCCAAGGGATATTCCTGATCTACAGCTTATTCATTTCCTGTACTGATGACACATGCGTTCAGTATGTGGCAAATGGTAACAGGATTACGTTTCACACATATTTCCCTGAGTTTTTGTTTCCTGAGTACTCCCCATGCTTCTGTAGTATGTTTCAGACTAACGGCAATTCAAATGATCACTGGGTTTATCTGGAAGCTTGTGAAATAAATCAAGTGCTATTTGCATGCAGCAAGCTTACTAGATATGCTGGTAACAATGGTCTCGGTGATGCTCTTAGCTGACAAGGAGATAGTTAAGAAATGTCTGTTTGATTTTTAGGTGTTCTTTAAGCTTATCTTGTAAACGGTAACACATTTTCATTTGACATTCAAAAGCACAATGTCACTGACTTGCAGAGGGCATCAAAAGTTCTCCTGAATTTTTATTATTTTTATTGGTGGCCTACTTTTCCTTCCATTGCCTTCTCAGTGACCCTTCCACATTAATTGAGCAGACCTGCAGCAGGAATTTATACCTAGCTCTACAGGTAAAGCAAATGACAGGAAACAGAAGCTGTGCAAATTGCCTCTGAAAGCAATATACACACACCCCATAGAAGGTGCAGGATTATGTTGCCACGCAATTAGGAAAGGTAAATTTTGAATAAATATAGGACCCATAAAATGTAAAACCATCCTGAGATTAGCTGAAGGCCTAGTCTCTCTCTCTCTAGTAGTAGCCCAGCTCCTGAGATGATCAAAATTCTGGGAGGAAAAGCCCACATGCAGCATGTACACATCCATGGCATCTCTCGGGGGTCAGAAAGCAAGCGGGAGAAGATGGAGGAAGCCTGGCTTGCTGCCAGCTCACATTTTCATTTTGAACAAATGTGTGTAAAGAGTTTAGACAGAGTCCCTGCAGACAATGTTTATCTGCTCAGCTTCAAAGCAAGCCACAGAAGGACTGTGATGAAATCTGGTGCAATTGTCCCTTTCAAAGCCAAGAAAATATATACATATATATATATATTTTTTTTTTTTTCTGCTGGAAAAGACTGATGGCTAGGCGAGTGTGGGCCTGAACAGTCCTTATATTGAAGCATAATAAGCCATTTATCATCTCCATTTAGGGCAGCTCTGGTCTGTCCTTTGCTTTCTAACCATGAATGGTAGCTGCAGGAACCATTTCGCTTGAGGAGTTGATCTGCACTCCCCCAGCCACAGCTCTTGACGTATGTTTGTGCAGGCTGGTTGTAGGCTAGCTCTGATTCATGAACTATGTTTTTATTTTCCTTTTATCATTCCCTTTGGTTGAAGCAGTGTCTATAAATACCATATCACCCAAACGCTGAGATGGTAGAAAACAGGTTAGGAATGCTGTATGCAGGCAAATCCCTCCTGCTCTCTCCCTGTCTCCCCAGATAAATAGCCCATCTCTGGTTATCCATTCTAAAGTCACCAATGCTTAAGCAAGTGGCTGGCAGGTACTAAATAATAGAGGAGCAGGAAAAGCTTTTGGGGATACCAAGTCCCTCCTGCAGCCTGAACAGTACTGTTTTGCTTTGTGATGGTCGGGAGCATCTATGAGGTTTTTTGAGCTCTGAAAAAGGCAAGCTTCATAGCTCACACAAGACCCAAATGAAGCAGACTATACTCAGGAAGGATTTATTTATTTTTAATCTTTCTAGCTGTACCACCAGTGATGCTGACATTATGCCATTAACCTGCTCTTCACATTTTAATGTTAACTATATACGCATCCATTGCATAGCTGTTCAATCTAATCTACATTTGTTTCCAGACTTTTTTCCCCCCTCTATCTCAATCTAGCTGGTAAATCAATGAGGCTGCTCTTTAGATTCAGAGTCTTTGGAGATTAGCATGACTGAAGAAAAGATTATATAAAAAGGGAGGGGAGAATCATAGCACTTTTACAGGGAATACTGCAAAGGAACAAGCACAAAGAATACAGGGTAGCGCATGTTCGGAAACCTTGGATATACCTACGCTGCAACTGGCAGTAATATTGACTTTTGTGTAGCTTTAACCTGAGCTGGATGATAACAGTGAAGATTTTGCACTATGGGCTTAACATGGGCTGCAAAAGCCAAGCAAGGATGCTAAGGATGTTCATGCCAGCTGAGGTAACCATTAGCAAGGCTACTACTACTGGCACCAGAAACAGCCAGTTTGAAAGTTACTTGGCATGTGCCACCACACCGAGCTCCTGTAGGCAGGCAGAGGCACAGCTAGCACTGACCTGCTTAAGAAAAACAGCACAAAACCCCCACCAGCGTATTGTAGGTGGATAGGTGATGTACAGTTCAGCCTGGGGAGGGTTTGTGTGGTCTGTAGGCAGACTCTCCAGAGCCAGAGTTCAAATCCAGCAGTGCTGTCTGGGCAAGCTGGTATTCCTTTTGATTCAGACAAAAACAAGAGCTTCAGCTTTTCAAGTTATGAGCTCCTTAACCTTCTGCTGTACAAGTGTTTACTCAGCATGCACTCAGTGTTAGCATAAAATTCACTCAGGGCCTTAATCAAAGGCCACTGTAATCAATGTAAAGACTAGGAGGAAAGTAAGCAGATCTTCATCTTCCAGGGATTTTTCAGTGGAAGTTGGGTTACTAATTCTTTAAGGTTGACTTGAACTGTATTTAACCTTTGGGTTAGGTTGAAGCAGCTTCTCTAGCTAGCTAGGAAATAACAAAGTTCTCATCAAAACCAGTCACTTCTGACTCACCAGCTAAAACGATCAGGTATCCACCTAGAGCCCTGTCATCCACCGGATGAAGCTTCCTTTTGACTGAGGCTAGAGATAACCTTAAAAAGAAGTCCAGTCTCTGGAGTCAGAAGCCTTAACTAGATATCTACCTTCCTGTCGCCACATGAAAAGTCCTGCCGTGTACTCAACGTCCGTCTGGGAAAGGTTTTCTTATGGAAAACGCCTAGCGTGACAGCCACTGATTCTGACTGAGGCCTTATCACTGAGTTACAGATGAATTAATGATAATTTCTCACTTGATGCCAGTGGATGCATTTCCTGTGGTGGATCTGTAGAGCAACAGTGAATGGGCGCTGACATTTGGAAATGCAGCCCCTGCACCCAGAGGACACATGACTCTGCCTGACAGTCAGAGTCGGTGAGTTTGGCAGCACTGTGGCAGTCTGGCTTCCGACTCTCCACGTACCAAAGCTCCCCTCCTCAGGAAGCCAGAAGTTAGGAGATGTACGGCACACACCAAACTGCCGCCCACAGACCTGCAGGCAGGATATGGACGAGACGCACAGTGTGGGTAGGAGGTGAGATCTTCATGTCTCTCCGCTTTGACACACACTAAGTCAGGCTTGGACCACCAAGCCCCAAAAGGTAGGGAAGTTTTACTCTGCTTCTGATGCTTTAGATATTTTTGTTAATTCCAAACGTACAATGTGAGTAAAGGTCCTTCTTTTCTGACAGCTCATTGTATAGCTATTCACTTATGCTGCACAGTTGGATAGAGTTTGGTGGTACGAGCTACAATTTCAATGGCAAAGGGAAGAAAATGGTTATCATCTCACCACTGCAGCAAAAATCCATCAACTGTGATGCAACAGCTCAAAAGTAGGGATGCTTTCTTGTGTTGCACTGGCAAGAACTGCTCTTATGGCACTGTCCAGATGATTTTGCTTTCAAAAGATGTGCACTGAATATGTATGGACTAAAAAGCAAGTGAAAAAGGCTCTGAAGTCAGATAATGCAAGCTTTGAGAAGAAGGTGAAGAGAATGATTAACTGAGGATGCAGTCTTGGCATTATGTCTCCAAATTTAAACAAGAAGAAAATACCTGTGAGAGAGATTTTTTTTGCTTTACACACCGGATACTATCCACTATTACCTAGTACCCTTATCCTAGTACCCAACACACTCTCACCTAGTATCCCCATCCTCTCAAAGGGCTGGATTTATGAAAGCATAGTAGAATGACACCAGTTCTGTCCCTACTGATATACAGCATCATTCCTGAGGTTGTCCTTACTCGATTGAAGACTGCAAGCTCACACGGTACCTTGCCTACAGCACCATATCTGCCCATCCTATTCCCTTTTGTTGTGGAGTGGAGAAGAGGGGATCTAGGGGATCTGAAGCTGGGGATGGCTAGGTCAGGTGCTCTCAGCTCAACATTTAGTGCAGCCCTTGATGGCTCTGGGCCACCCATATTCCCCTAAACCCCATATATACACCCATAAACACAGCTCAGATTTCCCTGGAGAGAAATCTTTTTTTCACCAGAACATCATGAACAGCTACTTGATGACACAAGCTCTCCTAGCTTCCCTGACTAACACCACTAAGTCGTGGCCGTTTCCCACTGCGCAGGGCCCTAGTCCCACCCTTTCCCCCTTCTCCAATCCCCTCACCTCCCTCCTGTCCAGTAAAACTGAGATGTCCCAACCCTCAGCGTCAACCCATGTTCTGCTTGATGAACCATCTCTCCCTATTACTCTATCATGAACCAGAAGTGCAGCCACTTAGGCATCCAGTGTAACTTTTCAGCATCCCTGAGTTCAAGAAAAGGCATCTGCCTCCTTCCACTCTGTGACAGGAGTCTCAAATACATGCAAAAATTATCCTCTGGAAGTGCCCACATCTTTGCATTGACAAGAGCAGGCTATGTGCCATGCTTCTGGATTCCTGAAGCTTGAGGAAGTAGAACTCATCCTTTGATATGATTTGAAGCTGTTGCTCTAGATTAAATGTAAGGGCCCTGTCTATTGTTAATCTGTAAAAATGTCCAAGAAACCTGCAGTTTGTTCTTAAGATACCTTTTCCCATTTGAAAGCTCAATGTTATTTTGATCTTTTATATCCAAGTATGCATAAATCAATGTCATTGGTGCCTAAGCACATAACTTTTCCCTTAGTAGAGTAAAATGGATTTCTTTTAATAATTTAAAAATATTTAGTTTGATGGGTACTTCCTGTGCAGTGATAACTTCCCTGATCTATTATGTACGTCATCCAAATGAGTTCTTTTGTTATAGGCCTACATAGAGAGTATTTTTTTTTTTTAAATAAGATTCATATGAATTTTGATTTGTGCCCCATCTGTCTCTGGTGACAATCCACAGACAGATATTTATATTTGGAAAATAGGTTGAGCTGTCTAGTGAATATTTCATGGCACCCACAAGATGACTGCTTCTAAAAGTCATTGGCATTGGTAGTCACCGAGTATACCATTTTTTTGTGAAAGACAGATGAGTAAATCGTTCTCAATAAAGCTGAGAATTTTAAAACCAAAACTTGGAAGGAATATAGTTAGCTTTTACAAGGATGAATCTGTGCCAGTATGAAGGGATATATTATCTTTGCAGAATCTTTTGGATCACCTATTCCAGCTAGGGATCCCCTAATATTTTCGAAGTAATTTTATATTTTTTTCTAAGAGTGTCATACTTCAGAGGACTGGCCAAACGGAACAGCTGAGGGTGTGTCTTTCAAAAAAGAACTCGCAGAACAGGACACGCTGACAATGCGTGAAATACATGACTGGATGTCAACCAATTAAAGGGACAACTCTTTCCTACACCTCTAGAAATGAAGTGCAAACTAAATAGCCCTTGTTCAGATAAATGACACTGATAATGCTCTTCTAGGCAGCATTCAAATAAATTAATATTGAGCAAGAAACTCATTGAGCTTCTTCCAGTTGACACACATCTTCCACCAGGATCGCAATTCCACGTAATAGCCACATTACATATGGCTGATATTTGCCTTTACAACAACAAAATATAAATATTTTTAAATAGGCATCTGTTAGTCCTTGCAGCCATGCATATAGGAGCTTGCAAAATACTGAATGATTCCACAAAGGTCAGGAGCTTCTTTTTTTTGCTCTATCTTGTGATAGAAGAACAAGGAGATACCCGAGGAAATAAAAAAGGTAATAACTGTCAGACTGATAAAAGGCAAAATTTGTATATTTGCTGACCTCAGCAAAACTGAGGCAAAAAAGGATACGGAAAGGCATTAGTCATATCTAGGAATAATAAAAATATTCACTGTCATATTACTCATGGGATGACTTTCTAAAGAAAATCTTTGTTCCTGTTTTAGGTCCTAAGCAACCTCCTGCTTGCTTGGGTTAGAAAGAACCTTCCCTCAAAGGCAAGAGATTGTGTATTTATCTGTTTTTATAAGTGTTGTAACTTTCAGTGAAGACTCTGATGCTGTCTGCTATTGGACACCACAAAATAATGCTGACTGATTGCTTTGAAACAAATATGAAAATATTTGGAGTGGGGTCTTTCCAGTGCTTACTCTATAGACCTTTATGTCTGAGGCAGATCTGTAATCATCCTTGACAAAGTTTTCACTGGAAAAAAAAAAAAGCAACTGATTTGATGCATGTTTATTGAACACATTTAGGCACGACCAGGCTCTCATTCTGGATTCTGCAGTAGATGGGCCATTGGTAGGTGTTAATGGTGAGTGTTAATATGCCAACATGCAAGAAATGTTTTCTCCAGCTCTTTGAATCCAGAATCACAATTGACACCACTGTCGGAAATGGCAAGAGAGGACCTTGATGGGCCAATGAGGTTCTCAGCTCCATGTCTATTTAGTTTTTTACAGCTGGTGAAGACAGCCTGAAAGAAAAATCTGTGGGAGGTTTATTTTGTCACTGACTGTGTTGTGTCTGTTTCTTCAGAAAAATGGAAAACTTCAGTTTGCAGCATCTTCCACTAGAAGTAACTTAATGCCAGAGTTTGAACAACATGGAAACACTCTACTGGGATCCTTATTCATATTCTCATCTGTGACTCTCTGCTTGCAGTTTCTAGCTACATGAATACTTACATTTTTCGTGTATTACTCAGACTTTATACCTTATGAATATGAACAAGTCATTGGCAAACACTCACATCTCTCAAGATAAAATTCAAAAGTTCCCTTAAAGAAAAAAACCTGCATTCCATCTTTAAGTCTAAAATTTCCTTTATGTACTTCCAACAGACTACTTATTTTAGTGTCATATGCATAGCAAGTGAAGCAGAAAAGATCCCCTAGCTAGGAAGTGATGGTAAACTTTTGGAGGTACGAAAGCATATCGAAACACATGTTATTGCAGTAAGATTGAAAAACTAGTTTATGCCTTCAATCCCACAGTAGTACAGACTTGTACAGACTCATACTAGATATGAGGGTATAGGGTATTAATGAGACAATGAACATCTTGTGTTGAGAGACTTAGCAAAGCTAAGTTAGTCACCTCCAGTTGCTTCCAGCACCTATGGGCTATATGACGTCCAAACTAGGGACCTTGCAGGAAGAATTCCACACCTCAGAATAGGGTCTGAGATGTGCAGAAGATTGAGGAGGAAACCTTTTAAGAAACACAATAAGGGAAAGCTAAGGTGCACCTTAAATCTTACTGCTTCCTAAGATTTAGGCGTGGTTTCATTCATGATTCACAGCTCTTGAACTCTTAGTTGTGAAGATCACTTTTTTCCTCTGCCTTATTCAAGGAGGATAGACCTTTGTAGCCTATAGTGAAAGACTTGACTTACTTATCATGCTAAGAGTTTAAAAAGCAGTTCCCACATTACAGCCTGGCAGGAGGGCCAGACAGAGGAACAGCCCACATAAATCTACCAGGGCTCAGCTGTAGGGTAGATGACAAACTCTGCAGCACTGTCAAAGGAGGTGCGCTTCTACCTGTGGCCAGAGGCAAAACTCCAGTGCCATGTTAATGTCAGGTAATTTTGAGGTTTTATGGTTTGATCAAAGGTGTCAGGGTGACAGAGAAGGACCCCAGTCTCTGAGCGGATCCCACCCTTCATTTCACACAACTGGTCCTGGCAGAGAGACCCCTAACATTAAAGAAGCCTTAAAGCTGCTGACTGAGATAAATACCTTATTGGCACTGCCTTCCTAAAAATTCAAGGGTCTGGCTCTGGCTGTCCCTAATGATTGTTCAGAGATTAAGTAACAGTGAGCTACAAGGTCAAGGGGGGAAAAAAAAGGTCACTTAGAAATCTAAGTGACAGTGCTGAGCATGGACTCTGCTGTGCAGTGTACTGACTGCCCATGCGCAGACCCACGCAGGAACGCAATCACAGCTGTGCACTCTCCACTTCTGGACTTCTCAGGTAGGCTAGGTGAAGTGTACAAATAAAGCTGTAGGCAGCAAATGCCTTACATCTTTATTAAAATCTTCTACATGGAAGAATCATAAATGTATCTCCCTTTTACACACGTGACCAGGGGCTCGGGGAGAGGGGTGATTTCTCTCAAGGCTTTCAGATTAACAAAGGATGTGTCTGGAGCATAGTCAGTGAATGATAAAAACTGAAAGGAGAGAAACATTCACTCATTGGCTGGGAAGTTATCAAACTTGTAGAGCCTAGGGGCTATCTTCAGATGCATGAGCAGCTCCCATCGAAGACAAGGGAAATGGTGTGTCTATGCCTGCGAATAGAAGTTGATCCTGGCCTTAGGTACTTTTGAAGGAAGCGTTTTCTTGCCTCTCTCTAAAAAAAAAAAAGGTACTTGATTCCTCTTTCAAAAGCAAAAAATAAACATCATAAAACACGTTATTACAGACAGCCTTGGTGCGGTCTCCCCACCCTCTAGGCTTCCTCTCCCTATCTCCTTGTTATTTAAATAGAAAGTTAGATATATTGCACAACTTTAAAGTGACCTTATATGGTAATTTTGCTGCAACAGTAAAAAATGATCAGTTTCTCTGTCAGACAGCCAAACAACACTTCTGCAGTGCTTTTTGCGCTGACTTCCAATCTTATGAACATTTGGTCGAAAAGCATATTTCTGTTACAGTCCTCATCTCACCTATGATGTCTGAAGTTTACAACACTCTTTTTGAGTGAAAACCAGACAAGAGCCATCCCTGATAAAAATAGCAACAAGGAGAAAATCCCAGTGAAGGAATTCAAGCCAATCTTTGCAGCATGTCAAGGCTAATATAGGCCCTGCCAGTTCAGAAGTAGGCGATGCATGCTTTATGTGCTTAGTACAGAAGCAAGGTGAATGAGAATAAATCGGCCAGTCACAAAATGCTCACAAAGGCCTGTCTGACACCATGGTGCACTCAGCCATGCACCGTGATATAGGAAAATGCAGCCTTCCTCCATCACCTTGGTCCTGCTGATGTGATGGGAGGAGGAGGGCAGTGATTCCACTTTGTGGTGGGAAAGCAACCCAGAGCAAACCAAAGCGCTACAGCAGGGTACAAGTCCATTAAGGGAGAAAGTTAATTTTTTAAACTCAGATAATTCTCACCTTCATGAAAAGGACACCTTAGACACAAGACCTTCCTGCCGAGCAATTGCAGGCCTTCCCTTTTTGCATACACCAGGGAAATTAGAGATAGTGAAGCTATACCACAAACCTTGGTGTGCAGCCCAGCACAGCCAGCTTTTGTTCATGGACTTCATTTTCTCCCTAAAGAAAGGTCACACGTCAATTACTGTATACGGTGCACCTCATTGAGAGATTACTGAACACTATCAATGAGGCTATAATAGAAGTCTGCACTGCATCAGGAAAATCCAGCAGTTTGACTTAGCTGATGGATGCGTCATCCGTTCCCAATATCCTGACTGCTATTAGAAATTAAAATCTCTCTTCCTTTAACTGCTTCAGACATGTCATCTGTTCTTGTGGGCGAATGTACCAGTAAATGTCAGTCTATAGACATATCATTTTGGGGGGGGGGGGGGGGGGGGGGAAGAGAGAGTAATAAGCTAAATTGTTCATATCTGAGTGAGACATACAAATCTGAACATAGGCACATAAATAAATGGTTCAACAGTCAAAAAGACCACGCGCCTGTAATGCCTCTTGCAATTGCAGGGAGCAACACTTCCAAAATCTCAGAGGGGGGGGGTCAACTGTTCAGGGGTGCAGCACAACTTGGTATGGGATTGTTGGCAGAAGGATTGAAAATGGCCCTGATTTTCTGTAGTAAGTGTTGGTAAATGGAGGTTGCTTGACCGTGTTTCGCAATATGCCCTCCTGCACTCTTATGCCTTTGGATCCCTGTAAACTGCGGATGGTTTGGGGAGTTTGTCTGGCAGGGAGTACTGCCAGGACAGGAAGAAGAAATGAGTTAAAGGCACAGAGACTGCTTGTCTGACTGACTGCTCTGCCCAGGGTGGCTGGAGTGGGAAGAGCTGCACAGATTTTCTCCTTAAACACGTGTTGCAAATGTGAGGAGGGTACATCAGGACTCCTGGGGCATTTTTAATGACATCAGAAGAGATTATTTAACCTCAAGAGGTTAACATTTAATAATTAGGTTAGAACCTGCTGTTATCAGACTTGTCAGTCTTCTACCACTAAAAGAAATTGTAAACATCTGTGGAGGCCACAGACTGGGGAAAAAAATTGTCATGCCTCAAACACCGGGCAAAAAAATGTATAAGGAAAACATTTTCAAAAGTATCCTGGGATCATTTACAACTGAAGTGTTTAAAAATGAAGGTTGATACCTAAAAATGAATGCCTAGTGAGATTAAAAAAATCTATTGGAACTTTTATGGATGATTCAAGATACAGGTTTTAAATACCTAAAAGACTTTTTAAATCTAGTCTTAAGTTATTCACACTTCTTGAAGGTTTTTCGCCTTAAGAAGATAATAACTCCTTTTTCCCACCTAAATTCCCTCAAGTCCCTGGGTGTCTAAGGGAGACTTAGTCTTCTATGTAACTAAGGTGCCTTTGAAAATTTGCAGGAATTGTTTTAGCTCTGACATCTGTTTGAAAGTAAAGGTTGTAAATTCATTATACACTGGCATTAAACTAACAGAAAGGAAAGCAGCAGCATGCACATCTTCTGCTAGACAGGAAAGTGGTGTGCTAAGAGTGTTTGTACCAATATCTCCAGTGTACGTGCAGAATAGTCACCAGCAGATTAGGGGTTAAAATAGAAACCAAAGTATAAAAATCACAGAGCAAGACGAGGAACCACTTGAAAATTTAAACACAAAAATAAAGCTTGCACCACAGCTCAGACCAAATTAAACCAGACCTGCACAACATCTGGTCTGGAGATGGTGTGCTAGCAGCTGAGTGGCAGCATGTCTCCCAGGCTGACAGGTAGTCAAGAGAAGGTACGGCTCAGGCTGACTTGGAGGCTCTCCCACTCAGCCTAGCTAGCTGGGGATACCTGCTCTGCTTCCCAGCCTGCAGCTGGGCTGCGTTGCATGCCCATGCTCTCAAAAAAGGCAGCCCATGAAGAGGGGGCAGGGGAGGCTGGGAGGAAGGCTGCAAGGAGGTGGGGGAGAGGACTGCAGCAGGAGAGGACATGAAGATGTAGGGTAAGGGGCATGGGGATGAGTTGCAGCAGAGAAGGAGGTGGGTACGTCACATGTAATTACAGATGGAAATACAGGAGAAGGTGTGGGTGTGTAAAGGCGCGGAAAAGTGAGGTCTAAAGCTGGTATGCTGAAGTCTCGCCTGTCGCTGAGCTGGGGAGCCCTGAAATAAACCGGTGAATTATGCTTAGACACCCACAGGCCAAAACGGGACGAGGTGTCCACCCTTCACACAACACTCAGGCCAAGCTCCGCTACCTCCCAGGAGAGGACAGCAGCTGTTTGGGGAAAGTGGTCAACAGCATGGATCAATGGACCTGAGCACAGCCAGCAGCCATGGCAAGGTTAACGGGGGTGGCGAACTGCACAATGTGTATGCCAGGACAGATCAGATCCCCTCAAACGGCAGAGTCACAGTCGGCCACGTGGACCTGATGCTTCAGTGCTGAATGCGCTGAAGTGGCTTCACCACTGAGACCTCCGAGAGAGGGAGAGTCCAGGCACCTAGCTCCACTTTCCTCAGGCCCATGGAGCTGATGCGGCTAGCTACCCTTTCTCGAACCCTCCCCAGACCAACAGCACGTAAACTATCACCATTTGTTCTCCTATTTTTCAGCTACCAAGACTGCCGAAAACATTTCAATTTTGAAATATCACAATTGTATAAGAAAGAAAAATGCATTTAATTTACTTATTCTCTTTCTCAGTTTCACAGATCTCACTAGCCTGAACGTCACCTTCAAAATCCTCAGCGGCTTATGAGAAACAGAGTTTGCTGTTTTCCGAGTGCCTCACGAAGCCAAAAAGAGGACAAGCTTACTTTAGACCATTAAAAAAAGAAAAGAAACAGCAACGTAACTAGGGACTGCCAAGTCACTCTGTCCAGCCTCCCAGCTTTATGCTGGACTTCTTCCACACTGCCTTGCACTACCTCCCTTTCTTCTCACCTTGTGAAGATTCCAGTCCTGCACAGATATCCACGTATGTCTGTGAAACTTCTAGCCCGTGCTTTGGTCTGTCAGTGTGATTTAAGTTGTAGTCTTCTCATGTTGGGACTCCACTGTTGCTAACACTCCCATGCTTAACTAGCTCACATCATAGCAGAGTTCAGCACATGTGCAAGAGTTTGCAAGACTGACTATTTGCTTGAGAGCACTTATAAAGATACATTATATGAGGACTATAAATATTTGGAAAGTGGCCAAGAACAAGTTTTGAAACTATAAAAGTAACATTTGGGGTGAAATTACAACTTCCATCGTCAAAAAACCAGTGCTTTATTACAATTTAGGATTTTTTTTTTTTCCTCCCTAGAAATTAATGAAATATTTGAAGAAAAATATTGCAGGAAGTTTTTTTTAACACAGCTTCTGCTTTCTCCTGGAAACAATCATTGCCGCCTTTGTTTCAGACACTGAAAGAACCAAGGTATACAAGAATACTAGAAGAGTCTTAGCTATGCACAAGCATAATCTGGAAGTATTATGCTTGTGGCTTAAAAGATCATTCTTTTTAAATGCCTTTTTTTTTTTTAAATACACAGCCAGTGTATAAAAATATCAGAAAAATCAGAATGTTCCTGGCAAATCAGCTTTGTGATGCCTTCTCCGTTAAGGTTACTTATTCAAAATCATGCAGAAATTGATTCAACGCAGAACATGCTCCAAGTCATACAATGTCTCTGCTTGTCTAGATGCAAGAAATTACAACATCTGACAAAAAGTACATAAAAGGAACTCACAAAAGAGATTGTAGGAAGGAATGATTCACAGAAAACAACATATGTTAATGACAGGCGAAGGGCAAACAAAGTGTCTATCATTATAAAAAGGGGAGGAAGGCAAATTACTGGAAGAAAGAAGCCAACAACCTAGCTGTAAATACATGGAAGAAAACAAGAAGATGAGCCAACAGCCAGTGAGGATTTGTTAGAGACAAACTGTATCAAACAACTCATTCATTTCAGCAAGATGATAGCATAGATTCCCTTTGTGGTTAGGGAAAAGTATACACATCATATAACTTAATTTGAACAAAGTTTTTTGTGGTGTATCACAGGAAGACCCCATGAGCAAGCTAGGGGAGTACAGAATGGATAAAACACTTACAGGGGAGTTATAAAGCTGGTTGGAAAGCTGTATTTGGAGAGAAGACAAGAGTGTTTTGCAGACAAGTTATGTGGTGATTCCGGAGTTTTACAAGTGTTTTTCCATGATCCAGTGATACTTAATATTTTCATTAATGACCTCAATGTTGGAAAAAAGGAGGATGCTTATTAAAATTTGATGATGATGACCAAACTAAGTGGACCTGCAAGTGTGTAAGAAGACAGGATAAATCTGGAATGATCTGGATGGGTGCTAGAACTGGGGTAATAAAAAGAGACTAATTCAGCAGGTACAAGTGGAAGGTACATAGACAGGAATCATCAACATGAATAAACTCATGCTCAAAAATAACTGTAGAGGTAGCATTTCTACAGACCAGATCTGGGGATCTTAATGAATTACAAGCTCAACAAAAGCCAGCAATTTCATGCTGTTTTGGAAAAGGCAAATGCTGTGTCAGAAGGTATAAGTAGGAATAAGTGAATAGACTTTGACCTGTATTCAGAACTCTGTAAAGCTTCAGCTGAATATTTGAACATCTGTCTAGTTTTGGGCAGAACACCTCAAGAAATGTAGGGATCAATAGAAAAGAATCCAGCGGAGTTCATGAAGAAATACAGAAAAACACAATCTCTGGCAGCAGATTGAATGAGTTCTGATTGTAGCAGAAAACAAAAGCATAGCTGGCTCTCCAAAGCCCACAGTAAGGCAGACAAGCAGTGACAGGCTTACATTACGACCAGAAAGATTCAGGTTAGCTGTAATGAGAAAACGTGTTAAAACTGAGAGTACTGAAGTGACAGAATAGATTTCCCGGTGATGACTTTCGTTGGAGGTCTTTAAGGACAGGTTAGGCAATACCTGTGATGGAGGAGATAAATACCACTGATGTTCCCTCCAGGACAAGGAGCGGATTTCTTCAGGGGGTATAGAGGCAATGATAATAATTTCTTCTCTAAAACGCTTTTATAAGGCTTCTATAAAGAATTGAGTTTGAAATTGTTACTGGTGGTTTACTCCTGGAAGAGTGATCAAAATGTCCATTTGGGAACTGGATCCTCATTTTAACTGGGACTGTGAAGTGAAAGATTCTCTCATGTACCAAGACCTCCAGACAAAGCCACAGGATTTTGGTGAGCTTGCAAGATCAGGTTGCAACTGGCTTTGCTAATACTCACCAGAAATTGCTATCTTTGTAAGAGCTTTTGTTGGAATTGCACATAAACAGATCTGTTACCTTGCTCAGTCCAAGATTACGACCTTGGCTGAAATGATGTTTGCTTGAATCCATTACTAGAAAAGTATATTCCAAGAAAAAATTGAATGCAGCAATGGCCTCAAAGCAGAGAAGGAGCCAATATCAGGATCACTTTCTTATTCTGGAAATTCTGTCCAAAAAATGAGAGCTTTCAATCATGCAGATAAAGTATCAAAACCCAAGAAAGATTGAGACAAAATCAGCAGACCTGTATCAGGAAGAGCTTATTATGGAATAAATTCAGTACCAGACTTGATATATTATGATTTAGTGACATGCCTCTCTATACTGAAGTATGGCTAGAAGTGCCAGTCCTGAAGGATGCTGTGCACCTGAACCAAGCACACTCAGCATTTCAGTGACGTGGGCTGAGAAGTTGAGCTAACGTCAACTAGCCAAACTTGCAAAGGAAAGCTTGGATGGGAAGAGAGGGATCTGGCTCCATGCACTCCCTCCAAGAACTTGGTAAAACTCTTCATGGTTAAGGGACTGGTATGACAGTTAACTGGCACACAGGTAGCGTATTTATGTATAGAAGCTGTGAAGCCATGTGCTGAATGGTATATGAAATTGTGGTAACTATTAGCTGAGTGATATGTGATAATAAAAAAAAAGAATTTTTTTTTGTTGTTGCAGATGACTCCAAAAGCTGGATTTTTTAACATCAAAGACCTGATAAAGCAAAAGGCAAGAAGGATAGTTGTGACAGCAGACAGGATGAAGCTGGGGTGTTGAGTCACTGAAATTACAGCGAGGAAACATTATTAACTCTCTCTCCCTGATTATGTAGGACTTCTTCCTTATGGTACAGCCCCCAGTACATTGCCAAAACTTGTTTAAAATAATTCAGTCACTTCTCATGGGATGCAACTCTGCTAACTAATCATTTGGATTTCTTTTTTCCCTGATTCTTCTGCCCACAATTTTACATCCCACTATACTAGCCCTTGGATGACCTGCATACAAATTCCTTTCCGTAAATAGAACTTGCACCTTTCAAAAAACCCATACGTTGTTGTCACATCAGCCTCCAATTTCATTCTGGGTTGATCGAAGTTACAACTTAATGTTAATATTTATTTCTGGTAATTTCTTTTCATAAATCGGTCCCTCCTGCGCCTGAAACACATCTGTTACTTTTCTCTGAATGTCTTCCAACTTATCAATATCTTTCTAGAATTGAAGGATCTAGGATTATATCCAGTGTTTTAGGTGACTCATTACTTCAGAAGCATTTTGCATTATTAAGTCCTGTAAGTAATTGCAAAGAATTTAGTAAGCTAAATTCCAGTAACCCTGAGCCATAAGATGTTGGTGGTCTGTTCTGCGTGGCATGACTAACAACATTCTGTGCCTCATGTGGGACATCACTGGGGAAAAAAAAAAAAACCCTCATGCTCAAAGCAGACTGGACCTGCTTCATAGCCCTCTGCAGCTGTTTTGACTTGTGAAGATTATGGATGCTTCACTGATGTTTTCTAGTCCAGTCTGTCTAATGTTTAAATTAGGTAATGAACAGATATGGTGGTGAAATTCACCTCTGTGCAGATAATCTGCACGATGCTTAAGTTTCCCTTTGAGATGTGTTTTGAGGTCCGAGATGTTCTCAGAATGGTTTGCAGGCTTTACACTGACCATATGTTTACCCCTAATAGTTACAAAAATTAGTCACTTCTGTATAAGTGGACCACAACATATATTAAAGCTGAATTTTTAATTCAGGTTTATGCTTTTCCTTTTCTCCCCGCTTTGCAGCAGGTTTCCTGAGGAACCTGTGGGGTATGATTTGCATCAGGCACCAGGAAGGCGGAGGATGGGCCTGGCTCTGGGACCTGTGCTTGGTGGAGCACTTCTGCTTATATACCTCCCTTGGTTAGCCAGTCTCCCCCAGCATTTATGTTGCTGCCTGTTTCATCTGCTGGTGGTTCTGCCCATGTTTCTTATTAAGCGTAGGTAGATACAGAGCATTGGCATACAGCAGCTCTACCTTTAGATGTATGAATGAGCCATGCCAAGGCTTCAGCTAACACCGTTCCCATCTTTCTCAACCTGATCAAGGATGAAGCAGCCCCCTACTTTACACCCAACTCTAAAAACATTGCCAGCATAGTTATCTCCTTGCAGGGTTTTATTTTCAAGGAAGCTGTGATCAAGCTACATTTATATAGCTACTTTGCATGTTGCTTTTCCTTGCTGACAGCCAAATTTTGAATTCCTAGAAAGAGGGGAGTTCCCCGCACCACCACATGGTCACACACCATCAAATGGTAATTTGTAAATGCACCTATTCCGCTCTCTCTTGAAGTTGTACTTTGCATACTGCTTGTGATTTTCCCCTTTCTTCCTAGGAACAAAAATTAGGGTAAGCCACAAACCTGCTAACTCTTATGTGGATAAGTGGCCCAGTCAAAACCAAAGGTACTACCTGGGGGAGCTGGAGGACTCTCCTATGGGACTGTAAGAGCAGGCCTTCTGCTGCCTAAGAATCTGTAAAGCAGATTTAGTTGCTTTAAAAAGATGGCTGGACTGTTATCACCTGCTGTGCTCAGGTTCTTCCCATCACTGTTGATATAACTTAGCTTGGAATCTGAGTCTCTAATAAAACATTTGAGTGGTTTATTTTGCATTTTATTTTGTTGTGGTTTTTTAATGCACATCAAAGTCACTCGTAATTCCCAGAATTTTCTACACTGAACTGTTTGCTTAAGCAAAGGCTCTAGTGATGGTGTGAATTATTTATTTATACAGTCTACTTTTAAGTTGGGGCCAACATTAATTTGGCTGGGTCACTGGCATTGTGGATTTAATTGCCATGTAAATAGCTATAGAGCCTATGTCTTTAATTAGTGTGCTAAATTCTACACAATTTATGAATAAAATATACTCATTTTGACATTTTAAACCAGTTATTTTATTAATGAAGAATTTATCAGTGTTATGCCAATTCCCTTGCCTTTTGTTAATTATATGCCTCTCTTGCATTTTCTGATATGTTAATTTTGTTTGGTATAAATATTTGTCCTCATTAAGATGAATACATTGTCAATGTTGACTCATTCTTTTCCCCCAACAGATAACTTAAATGTAATTTCATTTTTTGATCTTGTGGTTCTTACTGATTTATAAGAATCATCTAGCTCCATCTTCCACTAAGTCCTCTTCAGCAAGGTCTAAAGTTTCACCCAAGGAATGGCCTAGCTTTCTCTACGTGGTATGCAGGCCATGGCGAAAGGGATATAGGATAGGATTTAGCTAGCTGTGTTTCTCACAAGAGGGAATAAAGAGCCAGGTTTTGCTAACACAGCACTGTCCCTTCTGTGAACTTCTGCGGCTAGATTGGTAATTCACACATGATGCATGCTGAGAGGCTTAAAGTATGCAGATAAGGAATGAGGGCCGTGATCAGAAGGAGGCTGTGGTACCAGAGTGCTTCTAGGGCAACGGGCAAGCCATGAACTTGTATAGGAATAGCTATGTCCCTCTGAAAATCAAGGGCTTTTTTAACCTCACATTCCTAGCTAGGGTAATTCTGACTCCCTTTTCCTCTCAAAGAATAGGAGAGCAAACAACCAAATAAAATTGACATACAACCACGAGTCTCTTTTGACACACAGCTTGCTTATTTTTGCTTGCACATGAGCTGATAATGTGCCAAGACCACCAGGGAGGTACAGGGACTGTCCTGACTGGGGAAGGAGAGAGCGGGGGAGGCAGGTGTGAAACGTTCAGAGAAGGCAACAGCAAGTCTGCCTCTCTGAAACGGGAGGGGTGGGAATGGCAGCTACAGATAGTTGTATTAAGAACCAGCTTCATCTGAAAAACATGGAGTCCCCTGGTTTTGTTAGGCATCTACACAGTGGCTTGAAGTGAGAGCTGATAAGGGAGGCCAGGCCTTTAGCAGTTCAGACTGAACGCTGAAGATAACACTTGCTGATGAGAAGGAGCCAAAATATTGACCCCGGCATGATTTGGGAACCTAGAGCTCAAGAAAACAGAGAAGCAAAGTACTGCTTGAAAGCAACTTTATAGAAAATAGTAGCTATGTGATGACTGATTCAATTAAATTAAGCACATTAAGTAAAAAATAATGTAGCACAAAGATGAGAAAGAACGATGTATATCTTGCATAATTTTTGTAAACAACAGAAAAGCCTCTTCACACTGAAATTGTATAACCTTTAAGATGCTAGGAAACACTGACAGTTGGGTGAGCACTTAGAAATAAATATTGCTCAAGTTTCAGATATTAAGTTGCAAAGGAGTCGGGCTTTCACTGTAGCTGAGGGTAGGAAAGCTGGTACGAGGACGAGCTCAATGCTGAATGAGCAGCACCTTACAGCAGAATCTTTTTTTTATGAGCCAGTCACATATAAAACCCACATTAATAATGACATGAAAATCAGTTCTTAGTTTATTACACTGCTCTGGACAGACTCTATCAAATATTAAGCCAAATTAAGATGAGGTTGCCTGATCTTGTACCTCTTGGCCTCTTATAGCTGTTAAGAAGAGTTCGGTGCTTCTACCACTGCTTGTCAGAACATGCAAGCTTTCTGTTTAATTATGCCTTACCTGTTACAGCATCTAACCTATGCTAGGTCACAAAAAGATGTCAGGAGAAGACAAGTCAAAGGAAGCAGTCACAGCTTAGAGTTAAAACATAACAACCGCCACACCGCTAAGGATGCAAACAAGTCCGTGGATGCAAAATTTGATGTGGTTCCAAGGACGTGGATGAGATAAGCCACTGGAGAGTAGATCTACTGAGAGTTACTAGGGAAACCATATCAGGGTCAGGAAATCCCCTGAGCTGAATACAGTTGGAAGCTGGTACACTGCTCAGGGAGTGTCACGTTTACTTGTCCAGTTCTCAGTCTTCTCTTTGCAGGTACATACGTCTCCTGCAGCACACAGGACAGGTCTGGGTGGATGTTGCTCTGGGTTACCACAGCCAATGCTCTAACTTTGAGTGGTGATCTTCTCCTTTGATTTGTCTTCCCTTGACTTCCCTTTCTGGCCTAAATTAGACTAAGAAGTCTTAATACAGTAAGTGTAACTTGTGAAGTACAGCTTGTAGGCACGCAATGGACTGCTGGAGGGACTAAAAAGTCTTAGCATTATCATGTCCACTCTGTCACTCCCTCTCTGCACCTCCTTTCATTATAAACTCTTTTTTGCTCTGTATTTGCATAGCACCCGGGATAACGAAGTCTTGCTCTGCCGCACGTGGCTCCCAGGGAGCAGGGAAGGGAGGAACGGGTGGCCTGACTCTGGCTCAGGGAAGCTCCGCTCAGGCCAGAAGTGGTGTGCGGGGCACGTACAGCAGGAGCCCCCAAGCCAATGTCCCCCCCCCCCCCCAATTGTCCTGTGTCCTTCATGGCTGATGCGCTACAGCACTTGCAGCAACTCTGCCACTTGGGTGAGTTAAGATAACATGTCCAGAATATTATAGCATCTCCCGGGGAGAGGGTGAGGCTCATCCTGATGAAATGGGCATGGTGAAATGAAAATACATTGAACTGGAAGAGATATATCGCTACTTGGAATGAGCTGTAAGCTGTAAGCGACATCTGTCTGTGAGCAATGAGGACGCCAATATGGTTTAGATGGGAATGGCCCCAGGGTTGGACTGGGATGCATCACATGGACTGGTCCTCCCACACACGGTCACTGCCTATCCACAGACAGCAGCTCAACTTAGCAGGTTGGATGTGTATTTGTTTTATAGATGAGGAGCTTTTAATAGGGATGAGCTTTTAATCAACAGTTGCACTAAAAGTCTGGAGACTATGTGTATATGGATATGTGTGGGTATGCATTTGCACAGTGCTTCACCAACACAGTGGCCATTTTGACATGTGGAATTGCATATAAATATTGTGCCTTGGATCACCTCTTTAAATCTGAACTTTATAATCCTCACAGGCTCTGTACTGTTGTCCAGGCTATGTGAAAATTTTTTTTCCGTTCCTACATTTTTTTCCCCACAGATTTGCTATAAGTAAACTTAAATGGTCAGGTTTGTGTATCTCCTGAGATAAGATTATATGTCAAAGGACAGATGGAGAATCTGGGCCTGCACATAGATGAGATCCTGCCTGCCATAAGTCACCTAGGAACACAGAGAGGAACAGGAACACACTCTTCTGACTCTTGAGATCTTTAGCACGTGGATTACTTTCCATTGCAGACAAATTTCAGGTCATCAGGCTTATTTCAGTTGCAGTTAAAACTACGATTTGAACACAGATTTAAAAGTAATCCGAGAGTAATCCACTGAGCTCCTTGTTGAGCCATGTCCACCTGTTTCTACTATTTTAATTTTACCATTTGTGGACTGTGACTACATTCACATTTTCCTTTCTACTTCGGTTGTTTATTTTTCTACTATTGTGTTAATTTAGCCTTTTTTTTTGAGGTGCAAATGTTTGCAGGCTTCCTCTGAAATTATTTGATCGTACACATTTGTGGAGTGCTTTAACATCATCTGCTACTTACTTTTCTAACATGCATTTTAGACAACATTGTGATTTGTTTGAACATTAAATTTGTTTGTGGATGGAAGCCAGCATACTGCTTTCAAATCATAGATCTGCACTCAATTGTGTAACATTTGGATCAGGAACATTTAGGATTAAATATGTTTTCTAAATGTTTTGAGAAAGCTTTTCTCAACAGAAGCTCTGCTGCAGCATTCACACTTTTCAGGTAACTGATCTCAATGCTCACTGCCTCTGAACAGCAGGACTTTGAAGACTTCAGCCAGGAGGTGACTTGATTAGTCAATCTTGGTTTTTTAATTTGTTTCCTTTCACCTCCTCTATTTTATTACATTTGAAAATTAAAACAAACTTTGCCAACAGCAAAGTTGTTTGTATGTTTCCCTTTGTTTGCACTGAGATTTATATATTTGCATACGATTGCCATTCCTTCTTACACTGAAATCAATTCTGCTTTAGTGTCACTACAGTCTAAGTAAGGGATATCCTGCTGCAATTTCAACACAATAAAGGCTGATTGAAGTGTCAATGATTTCAGCTGTGTTTTGTATTACAAAGTTAAACATGTTCTTCTCCATTTAAGCAAAACAATCCCAAGAAACAGAGATGGCAGGATAAAGGGCAATAGTCAAAGATGTGAGGTCTTTAGTGAAGCTTACTGCAATAGGAAAAAGAACCTGATTACATGGCTGTTCTTCTCTTTCATTTATTTATTTTTTGAATTCAAGTGAATGATGTCGTGGTACAAAGAAATTTCTTTACAACATTGTATTCTGTTCCCCAGGTATTCCTGCAGTTGGTCATGAAACTTGACTTATGAGGACAGAGAGGAACCACACACAGGTATACAGAGAATGATGCTCTAGGAAATTATAAGAACCCACATTATAGGAAGTCCATTAGCTTTCACTTTTTAAATAATTAAACAGCACACTCATTCACCTTATCTCAAGAAGTAAAAATGGAGCTTTTGCGAAGGGCAGCCTCTTTTACTTGAGAAAATATGATGCTTCTGCATACAAAAACCAGAATGCAGTTTGAAATGTGCAGCAGAAATTCTGGAGAACCTGTAGAAGTAAGTCAATCAAATTTCATTACAAATGCACGTTAAAAACTAGAACTTTTCATTACACAGACAGTCAATATTTATGCAAGTCAACATGAAGTGATAACTCTACAGTTATTTGTGGATCAACATCACTCATCAGTAGAGCTCATCAGACATTTTGCAATACAACAAGTTTTCTTTAAAGGGAAAAAATGTTGTTCCTTGAAAGTAAAGTATTTGCAGAAATAACTCACTTTCACTGAGCTGATGAGTGGTTTGAAAGCCAGTTATCCTAGGGCTGTGCCCAATCATACCGATTCAGCCAAAGCTTTCAGTAACTCTGCTTTTTGGCTTTGTGGAAGGAATTCTGGAAGCCTAGAAAACTTCAGGCACATCTCAGATTTCCAGGTCACTTAGCCACCTTACTTTATGCTGGGGGCTTTCCAGTCTCTTCTTTAATCTTTCAGGATGGCCAAGGTAACAACACAAGTAAAGAAATGGTTATTTAGTTTCATAATTAATAATTCCAAGATGAGATATTTTGGGTTTCTTCTTCATTCAGCAGTTGTAAATATTTTAATTTTCATTCCAGAATAAGCACAAACCTTTTGCTATCTCAGAACTTCCTACAACATTGGGAATTCAGAATTTTGAGCCGGTCTAATCACAATAATTTAGAATTTCTATTTTTTTTTTTTCTGGAAATGTTTGTAAAACTTTTGAAATGTCCTTAGTTGTGTTGATTAGTCTGAAAATTCAGACCAAACCCACGAGGTTTTATGTATTTTCAGATGTCCTTTACTAGGCTTCTGTCTGCATTTTTTAGTTATCCAATAAGGAGGCAGAAATAACAGGATGTGATTTAGATGTCTGTACTGTCTCAAAAATATTAGCAAGTGGTGACTAATCAAAACCAGCAATGCATGGACTGATATTTCTTTGCATAAATTATTTTCAAATACATGTTATACTAGTGGAGCATGAAATATAAATTACAAGAAAATGGGTAATTTCCTGCCTGGGTAACTAATAGAGACTACTAATTTGACCAGCTCTAGGAAAATTGATCAGCTACAAATACTGATCTTTATGCATAGGACTACACATTCTGAGCATTTAAAGACATAAGGAGACTCAGCTTCAGGAAAGTACTTCCCAAGTCCTAAATGCACAACACTGAACAGTCAGCCAGATACTTTATGGGTTTATTTCCCTTTCTCAAGTACGAATGACTGCCAGAGGTAGTGTACAAAACTAAATGGGCAATAATTCCCTCTCTTACTGCTAGCAAGAGGTTGATGAAAAAGGTATACAGCAAACACCATTAGTAGTGATCAGCTGTAATCAATTGTACAGGTCTCAAACATCAGATCTATTGGGTGTTCTTGAATGCCCTTTGCTGACAACTAAGACTAGTAGCGTACTCCTGCAACACCAGTCTTCGGCGTTCAACACAAAGAATGAACTTCAAAGCTCTTATGGTTGCTATTCAAGTTTCTTGTGTCAGAAACCACATGTATGTGGTGAGACCATGTCCCAAACAATTCTGATGGCTCACCTCTCCCACCAGTCAAGAAGATCTCCCTATTCTACCTGCTAACCAGCTTCACCAGCCCCTTACTATTTTTCATTGCTCTTTGTTTTTCATTGCCATCCTTATGATAGTGCACTTAACAGCTGTGACCAAAACCTGAGTACCCAATCCCTACTAAAATTCAGACTGAAAAAATTGAGGTGCATGAAAGTAAGAAGACTCTTTTGATCCTTTCTGGTACATTTATAAATGACAATTCCTTTATTCAAGTGATTTAATAAAGACAATAAGTGTCTCCTAGCACTAGGAGAATTTTAAGAAGGCAATATCTAGGAAGTCTCTGAAGATAAATATAGCTGCAGAATGTCCTGCCTATAGTTGTCTGTCATCTGTTTCAACCTGTGGCTCTAGCCACAAGGGGCAAGGTCCTGATGCTTCAGAGTGTCCAGTCGGAGACTCCTTAAAATCCTTACTGATAGAGCCCCAGTTTTGGAAAGTGTTAAGAAGCCACCAGCCTTCTGAAAATGTCTCCTCAAAGGTATTGTTAAACTGCCAAAGCCTGCGACCTCCAAAATCACTTATCGGATATTTGCACTAATTGTGGGCTACAAACAGCCTTCAGACTGTGCTCATTAAAAGTCATTGTGTTGCAAAGACTGAACAAATAAAGCAGCCAGTTTATACTAAGTTATAGCTTTGTTTCTCATTGGTGCACTGAGAGGTAGAGGGTGGAGAAGCTTTCTATGCATTTAGCAATATATGACCATGAGACTTTATCACTCCTCTCTAAAAATACATCTCAAGTCCAGAACAATTTAGATATTTTAACAGGGAAAGAAAAGATTGACAATCAGAGGTCAACATTTCACAGGTCAGATTTCACATGTTTCTGGGTCTTAGTTTTGTAACAGGCTTCATCTCAGTGCTTCGTTTAAAGAATTCTGTCGGTTCACTGAACTCAGTGGGACTGCTCATATGCATAAAATTAAGCATGTCCTGAAAATGAGCTGGGGCCAGGTTTCTCTACCTTACCATATTTTGCTCAAAATAGACACCCAGAGAGATTTGCAAATGTGCACAAGCAGGGTTCGGTGATAATTTTTATACATCTGTCTTTTCTCATTGAATTGTGTGGAAAAAAAAATGCAAGTAATGTACTCAAGACGAACTTTTGTGCAACATTGTAAGGCGTCATTCCTATGCCTCACGTTTGCCTTGGAGCACAAATGGAGAAATGCAGGACCTGCAGCATGGGTAAGCAGCCCTTACCACTTCTGGGAGTGGGGTTTTTCACTCTGCAACCTATTGCAGGGCTGAATGAAACACAGGGCCCATCCCTGATCACAGCCAAAGGTACCGCTTTCTAATCTGCTACATAGAATCATAGAATCATAGAATCATTTCGGTTGGAAAAGACCTTCAAGATCATCAAGTCCAACCATTAACCATGCCCCCTAAACCATGCCCTGGAGTACCCTGTCCACTCGCTTTTTGAATACCTCCAGGGATGGTGACTCAACCACTTCCCTGGGCAGCCCATTCCAATGTTTGACAACCCTCTCAGTAAAAAAATTTTTCCTAATATCTAACCTAAATCTCCCTTGCCTCAACTTGAGGCCATTTCCTCTTGTCCTACCTCCAGCCACCTGACAGAAGAGACCAACACCCACCTCACTACAGCCCCCTTTCAGGTAGTTGTAGAGAGCGATAAGGTCTGCAGTTGCATCTAATATTGCACAGGTGCTCTCTTTTATTACACTTTTTTATTACACTTTCTCACTGCAGAGAAAGACAAACCTACATGAAACTAAAAAAATGCAGCCTATTTTACCTAGATCCCAGATCAGGACACTTACAAGACAAAGTCAGCTAGATATCTTCAAACATCAATGCCTGTGACCTTTTTTGTGGTCCCTGAGGGAAACCAGTACGTAGAAAAGCTTTAAAAGAAAATTGTAGGCGGCCTATGAAGAACCGCATACAATATGTGTAACTTTTTCCCTGTAAATGAGTAGGGCAGAGCCTCTTCAAGGACCGTACCTTTCAATTTCAGCATCACTGCTAACAAAGATGATGGAGAGCAAATTCTGAGCAAGACCTGCAGACTCTCCTTTTTTAATACAAAAATTTTCTATAAAAGCTTTCTCTATACAATACGTCCAAAGAAAACCCTGAAAATCCTCCCCTGCAGGAGTATTGTATTGGGTCTGGCTGAGATGGAGTTAATACTCCCCATAGCAGCCCTCATAGCACTGTGCTCTGCATCAGTAGCTAGAAAGGTGTTGGTAACACACCAGTGTTTTGGCTACTGCTGAGCAGTGCTGGCACAGCATCAAGGCTGTCTCTCCAACATTTTTGCCCCCCCCTCAATGGCAGGCTGGGGCAGGGCAAGATCTCGCGAGGGGACATAACCAGGACAGCTGACCTAAACTAACCAAACAGATATTCCATACCATATGACGTCAGCTCAGATATAAAAGCTAAGTAAAGGGAAACAGAAGGGGGGCATTTTTTGTCTTCCGGAGCAACCACTACGCGTACTGAAGCCCTGCTTCCCGGGAAGTGGCTAGACATCGCCTGCTGATGGGAAGTAGAGAATAATATCATTTGTTTTTCTTTGCTTTTGTGCACGACCTTGGCTTTCACTTTATTAAAATGTCCTTATCTTGACCCACAAGCCTTTTGTTATATTTTCTCCCCCCCTGTCCAGCTGAGAAGGGGGAGTGATAGAGCGGCTTTGGTGGGCACCTGGCATCCAACCAGGGTCAACCCACTACAAGTATATTGATAAGAACCAAAACCATGCCAGTTAAAAACCACTATTACAATGGGAAAGCAGTACAAATACCTATGCTTTTAGGGAATAATTACAAGACTCTATTTCTAGTTATAGGGTTATGCATGTGAGGCAAATACTGATTGATGGTGCCAGCAGATCACTTTCATAACAAGGTACAGAATGCAAATGCTTTGTGGAAAACAGTAATTGATTCAGTACCCAGTTGGTTATATGCATATTGATATCAAGGTTGTCTGAGTAACCTTAAGACTAAGTACAATACAGAAAGTAATTTATTATCACAACTCCCCCAAATATATTACCTCATTCACACATATCTTTTGAGACTCAGACCTGAACTGCGCTATCCAAAATGTCTATCTGGACTTGAAACAAGCAACCGACGCTCCTGGAGGCTCTAGGAGAGTCTGAGAGCTTAGCAGGTGGGAAGATGTGTAGCATGTTTCCCTCCACTGCTCTCCCCTTCATTTCAGTTCCCTTGGGAGCCAGTGGCACTGGGGAGTTCTGGCATTACCTAAGCAGAGGCATCAGTTCTGACAGATGCAAGGACATATTGCAGAGGGGGAAGCAATTTGTATGCAGTTACATTTACCGACTACGGCACTCGGGTTGGAGGTGGTGACTGCTTTTTCGCTGGACTTCTTTTCATGAGAAAGCTGTGGACTGACTGAGAGTAACACAGTCATACCCCTTGGAGATCAGAGGGGAAGCTGAGCCTAAGCTCTCAAAGATGCGAGCTTCTGGAGATCAGGCTGAGCTCTGAACCTGGTGCTTGCTTGGCAGGCAGTTGTTTGGCTAGGTTCTGCCCGCATCCCATCAAATTCCTGTAAGAGCCAAACCAAAATCCTGAAGCAATTTTGCGAGGCAAGTTCAGCGCGAGATATGAACTTGGTAGCTCAAGATTACCCCTGATTTTTGAAGCACTAGTCCTGAAGGGAAAATGCAATTCCCAAGGCCCTCATTGTGAAAAGTAGAAAGATGCTTACTCCAGGTTTAGAGTACAAATTGATTAGGAGTCCCTTAAAATGAAGTGCTTGACCTGAAACATCCAAACCCTTTTTATACTTTGCTCTCAAAAGCATTCTCCCACCTAATGCCCTCTACTGCAGCATTGCTGTTCACAGCAATCAGTATTCTGGGGCACAGGCTCTTCCCTTTCTTAATGCAAAGCCTTACTTACACTTCTTTTAGTAGGCTGCATGGTAATGAGGATAGTTTGCAACCTTCACTGTCAGCAAGAAGTCCCGGGGTAGCTCTCCCTGATTCCTGGTTGGTAGGATGCACTGCACATGGCACCCTCTAATTGGGGAAAAAAAGCCAAATGATACCTTGTCAGTGTGGAGTTAAACCAAATTAAGTTAACACAACAGATGCCTCGTGTTTCATCCAAAGTTGGCATTCCTCAGGGATCGTTTCTGCTGGCCTTTAACAAAGATTCAATGTAGTCGTCAACTTTGCTGTACTTCAGAATCTGGAGGTTGAAAAGCTGAAGTAGCACATGCATACGTACACAGCACACACAGTTACACGCGGTGGCAATTAGATGTGTAGTAGCAGCATACAGCTCAGCATGGTCTTTTAAGAGATGTGCCTATTGTTACTTAGATTATGGCATCACTGAGATTTAACAGGGGAGATCAGGGTGCCCCTGACTTAGTCACTGTACAAGCATCTCCAAGGGTTTAACCTCTGAGGAGATCAAAATGTCCAGTGCCTTCTGCAAGGTGACACACAATGTCAGGAAAGAGCTGGGAACAGAAACTAAATCTTTTTTGGAATGTTTCTGATGTAGCCAAAGGAGTGTACTGTGGATGTACATGGTGCTATGAACATTTATACATAGCTGAGTACACATTTTTTGACAAAAGTTGGTCGGGAAATAGTTAATATTTTCAAAGAAAATGACTGCAATAAGTTAATGTCCTCCCAGAATTTAACCTCTTCATACATTTTCTCCTGAGAAATGCTGAAGCTTCAGGCTATATGAATGTGAAACGTAGCTTAGTATGCACTAGGGAGAGGAATCCTACATTAGGTTCAGCTCCTGTGTCAACTATGTGTGATTGGTCCCCCAGTTTAAGGCTTGTTACTAGATTTGGAAGCCTGTTATGTCTCAGGAAACTTATACGTGTAACTTGTAGCTGCTTTCATAGTTTAAAAGCTGTCATTTCACCTTATGCACAAAGAAATGCTTTTCCTGTCTATGTCAAAGCGATCCACACAGCTCTCCCACAGAGTTTTGAAAGCGTCTTCTGGGTACAGCAGCGCAGCATTTCTTCAAAGAGAGCAATTTGCTCTGCCATTATATTGTCTGCAGGTATGCAGCTGTATTGTTTTACCGTGTTGATCTTGGAAGGAGCTGGAAAGCTCATAAACTGGAAAGCAATTGGTTTCCAGCTGAAGCTTTACTTCTTCCTAGCCCACTGTGCTCTCCAAGGGAATCTCTGTGGGATTTTGTTAAAGAGGAAAAGGAAGATGCAGTTGTGTTCAGAGCTGGGGCCAATGCAATATTACTCCAAATCAAGGGTTACATCCTGCTCTGTTTCTTACTCATTCCTTCTGTCAGCTCACATAGATCAGGAGCACACCTCATCCTGTGTCTACATCAGCTGCCCACAACTCCCACCGCCTGGTTCCACATTTCTCTCACCACAGGGAGCCTGCGCATTTACTGTGGCCGCAGCGATACTTCAAAGGCAAACACAGGCAACTCTCGAAACACGGATGGTGAACACATGCTGGACAGAAAAAACACTTCCTGCAGAGGGGCAGAGAATCACGTAAGTGGTGCTAACTCACAGATCCAACATCCCAGACACTTTCTCTTAGATGTACCACTGGCGACAATACCCTCAGTCTGTAATCAAGGCTCTCCAGTGACATTCATAAATGGGAAAAAGCACGCGAGACAAAGGCCCCAGGCTGCAAGAGAAAGAGAGGTGGGGGAAAAAGCCTCACTCTAAGAAACAGTGCAGAGCTGCTCTGCAAATGGAGTTGGCACCTATGTGAGCTGCTCGTAGCTTGCAAATACTGATGGGAGTGAAATGTGTGGAGTTCGTGGGGAATTTCTATTGAGCCCCATGCAGTTACAGAGGCATCCCTCCTTAAATTTAAGGGAGTTAATTAGAATAATGTATGTGCCACTTCAGCGTGATGCCTGGTGATCACACTGTGGAGAAAGGAAAGAAGAGCTTGCTTGAAAGAAAATGTCATTATCTACCCAAAGCAAATACAAATCTGGAACTTGGTGTATACTTTTTCAGAGATGTTACAATCATCAGTCACATAGTGCATGGATCTGATCCACAACACCATGCACACAGTCAGCTGTTCAGCATGTTGCCCTGTTGCTAAGTATGAAGTCAGAAAATAAGTAGGCAGGTCACTTCCCGCCTCATTAACACAGTGGGAGGGGGGAGGTCTGAAAAATAAGGTTGTAGAAACAGCCATGAAAGCTTGTTGGAAGCTAAACAATACCCAAGATCCAGCCATGATTCCTTTCCTTTACCTTATTTCTTTTTGTCTCTTTCAATGGCTTATTTTCAGTTGTTCCTAACTACCGGTGATTTCTGCCTCTCCTAACCTTTAAGAATCCCAAAGCAGGGAAACAATTTTCTCATTTACTCAAGCTGCAGGAGCCTTTTTTTTTTCTCCTCTTCTGGAAAAGTAGAATTATCTCAGAGAGACCACCTTTTGCGTTATTGTAAAAATTTACCTTGTGTGAAAGTGGGTGTGCTGAGGGTTCAGATGGGGCAGGAGGATGCAGCTGGAGCGCTCCCAGCACTCAACCAATGCTGTTTTGCTTTTATCATACTGCAAAGAGATTATCAGCCTTGAAGCCACCACTTCTCTTGGGAGCGATGTCTCAGGAGACATTCTTCAAGGATTTATCATAAAAGCACCATCCTTCAGCCCCACCGAAGTGTGACTAAGTGTGGTTATGTTAGGGTGGGTTTTTTTTGTTTTCTTTGCCTCTCTCTAATGCATTAATTTTTAAAAGCTTCTATAGCAAAAGCATTAAACAGAAGGTTAAATATGTAGAAGGAAAGGCAGTAAAAATGTTTGATAAATGAAAGAAAAAGATAAAATGTTCATGAAAAATGAAAAACATCCCTGTTTTGTTCAGAATTTGCACTGAATTCTCTGTTCCTAAAGATTCATCTGGAGCCATTTTTGTTTTGTTGGGTTGGGGGCAGAACTCTGTATGTGGTGTTCTGATTTTTTTTTTTGGTTAAAAAAAGAAAGAACAGGGTTCTGCTCCTCCCTTATATTCATATCATGACTTCTAAATGAAAAGAACTGTGTTGGAAAACAAAGGCTTTTCAGCAGCACACCCCGTTCATGCTGCAAACCTTATATAACCAGCTATGACATGGGTTAGCAATTATACCGTGAGAAATGAGACAGCAGGTATACGGTTGCTTGCCTGGGGATACATCAAGAAAACACAGAATGCAAGGTCTTGCAAAAAAGCCACTTGCAAAATCCAGATTCAAGCATGGAAGGAAGGCCTGGGTTAGAAGACAGAGGCAGCCTATAGTACAGTAGCAGGTCTCACTCAAACAGTCCCTTCAAATCTATGGATAACCTCCTTGCTCTGAAGTGATGCTCTCTGGTCACACCTGGCTGATACAGTTTGAGCAAGTTTCCTCCCACCTGTCTGTTTCCAAATGAACCTTCTGAAATGACATGTAGTAATTTCTCAATAATATTTCAATTTGCAACGTTAATGGGAAGGAAGCTTTGGTTGGACAAAACCCAGTTCTTGTTTTTTGAGGGCACAGCATATAAAGCCAGCTTCGTGCCAGATGCTGACTCTGGCTAGGGAGGGGAGGGCAGAGCTCGCCCTGACAGCCAGTGCTTGTGCCTCCTCGGGGGCTGGGAATGGTGGTGGGCCAGGCTGCCTGAGAGGATGGTGCTCACTGCCCTGCCTCTCACCAGCTGGCATGTCAGAGCCCGCGTGCCGGTGTCGGGCTGGTGCCGGGGTGAGCGTCCAGGGCGTGGAGCCACATCAAGGACACTTTTCCCTTGGGTCCCTTGTGCGGTCATGCAGAGGTGTGCTCTGGAGAACGTCAGCTTGATGCGAGCCGCGTGGGTCCCCTGGCGCATCGCCCTGGCTGCAGCCTGGCACAGCAAACCCCCTGCGGGCTCCCATCCGTCAAGTGTCAGACTCTGGATCTGTGGTTGCCTTGTGGCAGCCCCCAGAAAAGCAAAGAGTTGGTGTGGATGAGGGGGCTGGAGGCCACTGAGGGACTGCAAGGGCAAGAGAGGTCTTTATATCAGAGCACGAAACATGGCAATCGTCGTGAGGAGTCACTTCACCGACAACAAAAGGAAGGGCAGACTTTTAATTTCGTGACAAACTTTTGTTGATAGCTGGAAGAATTTTAGTGCTTGGGCTTGGAAGATCTGGTACCTACAGCTCTGTGAAATTAAATGCCAATAAAGACACCCCCAAATCTCTACAGGCCTGGCTAGCAGAGTGCTGTGAACAGTTCTGCAAATTTCCCCCTAAAGACCTGGAGGGTGTCTTACAGACCGCCCTGAAGATAAAAGAGTACGTGCCTTAGAGGCTCAGATGCAGCAACCCATCAAGGCGGTGGTTAGTGTTGATTACTGCTTTTTGTGTGCACAAGGTCGGGACCTTTCCACCGCCAACACCACCTTCCCTACCCACTCCAAGACAAACTGTTCTGTCCAGCCGCAGGGTCCTTCCCCCACCTCTGCCCAGCCTGGCCATTCCCCCACGCCGGGGCAACGCTGGCAGCAGGATTCGCTGCCTGCCTTGCCCATGTGTCTGCGGGACCTTCACTTCCCCGGGCACAACCGTACTTCACCACAAGGCTTACAGCATGTGGCTAGGTAAAAATAGCATGCCAGGAGGTGAACACAGCAAAGCCTCAGCCTTCCTGTGCTGTAGCCTCGTTTGATTATTCATTTTCCTCTCCTGTATTGCTATAATGATAGCCTGTCACATGCCTTTTTTGTTTGGTTTTGGGAGGGAGAGTTTTCAGGAAAGGTTTTTCACTGGAATTCCATGTGAGAAAATTGCCATTATTTCTAATACTCTCTCTTTATCACAAGAAGCAGAATGATTCTATAACAACTTCAAAGCAAACTTTGCTTAAAACAGTGATAAAATGGTACAGATAATGCTTTTATTTTTTAAAACACGGGGCCTTTTTAACCAAGGAAAACGGAAACACCACCAAAATTTCCTAAGAAATGATGCTCCCCTCCTTTGAACAGATGTTACTCGCACCTGGGAGTGTAAAACTCTTTTCAGACAAGTGCTGTCCTTCAACAGATGACCCTCTCGGGGGTTGGTACAGCACCTAGCATAATGAGATGCTATTCTCCAATTAGGAACTTTAGATGCCTGAAGAAAGTACATAATGTAGCCAATGTAACTGTTAATAAACCCAGCGATACTAATTTTGGCAATATTCAGTCACCACCTGGTTTGCCACGTGGTGTTCTACACAGTGTGGCAAATCACATAGTCTTATAACCTTTATCCCCAGTAATCAGTCTCCATGTTTGTATCAGTGGGACCTGTCCAAGGGGTCTGAAAGTCTCTCTCCTCTCCACAAAGGAAAGATTTACAGCTGTTTGTGTAAATCGGCGGTGTTTGGGTGAATAAAGATAACATGTTTAACTCACCTGTTTGCTGTATATAAGACATTGTTAAGCTCTGTAAATTAACACGGGTAAGTTCTCTTTACCTAAATTAAATCTCAGCTACACTAATAGGTTAAATAATTTAACAAGGTCCTAAGTCTGCATGACAGCTTTAATTTCGTGCATAACTTTCATTGTGTGCTGAAGTAGTTTCGAGGTCAGTTGTATTAAACAAATGCTAGCCTAAAGACGGAGTTGAGCTGTGCAAATAGTTCCCTGGACTGGGAAGCACGTAACCAGCAGATAACTCAGTTACGCTTAAACTTGTTATAGATGTTATTTCTTTCATCTTTTGGGCTTTGGAGCAGGCTTTGGAAATGAAACTCCTCACTGTAGCAATCACAATGACATATGTGCAGCCCCCATTAGAAAAAAAAAACATTTTCTGAGCTGGGATCTGAGATTGAGCTTGCCTAAATCAAGGTTTAGACATTTTTTATCACCTGCTAATACACGTGCAGGCATACTGTTCTTTAGATTTTTTTTTTTTCCCCTTTCTTCAGAATATATTATTTCTAAGGGACAGTTGAATTAAGTTTCTTGTCTTTGGTTTTTCTCTTTTCCCTTCAGCTCTATATTGTCATACCTTGCCAGCCAATCTCTCTTTCCCTGTGAGCAGCACACCCTACCATTTAAGAAAAAATGGTTTTCAGAAAAAATATGTCCTAAAAGATGCTATGACATTTTGTGAAACAACATAATGCAATGTGACTGATGCAGATGGATATGCCCCATAAAGCTGAGAGATTTAGATATGTAGTTCTCCCCCCAAAATCACTTCATAAAGCAGTTTTGTTTAAAATATCACTTTGAAATCCTATTTAAACTCCTTGGAATAGATAGCAAATTTATTTAAACTTTTATATAAAAGGCTTTTTACCTGAATGCTTAGAGATTTTCTGTGTGCAGTGCTTTTTTCAGCTCAGTACGTAGGGGAAAAAAGTATACAATATATAATAAAGCACGTAGCTAATGTTTCCTTCTTTACTCCCCTCCCTGAAGGAAGAAAAATGCTTTAGTGGGATCAATAGTTATAAATCATTACAAATGATTTGAGGTTTTATTTCATCTACTTTTATTATAATGTCCATGCCATCTGCTGTACATATTGAGCTTATTACACTAATTCATTTTGCAGGCTCCAACCTCTGAGTGAGAGATGTCAGAGGGCAATTGATTAAGGGATACTTGTTCTGTTACACCTTTTTCTTTAATTTCTCTCCGTAAGGGTTTCAGGTTGAGCAAGTAAGCTGACATGATAATGGGTCCTCAGGTCTGGAGATAAATGAGACGTGTGACTTTGTGCATTCATAAATATCAGACCATCTTTTAACCTGGTCGTGATGGGAGTGGCAGTTGGTGTCAGTTGTACATTAGTACAAAGCTAAAGGCATGAGGTTGTTTCTCTTCTTAAAAACCGAAAGAGAATGGATGCTTGACATACATACAAGTGATAGCTCAATCTAGGAATCTACCTCCCCTACACCCCTTATTGTCTGTAGTTAAAAGAATTTTCTGTGATGGGAGTAGGACAAAGAGGAAAAGTAGAACAAAGAAAAACTCAAAAGGTCCTCTAATGTAGCATGTGATATCACTTATATAGTGAGTGAATACTGGCACTGTATTAAGTATGTGTATCTCCACCACAAAGTAAGAGCTGTTTGCTTCTAAACTTTTCAGCCCTAAAGTGTATATCCTTGAATACTTGTCTTCCACATTTGCACTAAGCAAACATAAAGATACAAGGTTTATAGGTGCTTGGAAAAAAAATCCATCACCTTGTCTCCATCAGTTCAAGACAGTGTCAAGAAGAAGAAGTGAACAAGACATGTCATAAATATTAGAGACTTGCTTCGTAACCTTAGAGCAATCAGTCCAAGTATGACAGTATCCTGAATATTTAATAACCAGTGCAAACTTTACAACAGCAACTTGAGCTTCATCACATTTTGACCTATTTATAATTAACTTGTCCATCATGTCTGAGGTCCTGACACTATACATACAGCTGAGTAACATTTACACACATGAGCTGTTCCACAGAATTCAGTGGAAAACCATGATAAATCTTATTTAGTGGATACTGGTGCTGGAACCTAAATGCAGACAGCCACACATGAATACGTCAGTCTGAGATCCTCTCTAAAGGTCAGGACAGCATTTTAGCACAAGCTTCCTCCTCAGGGCTCCAGGACCGTCCATCCAGAACTCTTTTGCAGCACAATGCCTACTGTTCATGAAATAAAACCACCTGGGCTAGAAAAGAGGCCTCACCAAGCTGGACAACAAAATATAGCTGAGATCAATCACTTTGAGCTGTGGCCCTGCATTTCTGCATGTATTTTTTGAAGGCTTGGATCTCTGCAACATGCTATTAAACTTGAATCTAGCTTGTGGCCCCTTTGAAGTTCCAACTATTGCAGGCTTCAAATGCAATCCTAGTGGCCGTCAAATTGCCCTCTCCCTGTGTGCCCTCTCATGTCGTTTCCATTGTGCCAGCAAAGTGCCTAGATTGCCTTTTTTCATCCAAAGACAGGCTGAACAACTTCCATTTATTTGGGTAAAAAAGTCCTTGGACAATCTTAGTTTTATGTAAGGTTTTATATTAGCCAATGACTACTTCAAACACCAACTCTGCTGATTCTCAAGCACATACTTTACATTGAAGCTAAATGGCACACCACAGAAGTCTGTGTTAAACTTAGTATTAGGTACCTCTCAGATGATCACAGAATTTGCTGGCTGAGAGCTTTACTGCTATAATAGCTCCAAATACCTCAAAACTGCAATGAGTATGTTCTGCTTCTGTTCATGAAAAAATGTCAGATCCCGCATGACATGACACCCCCCAATCTGGTTGCGTCATTTTGCGCATCTAGTTTCCTCAGCGCACAGGCTCCTGTTTTCCCTGTTATTAGGCACTTTACAGCTCCAGGGCTAATTGCACAAATCGATTCATTTACAGCCAGCACAACAGAAAACAGAGCAACAATGGAGACAAAAAGATTGCAGTAAGGCATTGCAACTGGTGTACTGATGGATGCTGAATAAAAGTGCCAGCTGTGTCTTGTCAAAAGAGGCAACTGAAAAAGAGAATCCCAACAAGGACTTTGTGAATTCAGCGGCATTTTGGTGTCTGTAGGGAAGAAAACAGCAGAAAGGATTACTGAGAGCTTCCCTACCCACTAGGTCATGCCACCACCCTGTGTTGAGGTGTGGGGTGCCATTCCACCCTTACTGCTACTGCGGTTTGTACAATATGGGATTTGCTGCTGCATTAAGAACAGAAAACTTCTTTCTCTCTCTTCAACAGAGCTTCAGTTAGTCATGCTGTACCCATGTCTCTCCAGCGGGTTTTCTCTGCAGCTTACTGAACTTGCAGTACTGAACAGGCAGTGCTAAGAGCACAGCAACTGAGTCAGGAGCCTGACTGCTGGGTAACTAACTCCTTTGCTGGAGAGTAAATAAACTCCTTTATAGAATGCAGTCTCAGAAGAGTTCTTCTCCAATTGGCACAGACTGCGAAACATATTCTTTCCTTGCAACACAGGCAGAAAAAGTAATACCCTTCTGCTCTAATCTCCCCTGCAGCAATCTAATATATTCTTACTGGCATAGCCAAAGCCACTGGCTACCAGCTGGAGCTGTGTTGAAGGCTTGCAGGACCTGTGCAGAGATGATGAATGCAGGGCATGTGGGAGACAAGCCATTTACATTCTGGCAGTCTCCACAAAGGAGGTCCCCAAAAGAGTTTAAAGCCATCTTTCTCTGGTGGGAAATAGAGACATGTGCAGCTTTGTCACCCTAATGTTTCCTGCCACTTGTCCAGCTGCCACCTGCAGAGCCCTCACCTCTTGTGTAGCCTCCTGGACAGACCTATGGTGCCCATCTTGACTGACACAGCTAAATCTTTCTCAGGATCTAAAACTCTGATCTAAAGCTTCATTCCACGGGTCAACTCCCAGAGCTAAAGGGGATTGTGTAGGGCAGAGGCAAATATTCAAAGTCCCAGCCCAGGGATTTCAGTAATTTAATAAGGACAAACAAAGCATAGAAAAGATGATTATCAGGAGCATCTTAGCGAATTAACACCTCACATATTGAAACCATTACAGAGTCTAAATATTGCAGCATGAACATCTTGCTTGTCTATGAGCCTGGGCGATACTGCAAACCACGTAGGAGTTACATTTTAGTTGACTGAGATGCACAGTTAGCTTAAAGAGCCACGGTCATTATTTTTAGACACGGCTGATTAATTTGTTTTACCAAGACTCAAATGTAACATAATGTATATAATGCAATTAGAAGGCTGTGGCCCTATTAATACTGTAGGCAAAATGCACAGATAAGCTTCTGAGAAGCAGTAGGAGTCTAATAATTACTTATACCTTCATCCTGTCTCTGAGAGCTCATGGACTTCAGCCTGGAACTTTGAGCATTTGAGAGGCATGTGCACTAATCAGCGTGTTATTGATTTTCCCTCAAATTCCACACCTGAATGTGTCTTGCTCGGTTTACGTGACAGCCTAAGAGTCTAACAGGACATGACTATACACCGAGGAGGTCAAAAAAGAGGACAAACATGCCGCAATTGGGTGCCACAGCCAGAAAACAAATGAAAAGTAGGTTTTCTTCCATACGAGTTTACCTTCTCCCAGAAGAGTGGCATGCCAGGCACCCAACAAGTGTGATGCAAAGGAAGTCATTCCTGCTCCACGTTCATCCAAATGATGATAACTGTACTGTACATAGCTCAGGGGGGTCATTTTTTCACCTTCAGCACCCCTCTGCCAGGACCACAAGGTTAACTTCTCATCTTGGCTACTCTGTCCAGCAACACACACAACAAATATTTATTTACCTTTCTGCAGGCTAATAGCTACATGCTGTCAGTTCCACATTAAGGTTAAAATTTTGGCCCATTTCTAGTTCTGTACATTGTGTAGAAATAGTCATGTTAAAAAACCCAACGAATCAACAACAAAAAAACCCAGTCCTCAAGAAACTAAAACCCCAAACCAACACTGGCAAATAGCCTAGGAACCAATGTAGAGATGCACGTTTCATACAGAGCCTGTTCATCGTTCTCTTTAATAAATTGCATGAGTCTTGTTTTCTTCCTTAAAGAGTTCAATGGTCCTTGCTTGTTTCTCATTCACCAAAGGGCAAGTAAGGAGCAACCATATTTAGGGTGTCAAAGCGCATCAGCTTGCCTATGGATACGTTAAATAGGAACTAAGAGTATAAGGAAGAAAAAGGTCAGATCTTGAAAATACCCTACAGACAGATGAAGTAAAGCAGCTAAAGAGACTTAACTATTGTCTAATTACAGTAGCTATTTATAGAATTGAATATGGCTGAGGTTTTCTTCACTAGCCATGCTTAGCAAACTGCAACTAATGGGTCTCTAAAACTTAAGCTTCATTTTTGAAACAGTGTTGGAGAACTGATTAGTGTGTGCTTACACAGAAATGCATAAAATAATCTAATTATAGTAATACACGTGCTGTGACTGAGGGGTGATTTCTGTCAAGACTAGTTCTTTATGTTGTGTGTTTCATTGTAACTGATCTTTTAATAAACAAACAGGAAATAGTACAAACAAGCAGCAACGGAGCAGCCATTCATTCAGCTACTGAGAAACTTATAAATGCGCATGTGAACACCTTATTCTAGAGGGATTTCCCAAAGGAGAAATAGGGTACCTCAGCCTCCATGATCCATTCAATCCTCAACTCCCATCTGTATTCAAACCCAGAAATATCTGGTATCATGATAAAGTTTTCAATAATTGACACAGATGTGTTTGCGTCCTGCACCATTTCAGTTAATGGAGAGCTCCAGGGAGCCAAGATTTTGCTTCTTGTGTATTCATTTATTATTCATTTAAAGAACATGGCCATTTGCCAATAGGAACTGAAATGAAATCACCACCTTCACGCAGGCAATCCAACAACCCTCCAGTCGCAATGACATTCAGTTACTAATGGGTTAGTTCAGTTTTAATCCGCTGCCTAGAGATGAATAACATTAATTATTGTAATTGGTAGTGACAGTAATGGGTGCAACATTTCCAGGGCTAATTTACTCCACTTTTGTATCATGCTAATGTGGCTATTCTGCTTCAGTACCCAAGATAACTAAAGCTAGCTCAAATGTCTCTCTACTGTACAACATCATTGTGTAGCTCCTGCACGTCCTAAGACTTGCAATGTATGAAATGGTATAGAGTTGCTGCACTTAGGCAATTGAATGGACACAAATGTACTGAAGCATCATGAAAGAATTTATGTGAACCCATCACACATTGGCATGAAATGTTTTGTTTGGTTTGGCAGCTGACCTGGGGAAAAAAACATTGGTTTGATTAAATAATAATAAAGAACCCATTTACAACAGGTGAAAACAGGAACCAGATTAAAGTAGGTCATTTTTTTTGGTATTATTTTGTACTTTACAGATTCAGAGCAACAATTTGACCCAAGGTTTCTTACCTCTCAAGTGAGTCTCTCAACTGCTAAGTTATTAGTGCACACTGAAGCAGGCCTCCCTCAGGCTCGTCTGCTCAAACTGCTCCACTTTGAATAGCATACTTAAATATTTGGTGAGGGAATACAAATGATTCTGTAGCTCCTGGTCAGGATGCTAAAATATAAGGGACCCAATTATTTATCCAAAATGGAATAACACCTACAGGAAGGACTGAGAACAGCTCTTCATCCCCAGCCTTTTGAACAGATGATAAACCTAAGTGTCAGGACACATTACCAGGAAAAGAGGTGCTGGGGGGTTACGATGCCCTCAGGCAGAGAGGGACTGAATCTATGCCTGCAACCTACCAAGTAAATGTTCTAAACAGAGAGCTACTGAATAAAACTGGGACTCAAGGAGTTTAAGAAAGTGCTGAAATATGAACTGGTTTTTGATAACGATCGCTGGTAACTGAAAACTTAGTAAAGCACACAAGACCAAATTTGTCTCTGCTTGAAAGAGTTCAGGAAAAATTAACACATTAAAAAAAAAAATCTAACTCCATCTGTGTATGCATATATATACATGTAGGCACTTAGAAACTTGTAGGTACCAACAGCAAAGACTATCAAAGAAGCAGAAGAGAGGTGAAAAAATCCCAGCTATTTTGCCCTAGTAGTAATGCCATCTCAAATATTAGAAGGAGCTTCCATTCACAAAAATTGAATTTAAGTCTGTTCTCATGAGTTACATTAAATTAGATTATGTTTTTATATACTGACTGGAAAGAAAAAAATACAAGGTCATGAAACAAACAACCAGAAATAATCGAAAATTATTTTTCCAGTCAGTCTGAGTGCTTACAAAAAAGGCTTTTATGAAAATAAATCACTCTCAGAATTACATTAAATTATTCTTTATCAGTTTTTCAAACTTCTGACTTTTTACTGCTTTTTTTATTTCAATTTAATGAAAATTGATACCATTTAAGATGGCATCCTATTTAAAATTATATATATTCATACACAGGGTAAGTTGAATTTCTGACTTGCGCAGAATATATGAAAGACAGCGCAGCTCCTGCCAAAGGCAAGCGTGCCTAACACCCGAAGACTACTGACATTCACAGTGAAAGAAAACATATGCTACCTAGAGAAGTGCGCGGGACAGGATTCTGAGTAGACAGAGTGGTTAAACCTAGAGGCAGATCCCTCCACCTGTTTGGTGACTCCGAAGGGACAGACCGAGGATGGGAAGTGAGAATTTGGGTTACCAAGTCCAGCTCACAGCTGGCACACGCCCCTGTGCCATGTCAATGCGCTGTCTCAGAAGGAGTTAATCTCCCACTAGTCCCCTCCGGCTGCTCCAGAGCCTCCCTCTTCTGATGCTCAGAAACCTTCCTCTCCTACACAGCCAAAATTTATTCATTGCCTGTTTAGACTCATTTGTTCCTGTGCCAACATTGTCCTTTGGCTTAAATTGCTCTCCTCCCTCCCTGGTGTTTATCCTCCCGATGTATTTATAGATAGCAATCAGATCCCATCTCAGCTTTCATTTTGCTAGGCTAAACAAGCCAAGCTCTTCCCATTCTCCTCTCCTGAGACAGGCACTCTATTCCCCCCCTCCCCGTTATCCTCATCGTCCTCCTCCACACCTGTTCCTGCCTCAGTTCTTGGCTCACTGTAAGAAGCTGAGACATCCACCCGAGGACCGAGGTCCCCTCTCTTTCAGGTGCCACGCTGACGGGTGGTGGGGACGAAGGTCCTCGTCCCAGGGAGCAGGGGGGGGTCGCTGCTGGCTGGGAGAAGGGTGCAATCCAGAGTGAAGTCAGCGGGGCTGAGCAGAGGTCACATACCTGCACCCAGTGGCTTCAGCTGCCTCAGCCCTGCTCACGTGGGTGCGTGGGTTAGCCTGTGACTGCACTTAACGGGGCACTCATTAGGGGATGCACCCGGGAGATCCATCATGGGATAAAATGACCTGCACTACTTCAGGCCCGCAGCAATGAGATGTATGCTCTTTGGGAATAACTAAATTAAAAGTATGCATTAATAGGGCTACCGTTCATATTTTCTGACAATGTATTTCCTCTGTACTATTTATAAATCTTGCATGAAGAATTATTGGTCAGATTCTCAGCTGGCATACATTGATGAAGCTTCATTAGCTACAATGAAGCCTATCACTGCACCAGCCAATCAGTTGACTATCTATTAATTAAGTTGTAGAACACGCCTTTGAAGGGGATTTTTCTTCCCTCTACTTAATCCATCCAACCATATTTCTTCCTTCACTTTCCCATGAACAAAATATACTCTTCAGATTGTTGCCAAAACCTGTATGATTCACTATATTGAAATAAATCTACCCTTCTGGAATTTATAGGCAGGGGTGCTATGCTGAGTCTGATTAATCTAAGATTTGAAGGGCTTCAGCCCAGCTATAAGTTTCAGTAAAGAGCTGTAATTACAGGTTAAGTATAGCAATTCCAGATTGCTGAACATTGCCGTATTGATCCCTTTAAACCATTAAATATGGAAGTTCAAATTCATGCACAAAGGCAACATTTTTGAAATCCCAATAATTTAGGTGGATTACGTTTCTGAACATGGTGCAGATAGGAGAACGCCTGCCTAAGTAATGGCTTCTCTCTGCTGGAGAAACTCAAAAGCAGGATGCACAAGTAGGACTTTCATTTTATTTTAAGAAGGATAATGTTTTGTTGAACTACCTCCCCTTTTTTTCAGTCATATTCTGACAAAGGGGAAGATAGGGTAACAAACCTCACATCACAGCCATGAACCCAGTGATTTATTTGCCTGGTTGCCACACTGCTCAACAGTATGATCGCACCGTCAAAAAATCAAGGACTGCTCCTTCAATAATCCTCCTTTCCATGCTGCTCCAAGTACAGGCAACATCTCCCTCCTACCATGGGAGCCAAGTGCAGGTAATATAGGAACTGTGATGTGCTGCTGATCAGCTGGGAGCCCAATCATCACAGAGTGTGTAATATAAAAACATGTTAGCGGTGAGACCTAGAAGTCTTGTCTCCTCAAGCTAAATTAGAGCACCCTCAGGATGCTCTTGTCTGCTTTGGCTACTCCTTTTCCTGCTGAGGTCTCCTGTCCCATCTCATGCTGGCAGGACCACTGCTCACACCGGCTAGAGTGCATGACCTCCCATGCTGAGGGCGAGGAGGACGATGGCACAGTTCTCAGTCTTCTGCCTTAAGGTAAAAGGGGAGGCATGTTGGAGAAGGTGGGGTTGTTTTCTGTGCCCATCTGAGCAAAAATGTGACAAAACCCCCAGAGAACTGCATCCAAGGAGCTGGTTTTTGCCTTTTTGTTTTTCCTTTAATTCAGTGACAGTTCTGATATTTGTTTAAATGTATTCTCTAAGATCAGGGTTGTTGTCTCTTTGCGCCTGTAATCGTATTAAAAGTGCCATGCAGCCTTTCCTATAAGCTAGAATATTGGTATTATGTGTCATGTCTGCAAAACACTTATGAGATCTGGTTCATAATTACAGCTTTCTAACTTTACACGAGAACATTTCTCAGACCTACTAATTGTGCTGCCCTTTATGGTCCATCTTATTGATTAAACATCTGTTAGTGTTTTGGCAAAATGAGAATTCACTTGCAATGCAATGTGTCTGGTATATTAAATTCTGTTTAAGTCAGCCCTAACTACAAGTTTGAGATACATGTATTGTATCTCCTTAATTGTATCTTAGCATTTTTTGCCTCTGTTTGTTATTTGTACTGTTTCCTGGAGGGCAGGGGAGTGTTATCATGTTTTCTTTACAGCAAATTCAAATTATATTCCCTTAATTTTTTTGCCACACTTGAGCCAGTTCAGGTGGACAAATGCTTGGGAACTTCGCAAAATAATAACTTAATACAGACCGTTACTTTTTTTCCATACGTCACAATCCAATTACACAGTAAATTTTATCCTTTGTGGCCATGCCTGAGAAACTGATGTATGAAGTGAGTTAGTAAAAAAAACCAACAAAAAAACCCCACCAAAAAAACCCACAAAAAACATAAAGACTTTTTAATTAGACATTCTTAATTGTGAAGAATTTCCTTTTCAAGGAGAAAAAAAAAAAGGATCTTTGAACAAGATCCCTCTGCTCCTACTCTTCATAATTCAAATTAAAATAAAAAAGATGTTAGTATGCTGGTAACCTCTGGGAAATTAAAAGAGTAGCTCTTGCAAAGGGATTGCAGAGAAGCAATGCAGAGTCCTTCTCTCCTTCCGTTCCCTGTGCTTACTAAAAAATTGGAAGTTCTCTACAAAAGAAATCCAAAAGCTGACACAAATAGAGAGGAGAGAGAGTCTGTTTGACTGCTGTCCAATGCTATTTCAAATTGACTTATCCTTTCTTTATCTCATTTGCTGACTGATAAAATCTTGACAGTATTAAAAAATAATCTGAGTGCTATTGCATGACTTGTTTTCCTTCTGCATGTTTTATGTATATTGATTGGAGAAATGAAAAAGTGCTAATATCCATATGTTGTCACATCAAGAAAATGTGGACCACTTATTTTCCCAAATTACATTATGTCTGGATGATTTTGCAAAGATCTGGGAGCTGAGCTTGCATTCAGTTTCGAGATGAAATGAACTGACCCAACAAAGAAGGAAAATTAAATTACTTCTACCCATATTTTATCTCTTTGACATTTACTTTCAGTGCCCCTCCCTCCATCATCTCCTTCAGTCTGACAGTTACAGTATCACCACTGAAATGCTGCCTAGCAAGAAAAATACTCCCTCCCTGCCGCCTCTCTTTGTCTTTCATCCAGACCCAGATGCAGTCAGAGAGAGTCTTTCCGCTGACTTCAGGAGGTTTGGTCAGGTCCTTTACCATTTATGGATGAGAATGGAAACCCTCCTGCAGTGTTTTGAGGGGTTTATGCTCCTATTTAAATATTTTAGACTCTAACCTGGAGTATAGGAACAGCCTTTTAAGCTTCAGACAGAAAACCCACTTTCTTAAGGGAGCATACAAGATCAAGTGTTATGCTGGGCTGGGACCTTCAAGCTTTATCTAAAACCCAAGCTCAAGAAAACTGCTGGGGAGATGTGCACTCCTGTGACTGACTGCCAAAAAGCAAAATGAACAAGCCAAGGAAACACAGTATGAATAACAACAGGAACAAAAAGCCGCTTTTGGATTCCCATCACCATCCCAATAAATAAATAAATAATAGAAAAATTAAGCTATCAGACCCTGAAATTGTCTGAAAACTAAAGCTTTCTTAGACACGATACTGTTCAAGGTATTTTCAATTCCCCAAAAATAAACAGACCTAATTCCTCCATTAACACCTATGCCTTTTTATTTGTGCAAGGATCTGAACAAACCAGTTCCTGCAATAACTTTAGTACACAAAAAACGTAGAAGCAGCAATACAGCTCTAGAAGTTGCTATTTTGACTCAGTGAAGAGTAGGTAGCACATTAGTAGCAACACTGGAAGTCTCCTCTCTTTTCTGCTGCAGAGGTTTGATTGTACTGAGTCAATGATTAAGTATGAGTGATTTCAAAACTGCAGGGTCAGAGCCATGTAGAGCCATTTCTACATCTAAAAATAAAATGAGACATCTAAACACCTTTAAAATATTGTCTGCAAATGCCTGAAGTCCATTCTATGAAGACCATCTTCTGGAGGACAAGAAAGAAATTCTGGCTCAACTGAACTGACCACCACACTTCCATCAATGAGGATTTCACTTTAGGTCATTGATCACCACCTTTGTTGCTGACAGTACCAGCTTGGTGTTTCTCAGAGATTTCTCTTGCCATTCAGGCTTCTGAACCCTCCCACTCCTGCCTTGTTTTCCTTTCAAACAGTAACCCTTTGAGACAAAAAATATGTGGTCTTCTATTTACCTGTCGGGCTGGATGTCTTATATTGCACCCAGCAAAGACTGAGTGCACAGGGACATCTCCAGGGGCAGATACTAGCTCCATGCTCAGGCAACAGTCAGGGTCAGTTCCCGGTAGCTTCTACTGTGGTTTTTTTAAATGTCTTGGTCATGAGGTATCCCACTGCTTTATGGAGTAATGGTCCTATGCACTGATCTGGGGAATTATACTCCCTCTTTAGAAATCTAAGGGAATGTTTCCAAAGAGTTGGGAGCAAAGATTTAAAAAGAACCCAACCATATATACACATGAACACACACATGCTATCAGATGATCAGCAGTAGGCAGGAAGGTATGGAAACATCTAAGTGTAAGCTCTTGTGAATTAATTGGACATTTTATAAGAATACTAAACTATTACTCTAAAAATCTGAAATCGTTTTTTTGCTTTGTAAATCTGTGTCCTTAATTACAGACCGCATGAGAATTAGGAAGAACCTGAATTTAATATTGAGGAGTCAGTTGTGACTCCAAAAATGTGGAAGAGCAAGAAGGAAGTGTAGGCGTTTTGTATGCTTTGTGAAGTGCTCCAGCACACAGGTACGCTCAGAAACAATATTTATTTCTAGTAGCCAGCTGACTTACTGCTGCTTTGATTCTCCCTGCTGAAAAGTTTGTCAAATTCTCCCTTTCAACTCATCTCTGATGCACAAAGTGCCCAGGGGACGACTTATGGCTTAAATGCAACTCCACCAAACAACTTACAACTGCTGTTATGATTAAATGCACAGCTCCAGCTTTAAATATGAATGTCCCCAACTTCAGAAGGCATTTAAAATGCACTTCGCTGTAAGCAGCTTAGGGACATCCTCACTCCTGCTCTAGGACACCAACAAAATTCCTCACAATTTTTGCACTAACTAATGGAAAGGTTCCTGGGTTAAGCCTTGTAGAAGACTATCCCTACTTTCTTCAGAAAACATCCTATCATGCCAGTATATGAGAGGCAAGAAAGAAGACAGAGACTGAGGGCTGCATTAAAGGTTTCTATTGGTCTCGAGGGTAGGATGCAGAAGAAATTGCGTAAGCGGCTATGGTAGTGCTGTGCCTCAATCTATTAGCTTCCTCTGGGCTGTGAAAACGGAGGTGTGATTTTTTCTTTTGTTAGACGAAATATCCTTCACACCACCAGCTAAGTGCACCCTGCCTTGCTGTCTGTTGGCCTCTGAGTTCAAGAAGGCGGCAGCTTGGGATACTTGCTGGTGGCTTGGGTGGCAGCTTTCGCAACCCTGCCTGTGTCCTGACTGCCCAGAGGAAAGGCTGGGCATCTGCTGGGATTGGGTTTCCCTCCCTTACAGTGCTGCAGAGCTCTGCCCGGGGCTGCTCCCATAAATACATGCCTGCAGGTAGACAACGGGAATGGGAAGAGCTACTGAGACGTTAGTGAAATTCTACCCTATGCCTGTACAGATACGTCTGTGATCCATGGGAGCTGTTGCTTGTTAACCTTGTGCCCAACTGGCTTTCCAAATTGGGGCATAAGCAGGTCCCTGTGTGTGATACAAGCTCTTAATCAAACAATTTATCTCAGCTGTTTGGACAAAGAGAGGCACTTTGAAGGTTGTCTCATTCTCCTCCTAGAGCAAACCTCAGCTGGTGTTAAATAAGCAAGAGCTGAAGTGAATCCCAGTTAATTGCAGCCTATGGGTTTTTGGCCAGTTTTGGCTGGGCAAAGTCAGCTATCTTCTGCACCTCTGGGAAAGGATCTACACAAGGAAGGGGTGAATCTCTTTTTGTGGTGAAAGATCTGACATGCCAGAAAGAGCTTAAAATTTTGCTACAAAAAATTGCATGCTTGTTTCATGGCTGTAAAGGCAGATTTAACAGAGTGGGGACTACAGCTCTAGACTGGAAATGTAACTCATGCAGCAAAAATGCATTTCATAATCCTTTTGTTTGAGAATTTTCCTTTGCTTCTGCTTGTTTTGGGCAGCAAGGGCTGGATACCTGATGCACAATACTTAGGTTAAGTCATGCACAAATATGTAGAAGCTGGATACATTATCTAAAAGCAGTCACAAAACAGAATTTTCACAGTACCAGTGAGCTCGCATCTGCTGTAACAGGCAGCTCCTGCGGCTGCTGTCCTCAAGATGCTTCCCTCCACTTCTGAAACAAAATTCATTGTATTGGGTAGTGGCCAGCTCTCACCTTTGTATCAATACAGGTCTCAGAGCAAAACCCAGATTTTTCTTTCTTAGGCTGAAGCCATGTATTGTTGCCTTTGCAAGCAGTTGAGTCTAATTTCATATTACAGCAAGCAGACCAAAAATCCCATTTGAAAGGTGACAGGCCAGTGCATTAAGCAATTGCACCACTGGTGGGGTTAAGGTGGATAAATTATATAAGACTAGAGTCTGACACTAGAAAACACCAGCCGGATCAAGGACATTTCTATCCATTCTGGCTCATTAGACTGAGGACAACAAGGTCAGCTATGTTAAATTTAATCACAGGGTTTCCTAGAGGGTATGTATGGTAAATGTGTTGGCTAATTTTTCATACCATATTCCAGATAATATATCACCCACAGCTTGAGAGGTAGCTTGCTTGTGTTTAAAATATCCACTCTACTTATGGCCAGTTAAGACAAATCTTTATTGCTTTTCAACCAGGATGAGCCAAATTAATCACAAGCATTTACCTCCTTCCTCCCCTATTAAAAACAGAGGGGTTGTAGTTCATGTATGTTAGCACTGAGTTTGGCATCATCTTTTAAACGGAAAAATAAACTGAGCTGTCTATTCTAAATTGAATCAGGCAAAATAAATAAGCAAACAAGATTTTTCTTTGCTGTAGGTACAGAGACCATGTCCGGAATGGAGAAGGCTAATTAGTTTTAAACTCTTTGGGGAAAACAGTGTCTTTTTGTACTCTGTTTGTAAGGTCCCTAACACAGTGGGGCTCTGTTCTATTACTACAACTTCCATGCACTACAGTAATAAAAATAATACTGTGAAATTCATTTAACGTTCAGTCTTCCTGGGTGAACTTCATCTTGCCTCTGGAAGGTCCGCTGGCCCTCACAGAACAGTGCCATGAATGAAGAGAAGAATGGTATGAGCAACTTCTATGCTACTGATACATCTCTTATGATGCATAGCAATTTATAATAATTAGGTATAAAAGCTAGTGTGATAAAGCAGGAGTAGGTAGTAACCTCCCTCCTTTCTGGTGCCAAACACCATCCTGGAGAAAACCATAGAATCATAGAATGATTTAGGTTGGAAAAGACCTTCAAGATCATCGAGTCCAACCATCATCCATGCCCACTAAACCATGTTCTGGAGTACCTTGTCTGTGTGCTTTTTTAATACCTCCAGGGATGGTGACTCAACCACTTCCCTGGGCAGCCTATTCCAATGTCTGACAACCCTCTCAGTAAAGAAATTTTTCCTAATATCTAACCTAAATCTCCCTTGCCACACCTTGAGGCCATTTCCTCTCGTCCTACCTCCAGCCACCTGACAGAAGAGACCAGCACCCACCTCACTACAACCCCTTTCAGGTAGTTGTAGAGAGTGATAAGGTCTCCCCTCAGCCTCCTCTTCTCCAGACTAAACAGCCCCAGCTCCCTCAGCCGCTCCTCATAAGACTTGTGCTCCAGGCCCCTCACCAGCTTGGTTGCCCTTCTCTGGACACGCTTCAGCACCTCAATGTCTTTCCTGGAGTGAGGGGCCCAAAACTGAACACAGCACTCGAGGTGCGGCCTCACCAGTGCCGAGTACAGGGGAACAATCACCTCCCTGCTCCTGCTGGCCACACTATTTCTGATACAGGCCAGGATGCCGTTGGCCCCCTTGGCCACCTGGGCACACTGCTGGCTCATATTCAGCCGGCTGTCAACCAGAACTCTCAGGTCCTTTTCCACCAGGCAGCTTTCCAGCCACTCTTCCCCAAGCCTGTAGCGCTGCATGGGGTTGCCGTGACCGAAGTGCAGGACCCGGCACTTGGCCTTGTTGAACCTCATACGATTGGCCTCAGCCCATTGATCCAGCCTGTCCAGATCTCTCTGTAGAGCCTCCCTACCCTCAAGCAGATCAACCCTGCCTCCCAGCTTGGTGTCATCTGCAAACTTGCTGAGGGTGCACTCAATCCCCTCATCCAAATCATTGATAAAATGATTTTTTGTTGCATCCATGCAATGCCCCACTAGAGTATCGTTTTGCTTTCCTACTGCCAGAACATCATACCAGTCCAGGACTTGCATTTGTGGATTTTCCATTTCCAATCTTTCTGCTCATCTGAAGGTAGCCCTCATGTGAGAGAGTGTGATGGTCCTAGGAGTGTGCCATGTAAAAGAGGTCCTACCAAGGGAAGCATGCACTGCAGCTGTTGCTGAATGTGCTGCCATGAGAACAGGATTGGTGATCTACAGTGAGCCAATCCATTATCCTGAGGAATGCTAGGATGATATTTCTTATCATTAGCTTAACTGTAAATTGTTAGCTAGAATCCAAAGAATTATTAGTGAGAGAGAAGCAAACATTGGCCTGCATAAAAACACTGCATAAAATTCTGCTTGGGGGGGAAAAAAAAAAAAAAAAAAAGACAGGTGATTTAAATGGCTGTGCCTGAATCTTCTTCCTCAAAACAGACTCCACATGGTTCCAACAACGAGAGGGCAAGGAAAGGGCTGGAGGAACGAGATACTGGGTACTGCAAATGCTGTCATGCCAGACTGAAAAGAAAAGGGACAAGAGGCCATGCTGGTTAGGGGTGTCATGGGGAGCAGTTAGTAGGGGCAAAGTGAGGGGTGTGGGCTCCACGTATGAGAGGCTAATAGCATTGTGAACTGTGTGGCAAATGAAAATTTGAGGACCGCCTGCTGGCAAAGGGAGGTTCTGGCACCTCACTCGGGGAAAAACAACCCCCAAAATAAGCAAAGGCCCACAAGACAAGTGGGACTTCTGGGTCCTGAACATTACATTGTGGTGTCTGAGTTTCATAAATAACCTGGTTCCAGGAAGCCTCCCTCCTGATCTTCAGTGGCTTCCTCACCCCCAAAGGATCCTTTCATCTTCATCATCTTCAACCTCCTCCTCTTCCTTTTACAACAAAAAAAGTAAAACTAAGGGTAAATGAAAGGTTGTTAATCATCTGCTTTAGGCACATCCAGTCTATCTAAAGATCCATGTCATGAAGCACTCATCATGACAAAGGTACTGCTTTGCAAATTCCATGTAACAAACAGCTTGATCTAGGCATTACATGACTCTTCACTCCCCTCCCCATCAGGCTACTGAACCTATAAATCTTATCTAAGGTACTCAAAAATAATGAATGATGAACATGTGTTAAAACAATCAAGTGATTACACTGAATTTTTGTATTTGAGTTAGGATTTATTTAGGAAATATTAAAACAGAAGCTTGGTATTATTTCATCGAAGCAACAAGAAAAAAGGACAAAATACATCATAAACCTGAGAGAAAAGGAAAAGTGGCTGTAGAATAAGCCCACATAATACCTATAACTAGTATGTACTTGTGAAAGGGTCAGCTCCCTTGGTGCAGTGAAGCAGGTCTAAGCTAGGTTGTAGGTAATGCCTCTAAACTACTTATTCTCTTGGGAAGTGTTGGAAAGACTCTCTAGGGACTTCTGCAATGGCAGAAAATGCCAAATGACACCACGCTATGCCTAAGCCTCAGAAGGCTACACTTTTAATGCTAAGTGATGGTTTATCACCAAATTGCATGTAGGTTGCTTTGTCTTCAGAGGGTTCTCAGTGGTCTAGTTGGGTATCACCACATCAGAGAAGTACCAGCTATTGAAAAGTCAAGCTCAGTTATCAGCAAAAGTATCTGGGATACTATAATTATTACCCCATAATTAATTGTACATCTTAGATACTCTGGCACAGTAACTAGCAGTTAGGTAGTTTCTTATGAGTGACAATTTTTCAGTAGCAGTAAGTGAGATTTGAAGCCTGACTATGCACTGCTCTGCAATTTGCTGAATTATATACACCAGGATGAGTATTAAAATGCTAGCATTGTGATTTAGTAGAACTTGACATTCACTTTAGCCCTGTATTTTCCTACTGGTGTATGAAGAAAAACAGCTTGCTTTAAGGTCAGGTGATCATGCCTTTGTACTTGTATCACTTTTTCCTGTGGAAGTTCCCATAGCATGTAGAAAATTAGGGAGATAACTCGACCACAGGTAATAAGGAGACCTTCAAAAGATACACTCCTCAATTCCCATCAGCTGTAAATGCAGACACTGGAAGCTGCTTTCCGTTTGCAGTAGAGGAAGGGAAGAGGAATAGCATATCCAGTCAAAACAGGGGACCATTTAGGCAAGCACAGCCAGGCAGCCTTTTGAGGCAAATCCCTACTGTATTACCAAAGCCAAGCAGCAATGCTGATTTACACCAGCAGATGAATATAAGGAATGAATTAGAATTTTGCCTAGACCATCTGTTACAAGATCTCTATGCTTAAAGTTCCCTGGGGTTCTTTAATGACTAATAGTCAGCTTATTCACGGGTTTTAAGCCTACTCCAAAAGACAACACACCGCAGAGTTTGTAGAATATGGATACTCCTAACCTCATGCTGGGGTGTTGATTCATTACAGATTTGGCAGAGTATTGATTCATTTCACTGAACAACTAACAACTTTTCTTTAAGGACCCTCACATTTCCTAGGACATCAACTGTCCGAATACTTACCTACTTTATTAAAAACTCTGACCAATTTCAGAGTTCTGCAGATGAAGACATGCCAAGTTTAGTTCACGAACAATAAACCTGCATAAACAGCTCAATTCCAAACACTAAAAAATAGATAAAAAGCTTGTGTTTAGACCTATTAGGAGGTTGTTGAATAGATACATAATTTTATACTACTGAAGACATTTTACTGTTCAGTATGTTTTCCATGTCAAGTTCAAGGACAGATTTGAGCTGATGCACAAAAAAAGTTTGAAAAATGCTTCATTTCATATAAAAAGAGTCATTATGGTTCTGGGGTATCATGTCTTCCACATGACACGATCCTAATATCCTGGTTTAGACTCTTAGAAATAACTGGGATGAAGAGGACAGATAACCAGTCTTTCTATCCAGAATGCCCACATTAATTTGCAAATCTGAGGAATCAAAGTTACTAAAGCATTATTTTACAGGTATTAGCACCCCCCCACCATTTATTTTAGACTGAAGTCACTGAGTTCATAGTTACACAAACTCTAGTGATCCAGACGAGTCATCAGATGGTTGCGAATGGAGAGCAGACATCGTAAAAGCTCTATCAACTGATTCGATTCTGTCAATAACAAAACATCCCTGCTATTTGAAGCCTTGTTCATGACTCTTACCAAATGGATCGACGGTGTCAGTTCATTTCTTGGTAGGCATCTGTTCAGATCCACAGTCACCATCCTTATGGTGCATCTGGTGACCGACTTTCACTTCTGCCTGAAAATAATCTGCCTGTCTGCAGACGTGACACCTGTTTTGCACTCAGTCATTAGCAGCCAATACATCTCTCTCTTATGGACCCTTTCATTTTCTCTCAATTGAAAGTCAAACTTATAGTATAGATATTTTTAATAGAACAGAGCCTAATATAGTCTAACAAGATTTTTTTTTTTTTTTTTTTAACAGGGGATGGATGGGAGGCGCCAGATCACATAATGGGAAGAATGCCCTTTCTCCCCTTTACCTCCCAGTTGTGGGATCTGACACTGAGGCTGGGACAGGGTTTTCATGTGCCTTCTGTCGTTCTGTTCAACCCTCTGAAAAAGCATAAATGCTTTTCATAGTAGCTTGAGAGAAAAAATTAAGAAAAGGCCTGTGTCCAGAAGAAAAACCCAGAACAAGCCCATGTTCAAAGACTTCCTTCAGGACTCTGGGACAAGCTGCATTACTTGGGGATTGTCATGGCCAATCCAGATGTCTGGTCACTGACATAACACCTGAACTGGCATCATCCGGTAAACTCATCAACAATCTCAGCAAGGAGGCTTATGAATGAGCAAACACAAAGGTGGTTCATTTTCTTACACACAGAGGGGGTTTGGGGCATACCAGCAACATAATAAGTCAGTACAACTTCTGTTAATGCTATGTCTACTTTTAGAGTAAGAAAAACTGTCCAGGTCCATCATTCCACAGCTTTGTGTTTAGGTCATGCTGATCCTCTGGCCCATAAAGGAAAGAGCCATGCCCTTTGTATCTTGCTGATGAATCCTTGCTGAATTTAATGGGGCAGAGCCTCGCTGGTGTTTAAATCAACACAGCAAGATGACCCTTTACTAAACACAGTGCTTTGCCATGTAGGACAATGTGGATCACCTGGGATGAAGGAGGAGGAGAAGGAGGAGAGGGACAGGACCTCAAAAGCAGAGGGGAAAAAAACCCCCTAATATCATTTTGCAGAATCCTGTCTGGCACCTGTTCTTCTCCCTAATGTTTTCTTAGATTTCTTTACATTTTGGGGAGGGAAAGAAATGGAGATAGAAAGCACCCACGCTTCCTTTTCTGTATGCAGAGAGCACTTTTCTAGAAGGCCATTAGGGTGGCGCATGGCGATGTGAGCACCCCTGTGTTAATTTAAAAACTCAGTTGGTGATCTCCAGGCAAACTTAAGGCCACTCTTAATAAAGTGTGTGCATGTATATTTGTACAGTGAAAAAAGTCAGGGTTTTGTGTTAACAGCATTTTGCTTGACAGACCCTTCACAACCTAAGTACTGTGGCCAGTGCCTATTGTGCTTTTAATTTCCTTGCTTTCTGCTTTCTTAGGAGAATTTTTCTTTTTATAGAATATTATTTTTCAGTTCTAATTTTCAAAGGCCCTCTCTGTGAGGAGCTTTTCTCTGCTGACATGCTTGTGGGGGGCCTTTGGCTTTCATTTAACATTCCAGCTGGGTTTCTGGGGCATCGCTTTAAGTGCAGAATCCCCCCAGGAATAACAAATAATCCATTTTGTTTCCTTTAACATTTGTTGTATGCTTCCTTACTTTCAACCAAGCAGACACATTTAGTAACCATCACCAGCAACCTCTGTCAGCAGCTCCTCCACTCCCCCACTTCCAAACAGAGAAAGTACAAAAAACAGACTTAGCTTCAGAGGTGGCAATGGTGGGGGAGAACAAGCCGAGGAACGGTCAAGCCTGTTATTGCCAAAACACAAGAATTCAAGTCAGTGCTCAATGAAAATAAACAGGCTGTTGAAAAAGAAGGTGAAAAGTGAATGAAAGTTCTGCTGCCTCAGGGAAAATAATCTCACCGTTTGCTTCATCATCTAAGGCTCTCCTCAGGACAGCACTGAGGCAGGTGCCTTCATCCTTACTGAAGACAGCACCTAAACATTTGCTCAGAGATCAGCAAACATGCATCTTAGGGCATTTCTCTGAACTGGGGCCTATACATTGCATGCTAAGATAAAACTTCTTTGAAATGTTTTTATTGTTTAGTCATTGTTTCACTAGCCAGCTTGGAAGACAATGCCCTCTTCGACATTTAATCCCTCCTATTCATTGCTTATTCCGGTTACCTATGGAAAATTCACCTTTGTGCCTGACCGTCCTCCTCCCCTGACCACACAAAAGTGCCTCAGATGTCTAACCTGCCACTGTAATTCTACCATCTGGCTTTGAGTTTCCCTTCACGTGCACCAAGAGTCACCCAAGTCCAGTTGCTGAAGGGTAAGGCAGTGTAAAAACAACAATAGAAAACAGTGTAAAACAAGTGTAAACGCAAACCCCAGCCTCTCTTTACCACTTGCACCCTGTGTAATCATTCACACCACCACAATATGAAATGCACATACTTAACACTCTTTCTGAGAGCTCCGCTCTGAAGCACTTTGCGGAGATGCAAGTGACAAAATAAGGTACAAGGCTGTGAAGAAAATAATAATCACGAAGTCTTGGTCTATTCCTGTTACCTGCTGCACACTACTCTTCTTCAGCAGAACCGCTCTGATTTACAGCTGGGTGAGCAAGACACTGGTTGGAAAAGCAGCAGGTATGACTGGCAGACGGTTGCCCCTCTGCAGCTGGCAGTGCAGCCCCTTCTCCGAACGGCTGCAGAAGCAGAAATCTGTGTACAGAGGAGGGAAGAACGTCCTTCATTACCTGGAGCTGAAGTACAAATTTGAGGTAAGTGGGGTAGTGTGCAGCTGACACCTAACATACCTCAGAAGCATTGTACTGCTTGCAGAGGGATGAGTAGGGTTTGGGCAGGTTCACCCGTGTTTTGCTACTTGGGTGTCTTTGGGCACATGGTCACACCCTGATTACAAGTGATATAACTCTGGCAAGAGTGCCTTTATGTGGCATGGATGGCACAAGGGTGAGGTAGGACAACGTGCCATTCCCCCACGTTTCCCCAGTTAAATCTTCTTTTTTTCCAGCTGGAAATTCTGAGCTAAAGCAGCTGGGGGTCTCAAGCCATTTTTCTGTGGTTTTTGGATACCCAGCAGTGTTTGCTAAACATCTGGAAACATGGGGCTGTCTTGTCTTATGCATATGTGCAGATTAGATCAGCTCTAAAGGCACATACAGATTAACATGCCTTTGCCCAGTGAGATGTACCCAGTGGACCCAAAGGCTCACCACTGGTGTGGGAAGAGAGGAGGGTCTTATATTTCTCTCCAGGAAAGTCCAGAAAAAAGAGAATATTTTGGCTGTGGCGTTAGAAGGGCCACTGTGCTTGCAAAGCCTCTGCCAGAGCTGCACAGCAGGGCAGCCCCTGTGAGCAGGGAATATTGCTCCTGTGCTTCAGAGAGCCAGGTTCTGGAAGCTTTGCTTCCTAACACAGTCTTCTCTGCAGCATCTCTTAAAAGTATCACCATGCTATACACAGATATGTGGTTTATTTGAGATCAGTTGAGTTACACTTTATATTGGCTGGATCAAAAGCAGATGTAAGCTTATAACATCCATGTGCGAGTGTCTGACCCGAAAGCAATGAAAAAAAAAAAAAAAATAGAAACCTACCTGCATCATCAAATTGGTGTGCAAAAATAAAACCAGCAGGTAGGGAACACTGCTCATGGGGGACGATCACAAAAATGTGCCAGCATCAGGTGCTGCATTGTGCTGAACCCCCTGTAACAAACATGCTGTCAGTGGGCACAGCTGAAGAACTGTAATTGCTCGGTTTTCCTCAGACTTTGGCCTGTACCATCAAAAAAAGTAAAACCTTTGCTGAGTCTAGGGTATATTGTGGGCCTAAAAAGCCTGCTGTGTAGAACAGCCTCCAACAGAAGGAAAACTATAAATCCTCTAACTCCATTTCACTTCATGGAGCCCAAATGCCTTCAAGGAACCATTCAATATTTGTAGCATTTGGCAGAGAAATGTTGTAAACAAACACTTAAATGAAGGTGACGCACTTTTAAACAAAATGCGTCGCTAATCACCACCCCCTGACAAAGTCATCTTCGGTGCAGCTCATTTCTTTAAAAACTTACCCCAAACTATTGAAAGTTTCGAGCACCCATCTGAGGACAGCTGCCCAGAAACTCTGGGCAGGAAACCTGTCTTCGGGCAGGACCTCCACATCCTCTCCTCAGGGCCAAATGAACAACTAGGATAAAGGCAGTGATCTTACTTGGCATAAGGTATCAGGTGAGCTGGTCTTCTCTGTGGTTTTTCTTAATTTCTTAATCAGGTTGTTTTTATTTCCCTGCTTTCCCCTTAAAGCCTTGCCGCGTTGCTATCTGAGCTGGAAATCCATAAAGTTGTCTCATCACCACCATATTTCAGAAAGTAACTCTTTCTTCTTTCATGACATAAAGCCTTTAGGTTTTTCCTTGGGAACCACATTTCTAGCAGATACCTTGGCAACAGACAGTGCCTTGGTCTGATCCTTAAAAGGCTTTAATCAGAATGATTTTTGAAAACACGGATTAAGCTCCATCTATGCTATAAAGGAACCATTTTTCATTAAGCCATTTTCAACCAAACTGCATTCACTCAGGACACTAAATCATGCAAACAGAATATAAATCACTTAGAGGTTCTATAAATCATGTTGGTCACTGATAAAAAAAAAAAGATTAAAATATTCATTTAAAAATGAACTAAGGAAAAAAAAAAGCACTTCCTGCATCTCCATTGCCTGGTGCAGCCTCATTTAACTGGGCTAAAACCTATGTAAGGCAGCAGGTTTTCAAAGCTGAGGTAACAATTGCTAGAAGTGGTCAAGAATTTTTGGACTAAACTTTTCTTCTCCCTCCACCCACAATGAAAAAAAAGCAGTCATCTGTCAAAACTGAAATTGATTGATGGCAAAGGTTTGTTTTCAACAAGTCTCTCAGCTTTAAAAAAATTCAAAAGAACCTTTGAATGATCAAGAACTGCTGTTTTGGCATTTTTTAAAGTGAAAAGTTTTATTTTCTAATTGAAGGAAACAAGTGAAAACCCCACGTTCCTTTTGTACTAAAAAGAGGCAACTGCTTAGAAAGGTCACAATCAAAATATACTCTTTGAACATTATTAAAGTAAAATATTTAGTTTGGCCCCATCTTGATTTTATTTTGGAGGTTTTCATCCATCCAAGTTTTAAAAGGACCTTTCATCCCTGGTGTGACATAGGAAAAAAACTGGAATTCTTGAAAACCCTGACAGGGTGAGGAAGCTCATTCCCACCCAGGTTCAGTAGCATTTTCTCTCCTCCAGTTCCACTGGAAGGGCACTCAAGGCCATCTGTTTCTTGACTCGCTTTAAGATGGCTGAAAAGCAGAAATGAAGTTATTGCAGGCTTTAATTGTCAAGAGCCCAGAGACATACAGGTAAGATCCCAATCACAGAAAGTCATATCCTCCACTTGTGTCAACCAGATCAGCAGCTGGGCTGGTCTAGGGGTCAGGCTTTATCTTAAACCTGTCTTGTAGCGGCACAAGCATCTGCTACGGTAACAAATCAGGCCCTATGTCTAAATGCAAATGTGAACTCTATTGGCTACAGTGCTACCTATATTGGCCACTGCTCTGCTAAGCTGGGTTTTTTTTCCCATTAATGTACCTTCTGAGTCCATTTTAAAGAGAAACTAACAAGTCAGCCATTGATTTACCATGGGACCCATTAGCAGCAGGCATTTAAAACTGCAGACCATTTACTTTAGCTGTATTATAGCCCTGCTGGTATCAATCACCATAACATCACAGACATCAGCAGGGCTGCACCAATTTATATGATCAGAGGATCTGCCTCCTTACCTTTACTGAGGTATTTGCAGTAATTCAGCCTTGATTCTGAGAATGGTTATTTGCAGCTGGACCCCTTGTAGAGCCCCAGTGAAATAAAATTAGGTGAAGCAATTTCTAAGGCAATTTAAGGCCATTAAACATGACCAAAAAGTGATTAACATTGTTTGTGTGATTTACTGCCCTGGCTGAGCACTGTTTGGTTGAAAATGACTTACTCAAAAATGCTTTTACATGCAGTCGGGTGAGGATTGAATCCATGCTTTCAAAACCACTGATCTTAGCCAAATACGGAGGGTCAGATACAGACACTCTGCTCATTACCAAAGCAGTGGCCCGAGGTATTCTTCTAAGGAAGAAACACAGGTCTCATTTCACATCTAGCCCTGACACCAGCAGGTCTCCACCCATAAACTGCGATGCAGTGTCATAGCATTCCTAAGAAAAACCCTCCGTCTCTGCAGCAAAGTTTCATTCTTACAGGAGGCAGTTTGCAATATAGAAACGAACCCACACCACTGATTTCTGGAATCGCTGCAGTGTATCATAAACTGCCCCTTCTCTGCCCCAGCAGACTCCCCACCTCAGCCTTTCCAAAATGAGGAAACTCACTTTGGAGCATATCTACACGTGTGGCTCCCTAACAAAGAAAATACCTTAACTGTCAGAGGCAATATTCACAATGCTCTCTAATCCAAATACTGTTTTCTGACACTGTCCCTCTGTCACTGTTTCATAAATAGGAACGAGAAGGGTGTGCAGAAGAACCCTTGGAAAGCTGCTTCTAATTGCGTAGGTTGTGCACCAAATTAAAAATCATCTCATTCAACAATTCTCTGGCCTAGATTTGTTTGCTCCCACTGCCAGATGCAACTTAGTGGCACCTGCTCACCTTCTGATTCGGAAGTGAGCTGGCAACACCTGTTCTGATTTAATTTGATGAAGGTAAATCACTGCACGTCCCCTAGCAGCAAGGATCCATTATCGGTAACTACGTTATCTGCAGCGTACTAAACATTTGCTCTGAACACACTTACAGAAAGATAAGCAAAATAATAGGAAGCATCTCAGTAAGCAGTTGCCAATCTAAATTTTTCCCTCTCTAGGAGCACCTAGCTGTGTGGGCAGGAGGGAGGAAAAGTGAGTTTACCATGAGGCTTTTGAAACCTGTAGATGAATGCAGATAATAAATCTGCATTAATGGATGAGGACTTGTAGCTCTACTCAAGAGGACATCTGCAGGAGGTGGAGGACTTCTTTTGGGCTGCAAGAAAAAAAATACGCTTAATGGTTGCAGTTGTAAGAGAGCGAGCTGGTGCTGTTTATGAAAGTGGGATATCCAGCCAGAGCTGCCTAAGTGGGAACAGGAGGTGGCTCCTTTGGGTTGTGGGGCACACAGCCATGCAGCTCACTGCTTTTGCATCAGTGGGCTGCAGGACCATTCTGATCTCCCAGCCGCTGCTGGGCTTCTTGTCAGGATCTGAGGAATTCAAAAAATGTCATGAGGGAAATAAGACACCCTTTTGGCAGTGTCGGAAAAAAGACCCAAAAGGTCCTCTGAAAGGAAATGCAGATTGCGTGTGAAGAGCACAGGCACAGCTTTAGAACAGATTTTCTTTTTGAGTCTCCCAAAGTCTGCAATAATGCACAGCTAATGCATTAGCAAGCAGAGTGAGGCTTGCCTTCTCCTAACTAAGCCCATTGGCCAACCAGTAACTACTGAGTGCACTGCTGCTTTTCCTTCTTCCTCACATTTCCCGGTCCAGGAACGCCCAAGTCCCTTTCAGAGCCAAGTACATCACAGTTCCCACACTTCACCTGTTCGCCAGCAAACCCCGCCTCATATTCTGTCTCAAACCCCATCCCAAAATCAGACAACAGAGCTAAAAAGTACAGAGTGGAGGTGTTTGCTCAGAGATGTGTCTCTCTGGGGAGCTCAGTGCAGCTCCACAGGCATGCTGAACTGCTGGCCCTTAATACAATCCCTAGACTTTAATTTCACTCCTGTTTCTACAGCAGCCTCAAAGATGTTCATCTGCATCAGGAGATAACAGGAGACGGTGCTGTTTTGCTTGCTGTTCACCACTTCCCATTTGACTCAGCTACCACCCTCTTTTTTTTTTTTTACAGCTCAATTTTGCAAAGCTCAACAGTGAAATTGCAACCAAACATAGTTCATATAAGGGGAGAATTACCTCAGAGGCTTTAAGAGAGAGCAAAAGCTTGCATCAGCTTTTGCGCAGGCACAGCAGCTGACATATGGCACAATGCAACAAGCAACCAAACGCAGAGCTAACTGGCAGTGACCTACACATCTGCTGGAGTAAGAACCAAGGCCTTAGGGCACAGTTCAAACCACTGAATGAGAAAAAACAACTTCTCCAGTTCAAACCATTGAATGAGAAAAAGCAACTTCCTCATTCTTTCTTATGATGCATCCATCTGTGGCGCAACTAATATTGGGAATGGGGCCATACCTATTATAACACCTTATGTTATAAACCAGAACTCTAAAATTACATTGTGGCGTTCTCTACCTAATACTGGATTAAATTTACTTTGTGTTCAAGTGAAAAAGTTGTGGGGTTTTTTTAATTAATATTTTCCCCTAACTAGTAGGCTGAAGATTCATTCTGGAGTCCCACAAAAGTCAAACCCAAACACTTGTCTTCCACATTTCTAGCAAGAAGTGTTGCTTAAACAAAATCTTCCCCCTGAGCAATGCCAGACTGATACAGTGGGTTTGGGAACTGGGGAGTAGAAAGACAAATTGTAGTTGTAAAGGAATGAGGATTAGGATTTAGCAGTGGCCTGAAGGTGCAGAGTTAAAGAGAGGGGAAAATCAAGGTAATGCATCTAGGGAGCATGGAAAGAGGAATATGTTTTTTGCCACAATGAATTTAAGTGACTGGCAATGGTATCTGGAAAGGCAGACACTAGGGAGGCAGGCAGAGGTGGGAAAGTAATTTGAAATGCATTGCCATAGAGATCTGAGATGCACTCATGCAGGGATAACACGAAGTGGATGTGAGAGAAGGGCTGTTGCGATACCAAGGGAAAGCAAGAGGTAAGGACTGCCACAGGAGAACAGAAGGAGTGGAGAGGAGGATAGGCATGTGGTGGGAAAAGGCTGAACGAGGACGGACATTTGAGAAGGAAAAGGTATCTGCCAGTATTGAAAGTAGTAAAGAAGTTCAAGGGTGAAATAACCTAAGCAGGCTGACCTCAGAGCACGTTTATATAAAGGGAGCTGCTTGGTGCCTGACTCGTATCATCAGGAAATGTAATTCAGTTATAAGCTTTCTGTCACAAAAGGGCTGAAACTGTAACATATGTTTTCCAATTATCGCTTATGATTAACTACAAGCAACACTTCCCTCCCATGCTGAAAGAAGCTGCAAGCAGTAGTCAGGGTGTTACTCCACTCTTCTCTGAAATTGTAGTCCTCTTTCTCACGCAATTCAGAGAGTTGACTGGCTTGTGGTTTCTTCAGGGCGGTTTGCTGGTTTTTTTTCCCCTTTTTTCTTTATTTGGAAGAAAAGTCTGCTGACTTTGGCAGCATGGCTTGAGCAGGTTCCTCCTTTCTCTGGAGGTCTTGCACTACATCCCTGAGACACAAAACCAATTCACACTAGGAACTGCATATTAATGCAAAGCAGGATGAGAACTCCCTTGCGATGGGACGGCAGTGACACAAGCGCAGGAACCTGCCAGGAACTTCACAGGGTAAGTCCTACAAGCACAGTGAGGTAAGGGGAGTTGCTACTTCCAATAGAGTGAAGTCACTTGAAAGATGCAGAAATTTCCAAAATTGGGAACAATGGATTCCTGAAGGTGAACAATTCATAGCAGACAGAAAGAATTCAGGAAGAAGGGAGTAATTTCCTTTGGGACTTACTTTCAGTGAAATTGGCCCAACTTCATAAAACCCAGGAAGCTATGGTTTTTCCTGCAACAAATCTCCATCACAGCAAATCAGTCAGACCTAAGACCAAGTAAGAAGTTACACTGCTAGGAGAAATATCCTGCGTCAGGAAGCCAGCTTACTTCTAGGCCCCAAAGGACAGCAAAAAAATATAACTTAGTGGTGAACTCAGCCAATACATTAGTTTTTTGGGCTAGTTCAGGAAGACCCTAGTCAGCTTTCAGGAATTTCTGGCTATAAACCCTGCTATTTGGAAGCCAGCAGAAAGTAAAGAAAAGAAAAAGAAAAGAAAAAGAAAAGAAAAAGAAAAATAAAAAAGAAAAGAAAAAGAAAAGAAAAAGAACAGGAGTCCGCCATCTGATGAAAAGAAAAAAGAAAACCCAGAGGACTAACAAGTAAAGCCCACTGGCCACCATGTAAATCCCAACTCTGACATGTGGAAGTTCACAGTCACTTCACCACATCATGCAGAAAATCCCTAGAGTAATCCAAGGAGGAAGGGTGCGCTCATGATCATCATCATCATCTCTCTCTCTCACACACGTGTAAGCACAAACACGCACAGTAATACAGGTTTGTACACATACACACTTCTGCTTCTTGGGATCAAAACAGGTACAAAGGGTAGCAAAGCCTTAATTCCTCAATGCAGAGAGGTGTCCATATGTAATGCTGAGCTACAGCATCCTTCAGTGAAGTGCTGGTCAGACAGCGAGACGTTAAGAATAACATCGTCTACTGCAGAGGGCCTTAGGGAGGAAACTGTTATGCAGGAGTGTGGAGCCACTGCTTTTATCCATAATATCAAATATTCAGAGAGGACAGAGTGTTTCCCTTTCCTTCTCAGAGATGTATGAAGGTGAGCAGCTGTCAGTTCCATTTTACAGAGGTGGACATGCTCACGAATGTTGCCACATGTGCAATCGTTGGTGTATCTGGACACAAGCAGCAAGTCTAACTGACTAGCTCACATTGTTTTTCACACACATTGGGCTTTCCTTTATGAGTCTGTAAAAACAAGCAAGGTGCAGAGTCCTCAGAACCACCCCAGTGTTCTCAGTGATTACAAGAAGGGGTTTTTTTCATTTAATTACAGTCTGTTTTTCCTTCAGTGATGCTGGGACACTGGGTAAAAGACTGCTGTGCTGACCACCTTCTCCAAAACAAACATTTGAGACACCCTGGAAAAGCTGCAATGCCAAGTGTCTCATTGAAGGCTGATACCCCATATTACAAATACATAATTTCATAGTAATTACATATATTACATAATACAAATCACTTCTACATCAGGTAAAGAAAGCTATTCCCGTTATAAAGTGCAGAAGTCTGATTCAATTTTTTACAACACAATGCTCTCCAGAGTGAGCGAATTTGGTTTGGCTTTCTACAGACTACAATTACAGGCTTCAAGCAAAGGCATCTGATGAAGGATTCAACAGTATCTCTTTGTAAATTATACTCTGGCATTTGCATTTTTCTCCCTATTTGATGGGTGAGGGGAAAGAGGCAATTGCATAGAATGGGACTGGAAGAAAATATTTCAGAAAAAAATGCAATTCAAGAAATAGTTCCATAGGATTCAGAGAGCAGGTATGTGCAGAGTTGGTCAGTGACAGGCAAAAAAAAATGGAGAATTAGGGAACTGCAAGAGAATGAGGGAATGATCTAGCTATTTTTTGTGGGCTTCAGTTAGTACGGTATGATGCACTCTGGAGATGAGAGTGCATGCGTCTGTTTCCTAATGACTATATTTGATTCTGCAGCTGATAGAAAAGAAACAGATGCAGCCACTAAGAGACTGGGCCACTGCACTGGCTGACACAATTTACAATATTAATATATCTATTTAGAGAAGTCTGCTCATTCAGCATAATCATCCTTTTCTTGATTAGTTCAGTCACTATCGAGGTTTTTCTCACCATTTTCATTTCTTTTAATCGTGCTCACCCTTCTCTGCCCCAGCCTGACCTGGCTACGTTTGGAGAACAAACACCTCTACATCTTTTTTGCATTTATACTGTGAAGCCTAACAAGCATCTTCATTAAAAATCTAAGACATCATTAAGGTATTGTTTCTCATATTGTCAATTGTAATGGGGAACACAGAATGTATATTGTATTACTTAGTTTTTCATTCGATTTCCCTACAGCAAAGCAGGAGAGGATTGGGAAGCAAGCAAAGCAATAAACAAGAACTTTTTTTTTTTTTTCCCCTTTTATAGCTGGATGGTCTTCAGACACCTGCTTCATGTATCTAGTGCGTTCCCTCCAGCCTGCTAATACCTGATAGTCTAAAAATGATACCCACATCATCCAAACGGTCTATTTTATTCTCCAACCATAAATTATCGTTTCATCAGATGCGACCCTCGGTTAGATATGTCTCAACCTTTACACTGCACATCCCCAGCCTTTATCAATGCTATTCTAAAGGGCAGGCATATTCGATTTAATAGTCTTTTTACTTTTCCCTTCATTTTTCTGTCTTTTGTGACTTAAACAATCAATCTTCTCACTTTTCTCCCATTTTTTACTTGAGAACTTCTATTTTTATTCTTGCTCCTGTCTGTGTCTCCTTCATCTCTAACAACCTGTCAGCAAATAGCATTTTGTGTGTTGACACAGCTCTTTCCCTTTTGCTGGCAGACCAGAGGCATTAGTGTAACTTAGCTCTGCCCTGGAGTCAGGGGAAGGGGGTTGTCACCTCCGGGGTAGTGACTTGGAAACAAATAAACTCCTCAGAGGAACTGGGACTGCTGCTTTTGCACCGGCGCTTGAGGATGCCTCCCTGAATCCCAGCTATCTTGTCCTCAAAACGATCCCCGTGTTTGGGTGTTCATCAGCCGGTTAGGATGATGCCGTAGGATGATAGGTTAGGATGTAGGTTGGGATGACTTCTCTAGCGTGGCAGTAACACCTCCCCCTCTGACATCTGCTTGCACACACACAAATTTAATTTCTCTCAGAAACGTCCCTGTGAGCAGGGAACTGTTACTGCTGATCATGAGAAGTGGGATCCCAAAGCTAATCCCCAATTTAAAGCCTGTCATGATACAAGTGATAGAGGCCAGCTGCGGTCCTTGCAGCTTGCTGGAAATGTGGCTAAGCTCACCTCTAACCCCACCTCCCCTCTCCTCTCCGGCCGTACGCACAAAACGGCACACAGAGAAACTCCCCGAGGCTCTGAAATGCTGAACGGCTCTTGCCGTGCTGGTCACCTTCCCTCTGCGTCACGGTGAGCCAGCGCAGCACTGAGTGATGGAGAGCTTTTTCCTTTCTGAGCGTGTACCGAAGACACTGCTTAGATGAGGAGTTGAGAAATACGATTTCTCCCCCTCCCTCTTTTGTTTGTACTTTCTCCCCCTAACAAAAAATGGTCATTTCTTGCAGCCTCTGCAGTCGGTAGGGATTTTATTGTGGAGCTCATCAGTCACAACATGGCTTATAAATACAAAATGCCAGCACAGATCTGTCAAGCCTCTTCCTTGCTGTATGACACTTACCTCTCTGTTCCCTCTCCGCCAGTCCTCTGCCTTTTCCATTCTCCTGTGTCTCCAGGCCAGCAAATCACTCGCTGCCGAAGCATGTCTCCAGGTGTGTCTTCCCTCTGCGCCAGCTTTGCCGGGTGTCACCCTGCCGCTCGGGCAGCACCCCATGGAGGGGACATTAGGGGGAGGTCACCCCACCCGGCACCTGCCGGCGGAGGCAGGGACGGGGAGCACATCATCCCAGAGGACTCACCAAGCTGCACCTCACCCTCTGGGTAGCAAAAGGCATGTGAGGCTTCCCGTGACTTAAATCTACGCAGAGTATTTCAATACCCACAATGACAAACCAGGGCAAGGACTGGTGGTGTTAATACAGCTGCCTCCTAGTCCCGGGGATTAGTCTATAGGGCAAAAGAAGAGGGTTGCTTTACCCCTGCATGGGCAAGGCTGCCCCATGCATTCCACGCCAGGCAGGCATCAGACATCAAAGCAAAGCCTGTCAAGGACCAGGTCTTCAAGAACACTAATAGCTTGTTCGGCGCTTCAGACAAGGGGGGTTCAGCAGAAACTCTTGTATGGCTCCATAATACATTATAGAACTTTAATTCTATTTGGACAATGGTTGTTTCCAGGAGTGGGTGGAACTTGGATGAGAATGTGGAAATCCCTTTCCTCCACTAGCCTCTGCTCTGCTGGGTCACGTCACAGACCACGGAGTGGGATGCAAGGTTGTGAAGAGGGAGAATGATCCCTCGCCTGGCTGCTGTGCAGCTGCACAGCCTGTATCTGGCTGCTCACACCTGGGATCAAGCAGCAGTGAGAAGCCTCTCCCCATACACGCACAAGTGCCGTTGCAGGAGACAGTGGGCAAATAAGGTGCCCGAAGCTCTCACAATTCACCCCTTTCTACCCCTTTCCCTTCTTCTCTCCCCCAGGTAAAGCTACACCTGATTTATGCCAAACTAGGAAAGCATAGACGTCAAAATGCGAAAGCACAGGCAGGTTTTACTCCGAGGATACTCCTGGTTCTTTAGAAACCTCTAGTTTATGTCAACCCCCCCTCTCTCTCTCACTGTCCACCTTCCTAGATCAAATTTCACAAAGTTTCAATTTATTTCCAAGCTCATTTTTTCCCCATGAGCCTGTCTTGCTGAGGTCCTGTGACTTGCACAGCAATCACTTCTTTTAAATACCTGATCGTGGCCACTCCAAGCCAATGTGGGATTCTCTATCAAATTGACGTACTGGAAATCTGGAAGGAACCAGCAGTTACCGTGTGCAGTCCCCTCTGACCCACTCCTGCACTATGCCATTTTACGTAGAAAAGGTAATGTGTCTGCCAAGGAAAGGGGATGTCAGATAACATAGAAATGGTTACACAGGAGGTAAACCAGGAAAACAGTCTCCTGCTGATGGGGATATATACAACATGGAGAGGTCACTCACTTCTGAAGGAGAGAAGTAAAGCTGGCTGAACAGTCAGAGTACATCTTGGGAAACTTCCCAGAAATCCCATGTTTCATTCATCTCAGACCCTTAGCAAGTCTAACTTAAAAATGTTAAATACCTTAAAAACTAGGACTAAGCTACCTCCAAAAATACATTTCTACCTATATACCTAAATGCGTTCTCCCTAAGGCAAGACATCACTGACAATAGATTTCACATGGAAAAAACTAAGTTCCACTTTTCCCTCCCACTCCCTTTCAGTTCCGACTCCTCCCTCCACTTCCCAGCTCCTCTTCGTCCAGGAATATTTGAATTCAAAGAGCTCTCTTGTCTCACCACAGGCTTTGGGAAGGGATCCCACCCTCGCCAACTTCAAAAGCTTCTGCTTACAACTTCCAGCATGAGAAGCTGGTCTTCACGTTTAGGTCTAACAAACCTATAATCTTCTGTAAAAGTAAAGAAATGTAGCTACCACTTGGTAAGGCCATGACTCTGCAAATAAATTCATGTAGCTAAATCTGTCTGGATTCCCCAACTACCCATAAAATGATGGCCTAAAAACTGAATGCAAAAGTTGCCAAGATTAGAGAAAGCACATTTCTCTTATTCTTATTTGGACCTCCATGTATACCTCAGTAGAAGATTAGCTTATACATTGTACATCATGTTTCAGTTCTTTAAAAAAAAAAAAAAAAAAAAAAGCTGTTTAAATATTTTCCTAACTATTAAAGGAGATTTCTTTTTATAGTGCAGATAATTAAGTATTGAAGATGTAGTGATCTATTTGATACAGAGAGAATAAAAGATTTGAAGAATTTTAAATAAAAAAATATAACCAAAACCCTATCTGAACTGACTACTGTACACTTTGAAATTTAAGGCTGATATTTTATCCCTATTCCTACAAAGTCTTCCAGTTACTGGCTGTGCATATTTATATCATTTAAATCAGTTACTTTCATTCTCTCATATTTTTCTATAAGTACAAGGGAAACTTATGAAAGAAGGGGGATTAAGAATTAGAAAATAAGACCTAGAGTTGAAGTTTGTTCCCCAGTCCATATAAAGAGCTAAGGCATGCAACATTTTGTCAGATTATATTGCACCGTATGTCTTCCTATTTCAATAACAATAAAAAAGTGATTTGATGAAAAAAGAGAATTTTCCTACAGCTTCTTTCTGACTTTCTGTGTAGCCTAATCACTTTTTTTTGTATGCAATATAAAAGGAATTTGGACTGTACGGAAACATAGTGAGAGACAAACTACCAGAGTTTGGTATCTGCAGAGCCATCAGGTACCTGTTATGGCCATCAATTCAACAAATCACTTAACATGCCTATTCGTAGCACTCACTGAAGCCCTATGGGGCTTAAGCATGTGCTTAACTTTTTGCTGCATTAAAACTCGATCTAAATAGTAATGACTGTGTTTTAATTTGGTTTGTTGCTGCTACTATTGATAAATGTACTTGTCATTGCCTCTAGTAACAGTGTGTGTTGCACTGTGGCCTTAAAAATTACTCCACAAGCAGAAATCCCACGGAAGTGCATTAGTATGTGCTTCTTAGATGGAGCTAAATAAATATCCTAGTTCTTGCTAGCTTCTTCAACGACATTGCTCGTTTGCATTTTTAGCTGCAATTTTGCCATCTTCTTCCCACATCTTCTCCCCACAACCCTCCACAGCAAACACAACCTTTGGATGCTGTGGGGGCCCCAAGAGCAGGCAAGGACGTTAGAAGAAGGTGGTGGTTGTGCTCACGAGGCTGGAGCACAACGGTGGCCCCCAAAAGAAAGGTGGGAACATGACATCGAGGTGAAACGGTGGAGTGAGTCGCTGGGAGGAGAGAAACGGTCTGGGAAACACTTGTATAAAGTACTCACAGAACCAGTAATACAAGCTTAACTTCCCAAGCCACAAAGCTCAAGAGGGTTTGACAGGTAAAATGCATAAAACCAGTCCTGAAGGCAGGCCATCATGTGTAACAAGGAGAAAGCTCTTCAGAGATGTTTTATTTCCTAAGGTCTTTCTCTCTCATCCATACATCCACACACCAGATTTTTTGTGAGATAAAGATATTTTCAGATAGGGGTCATTTCAGGCCTTTCTCTGTGCCAGCACTCTGCAAGCTGCCAGGTCAAGTGTGTGCCCCCTCTGCTCTCCCTCTCCTTTTTCTCCCCACTCCCTGTTTAAGCTGGGGCTTCATCCGCTTCCAAAGGAAGGAAGCATATTTCAAATCTCCAGGAAACAGGAGACTATCCTTGCTCTGGTTCTGTCCAAAATTCAGATAATTGATTAATGAACTTTTCCTCTCTGCTCATTTGCAGCAGCAGGAGGAGAGGGAGGTAATTATGACACTCGTAACTGAAGGTTCACTACTGTGTGGTTACAACAACCAAAAAGCTAGGAAGAGGAAGGCACGTGACATGAGGTTTTTAAGAGTTTGTCAGACCTCAGGAATGAAAGCGGTATCAGCAACAAGTCCCCGCAAGCTGTGCAGTTTGCGGTCTTCTCATTTCCTCACCACGCCTGACAGTGCAGAAGCCACGGTAATGGACACCCCAGACAATTCCTGCCGTTGCAGCTAAGCCTACCTGTAAACTCAGGTTCAGAGACATTTGCATATCGCCACATATCTGATCAAGTCCACTGCAGCACGCGCTTAATCTATTTGTTACCCACCTCATAGCGAAGGTTGGCAGCACACAAAACACTTCTGAGCGCACTGTTTGCAGTGTCAAGCTCGCAGCGAGTTCATTTGCATAAAAGCAAGCTCAGTTATCTTTGGGGAAGGGACTTCAGAGGATAATTCAGCTATAATAGGATCCACATTTTTTCCTACTGATCCCAAGTCACTATTTTACATACACGTGAGTGCCTCTTATCAAACCTTCTTCCCTCCCCTCTTCTTTACAAAGAAAACAAAGCCCCACACATATACAGAGCCATATTCCCTAAAGAGCCTGCAATTTATAGATCTCACGTCTTCAAGGGGTTGCGAACAAACAGCTCGCTCTCCTCTGACAGCCAGAGAAATCCACTGACATGACAGAAATTGGGGTTTAACTCTGTGCCTCATTGAGAACGGGTACTCAAGCCCAAGTGGTGTACCCAGAGGCACAGCTCTCCGACATCCAGGAAAAACATCTACCGCCCTTATTTCCAGAGGGTGCTGTAACTTCAGTTTGTGTGCTCTGAAATCTCTGGCACTAAGGGGATTAAATCAAGCCTTAGCTTGTGGGTGCACTTGATTCATTCAGTAATCAATCACCCTAAAACATTGCCAGCGAAAAGAAAGGTGTAATTTGTAACTAAGACCAGAAGAAAAGGAAACAAAATCAATATTAGAATATAACCAACTATGGCCAAGAGTCTCCAGTGCAGGATTAGCAATGGGATAAATACAAACGCTTAGAAAACAATTACACAGAAATCTAAATCATCCTGGGATGATATATGTCAAGAGGACTGCTGTACAGGAAGGCAAAAGCCAAACATGAGCAACAAGAAATGAACCGGTGAGAATGGGAACTATTTTAGTTTTGTTTTAAAACTACCTTCCCAAAATTTAAAATGTCTATAAAACCATATAAAATGTATCTAAAGCACTAAAATGTACATAAACCCATTACACCCTTGTTCAAAGTATTTTAACAGTTTTAAAATTCCTCCTTGCATCTTCAGAAATGTGAGGCTCTCCAAAGGAAGCAGTTGCCAAACCTGTTGCTTGTGACAAAGAAACACTTTGTTCAGTAGGATACTTACTTTCCTATCAGGTGAGTTAATCTTTGCAACTTTATGTATGAAGAACAGCTGAAAATCTGTGATTTCCTTTTTTTTTTTTTTTTGTATGTGTTATTTTCCTTATTTCAATTAATTATCTCGAAGCACAATCAACTTAGCAGGGTGCCTTCAAAAATTCCTTCACTGCGGTGCTATACCACTGAGCAGAGAGTTTAACTAGATGATTTTATTAGGAAGCCAATTAACACTCAGATCCCCCAAAAAGCAACTAATCCATCTTTTTGTTTCGCCCCTCTGAGCAAACTCCACACTGTGAGTCCATAGTCAACCCCGTTACACATTGTGGATCTCTGACCAGAAAAGGCTTTTGAAGATATGTAATCCTGATTTTGAAGAAATATTGTTTGCCAGTTCATGGGAAAGCAGCCATCCCTTGTTCTCCTCCTTACCAATGGGTAGGGAACAAATGAGAGAAGATGAATTAGAGTGCAGCTTCAAATAAGTGACTGTGAGCAATGACACTTGAAGTAAGAATGGGAATAGGTGTGCTGCCTATTACAGGAGATACAGCCTGAGCTACTCTGGTCAAAAAACAGGACAGCAGTGATGAAGGAAAGGGAGGATGTTTCAAAGGAAAATGCTGCCTTTTGTTAAAAAAAAAAATGACAACACATCTTTGTACAAAATTAGAAAATTTTGTGGGGTGCAATTTTTAGTAATAATGCACCATTTACTGCCATGAGTTGGCACTGGACTTCTTTTCTATTTCCTTAAATCCACATTTTCTGTCCAAAACTAGTTAGAATGGAAAATTTTTGATACAGGTTTTGTGTCTTGCATCTGTATAATTCCACTCTGACCTAATGTGTCTATACAGGGATTGCACTAAGAGGGTATTAGGTGGCAGAGAATTAAGTTTCCAAGGAGCAGAAATAGAAAAAAAAATCAATTTAGTGGAAACTGAAATAGAGAAATAGAAGTAAGGAATGGTATGAAGGCATAGATTTACCAAGAATGAACAACGAAGGGGCTGTGCTACCAATATTAGTTTGGCCTGGAGTACTGAATGACCTTGCAGTTCAGCCTCCCACCAATTTGCAGAGGGGCTGGCTCTGCCTTCCCCAGCTTCTGTCTTCTCCTATTCTGTAGCTTTTATAGTATCACCTATGTTCAAAGCCAGAGGATGCCCACACGCTTGTATTTCAATCCCATCTCTCCAGAAATGCTGCCTCCTCTCCGCAACGACCTTCAACTTTCTCCCTGTAAGGACTTCTTTGCCGCACTGATATTTGCCCATGCTGCTGTGGGGCTACAAACCCCAAAGGTCTGAAAGGAATTAACCAGGGCAGGAAGGAAGCGAGAAATGAAAGAAGTGTGTTTAAACACAGAGGTGCATGAAAGAGTTGAGAAAAATAAGATGGGTTTTTGCAAGACATCATATGGGAAAGCACGTACGTCAATAAATTAAAAGAAAGGATGGACTCAATAATAGCTCTGAAAGGCCAGATTTTCAATTTCTGCTTCAGGAGACAGACTGCAGGAAACAATCTTGCACAGACACAAAAATAACTGAAAGGTCTGAAAAACACTTTCCAAACTCTTTAACAAAGTGACTAATTGCTGATAAATGGTCTCCGGCTCTAAAACAGTACTCCAAATTTGGAGTCCCCGAAATGCGAATGAAGGGGAAGAGGGATATCAAAGTCTAAGTCCAGATGTCTGTCTTCAACTTTAGAACAAAAATTCCATGAAGCCAGGCTTTGACTTCAAAGAAAAACTCCTTTATCAGCAACCACAAGATACATGCAACTAACACAACTGGTTAGTTGGCACTCTGTGAAGCCAGTTATCCAGGATTGATTGTAAGGAGAAAGAGATGGGCACCGCCAGAAGACACATTGTCCCACTCCAACAAAAATGCACCTGCAGGAAGAAACTCATCCTGTGCTGCCCAATGCCGGAGGCCCAGGTGGTTAGCTTAGATAAGACACTTTTAGACAGTTCATTTCTTCACCCTCTAAAAGCTGTCCCGCCTTTTCTTGGGATTTGGCCTTGTTTTTCTGTAGGTCTAAATTTTGGCTTTCTAATGAAAGAAAAAGCAGCAGAGCTGAGTCCACTTTGGTTTCGCTGGGAAAGATTTGCATAGCTTGAAGCAGACACAAAGCAGCTAGCGCTGTCGATGCCTGGCCAGAGAGATCAGGAACAATGTTTTTAGCCCCAGCTCTTGGTACAGAGCTGGTGCAGAGCAGAGAAAAAAAACCCAAACCGCTAGTTATTTAACTGAGAGATGCTGAGATGGAGCAGCAGAGGATTGGGAAAACTAGGGCTCAGTAGCTTTAGGCACTGACCTTACCCAGCTCCTGCTGCAAGGGGGAAAGTGGGAGGCAGGCAAATCCCACTGCCTTATGGTAGTTCTCAGTAGCTGGAGGTCTCAGCATCTAGCGAAGCCAGCCTTTGGCAGCCCCCTCTCCTCTTCCCCCTTCTCCCACCTCATGATTTACTTTCTGACAGTATCATGAGAACTGCTGCTATCCCTTTCCCTAGCTTAGGTTAGCTGTATTTGAATATTGCATGTTATTTACTGATGACCTTCACTTCAGAAGGTATCTGCTTTTTGTAGCCTAGCTGTGTGAAGACTGACAGCAACCTTCATCAGAGGATAATTTCCAAATGAGGAAAGTATCCACGTGGGACTGTCAGAAGCACTGAATTGATTTGTGCCTGCACCACAGGTCAGATTTCAACCCATTTTTCTTGAAGACGAACTAGACTGATTTATCCTCAGGGGCCTTGCCCTCCACTCCTTACAAGCCTCAAAACCCAGAAATAAATGATGTATGTTCATTTAGTACACCCATATCATGTGAGGGCAATTGATTCAATTACATTATAGCTACTGGAAACAAAGCAGCCATATAGCGAGCTTTCTGCCCAGAAGTAAAGGATGCTGCAGAGCCACAGCTCTGAACTGGGAGTTAGCTCCTTGCATGGATGCTGCCCCCGAAACAGGCTGCCTGCGGGGAGAGCTTTCCCTGAGCCACAGGGGAAATCTGAGTTCACGGCTGGTTGAGATAAGCATCTAAACCTTAAGATACTTCTCTGAAGCTTTATCTGAGCTATCCAGACCTCCCGAGTCTGCAAAATTGCAATGAAAATTTTGTAAGAAAAGGCTTTGTGTGTGCAAGTGTGTATGCGTGTGCGGGCACATACGTACACGCTTTTTATTACCTCTTAATGCTGGAAGAACAAGAAATAGATTGAGAGGAAAAGCAGTAACTGTACTCTGTTTTGCTTCATATGCTATGCACAGTGTTCGCTCTAAAGACATACAAAATTCAATCATGAGCCAAATCTAGCCTTAAATCGATAAAGTTCTGCCGGCTTCAAAGGAGCAATCGCAGAGACATACTCCAGCCGCTGCTCTAAGCCCACCCATTTTCACACTCTCTCTGCTTTCCAGCAGGCTGTCTAGGCTGCCATCCAGAGATGGCAAATGCAAAGGTTCACAGATATCTACAAAACCTGCATATGAAGTAGTGAAGTAGGGTGGGGAAATTCAGCATGGTTTCTGAAGCCTGAAAAAAAAAAGGACAGAAAAAACCGAGCTCCTCCCTTTCTTTATAAAGGGAAGACTTAGTTGAAGAAGTTTTGTTCTGGCCATTTTCCAGCATTTAGCCAGAACCACCTTACCAGGCTCAGATTTTCTACTTCTGAGCAAAACTCCCTGTGGTCCAGAAAAGGCCCACTATTAAAAGTAGCTCTGGGAATAGGTATGAGTTGCTCCTAATGAATTAAAAATGTGACAGCAGCTTTGGGATTTTTGTGGTTTGCCTGCGAATCCGTTCTGACCATGAAAAGCCTGCGAGTTTTACCTCAACTAAGTAGAACAGTTAACCTCAGAACAGGCAATATTTACTTGTACTTCCCAATACTTAAGACAGGAAATGCCTTAAATGTTGCAAATACTGAGGTTATAAAACTGTAAATGTTTGCCTGTCGGAGGCACCTGACAAGTTTTTACAGCCCTCAGCTGCCTGCAGACAGAGTCACCCCAGCACTCGGGTTTTCCCTGTCCTCTCCTTTTCATCCATTTTACAGGGTGCTTCTGGAAAACAGATCTTTTGGGGCATTTCAGTTTCAAGGCTACTGTCCTACCAGCATTTGTAGAAAGGTGATTCGGGTTTCACTGGACCTTTTAATTATCTCTTTTTAGTGATGGAAAGGTAAGTCTCTCAGTTTATGTTTTGTTTCGTTAGCTGGCTAAAGAGAGGTTCAAGGCCTCAAGAACCTTCCTCAAATATTTTAAAAAGAGAAATTCAGCAGGTAACATTTGGGAAGGCAGATGTGAATTATTTCTTTTTACAGAATGATATAAATCCATGGAGTATGGAATATGCCGGGACACGGTGCCACAGTAGTCTTTTAATACCATTTCTCTCCACGATACCTTAAAAATTTGTCAGAGGAGTCTTCCTGCCTGGTGTTTCACTGTGAGCTGGCCGGCTGGGGTATTTCCATGCTCATTCTTGCATAGGCTTCTCAGAAGTGAAATTAAAACCTGCAGTCTGGCTGCTCTGCTTGACTGCACCAGGCTGACGACAGCCACGACACCCAGGCGTTGCAGTCGCGCTAGCGGAGCAGCGCGCCGAGGGGAGCGCAGAGCCTCCCTGCCCAAACGCCCCGGCCACCCACCCTGATCCAGGGTACCGCACCCGCCCCGCGCCGGTCAACATGGCCAGGTCGGATCCGAGTGGGAGAAGCGGGTCCCTGCCAGGGGTCAGAACCCGGGACAAAACACCCACACCTGGGAGACGTAAACCAACAGGTAAGGCATCGCCACACGTACACGTTGGATGGAAAGGTGGTCTTCGCCCGCCTTTTCAAGGCTGTACTGGCATCAGGATGAGGTTTGGCTGGCTTTGCATACTAACACGTTGTCCATATGCCTAGATATGACCATATGCTCATATAGGCCTTATTCTCATGTAGCTTACACGGGTGTAATCTCACTGGTGACTGTAAAGCTGTCTAACTGCACATGAGGGAAGAACCCTAAGTCCTGTGTTCAAGGAATGAAAAGATGTCGCTGGATTTCCTGATTTACCCTGCTATACAAAGGAGAGGAGAATCACGTTAGGAGTTTGTATGCTTGCCTACTGGAGCACCTCTGTAATGCATCCCTGTGCCACGGGTAAAACACTTCAGGGAATTAAATCAGCACAATCTTCCCTAACTCAAACAAAACCGACAACCTAGGACGTAGTTCCTGCCAAGAGGCTGCTGTAGAAGTGAGAAAAGCAATTTCTAGACTTCTTTTTTAACTGTGAGCCGTTACTAGTGCGGTCACGTACTGCCTTTGTGGCTAGTGTTGCACCCGGGAGCAGGGGCTGGGGTGTCGAGGGAGGTTCTGCCAACTGGGATCCCGTGTGATCGTTCAGGCAGCTGCCTGTTGCTGGAGCCCCTGCTGCCAGCCCATCACTGCAGCTGGGACGTATGCTGGCCGGGCATCCTTCACCTTGCCGGCCGGACATGCTTTTACTCGAGTGCCGTGATTGCTTCTTGCTGCCACAACGTAGGTCTGGGGACGCCCGAGAGAAGGGAGTCACGGCACCGGCGTGGTTTCTGCTCTGGGTGGCCCCTGTGCTGCCCCAGGGACGAAGCTGCTGTGGAAAGGAGCCCGTATCAGCCCGACTGTCCTCGGGGAAACAGCCATTTCTCAGAAGGGACTCCGCTAGCAGCCAAAATAATAATATTGTTTAGGTGTGTTAATGACCCTGCCCCTGCCAGCTCTGCCCTGAATATGTTTAGCTTGCTACCCTCCAGAAATGGTGCAATAACACTCGAGCACCAGGAGTGTTATTAAATATCCGTGGCCCAGCTGAGCATGTTCTAGCTGAGTTTTTATTACAAACTGCTATATGTCCTTGTCATTAAACAGGCTGCTAATTCATTATTTTGGACATTAACAGAATGCAGAAAGTATCTTAAAATAACATCTTAATTTATATTTTTAACATCTTGGCACCTCTAATTTTTATTTTATAAGCTCTATTAATGCTTAATGTCTGCTGCTGCATGGCAGCCCAGCTACACTGACAGCTATTGTTGCAAGTCTTTCATATTTGATCCATTCAATTGGTCAAACAATGAATTTAGTACAATTTCCTTGAATCCAAAATACTCCTACTTTTACTATTGCTTCTGTGACAGGGGTAGATTTTTTAATAATGTTCCACCTGAAGCACAAACCAACATACTTTTTTAAATACATGTATCAACCAAAGTTTTCCCCCAGATTTTAGAGGATTTCTGTCTTCTCCCAGGACGTCAGTATTTCACATGTGTGAATGCAAGGGTAGCAAAATAATAATTTGTAACGTTACCAAATTATTTGTCAGTGGATAATATATTTGGAGTTTGGACAAAAAAAAAAAAAAAGAAAAATAAACACAAGCCTCCACAGAAATAAAAATAACCTGGTTAGAGGGAAAAGGGAGAATAATCTGTTCTGACCCTTCATCAGTTATATTACTCCACTGCTCAAAACCACGTTACTTATGATTTATACACACATCATACTTTGCTATGTTTCAGGATTTTTGAAAAATGGACATCCTCTTTCAGGTCTCAAATACAATCACCATATAGCAGGCTTGCAATCTTTCCATGACTTAACAAAAATGTATAGAATATTGTAAATAAGTGCATACATATAGGACATTTTTTAGGCTTTAAAAAAAAAAAAAATCTATCAAAGTGGTTCTAAAACCAATTTTAATTGGAAACCAGACTGTAAACATTTTTAATGAGTCAAGCTGAATATTCTTTTTGAATTTGTGAGTCTTCTCTCTTTTCCACAGCCTCTTGTTCCTTAACATAACAGGACCTGCCAGCCTCGAGTATCGTCTGTCTCATATGTGGCCTTCATTAGGATTCACTCCTAGGTCTCCAGAAAGGTAAAAAGGAAGCAGCTTCAGGAAATACCACGTGTGGCACTACTGAAGCTAGAAAGGCATATTCCCTAACAACTATCCTCTGTGCTCAGGCAGCCCACAGTCCCACTGGTGAAATTTCATTAAACACTACGCTCCTTAAGTCTGCAAGGCAGCAGGACAGTTTCCTTAGCAGCCAAGGAATTTTCTACCAAAACAAACCAAGGATCCATATATCGTAGTATCTTTCCTTTCTACCAGTTAATGTTAAATACTTCAGAGGAAAGTGTGAACAATGATCTCGATTTAGCAAAAGAACATCTGCTTTGCTTTAAATGTGCTTAAGACCCCCGGCTTCAGTCTTCATTAAAAAAAAAAAAAAACACAACTTCAGTAGCACCTAAAACATACGTTTAACACGTCAATTCCAGGTTACTTGAACGTATTTTTACCTTGCATGCAAAATGTTTCGAGAGGACTGAACCCTGTGCGTAGAACTAAGTAGGAATTTAAGTGCTTCCTTGGCCAGGGATAAATAAGAGCACAAAATTGAGTGCACTGGTCAATCGGGTTATGTTGATATGACTACATAAAAGCCGGCCGAGAACCGATCTTGGGCCCCAGGGCCAGAGAGTTGCCCTTTCTGTGGCAGGTTTGTCTTGGAAACGAATATTTGGAATAGTTCGAAGGGGAGCCAGGGGCTGAGCTGGCTCGCAAAGCAGCGAGGACAAGGAGAGCCCAGGCTCTCCCTCCCTACGCACTTTTATTTAGCAGTAGAGACATACCCTCAGGATCCTACACCCCAGTTCTCATACCAATTTTCTCTTCGTGTAGCTCCACTCCAGATTTCACTTCAGTTATTCCTGCCTACACCAGTACATGCCCCTCAAAGGCCCTAATAATTTTCTTACTCATGCAATCCTAAATCCTAGGGAAAGATTTGGTTTTTTTCAGCATGCTAATGCCATGAGGTAAACATGTTTGTATATCCTGGAAATATAAGGCTTCCTTGCATTACTGATGATATGTCCATTTCTGTTATTCTGCCTCTGCCATCAGTACTCAAGCCTAGTCAGTTCCACTTTACTTATGTTCTGGCAATGTCAGTCATATACTTTGATTTGTTGTCAGATGATGAAAACAAACTTAAGCAAAACTTTCCTTGGGAACAAGAGTGAATCAGAGCTGTAACTGGACCTTCATAAAAATATGATATTTAGAAACTTGTGGTTACCTCACTGATTTGCTCAACCCAATTTACCTCAAGGGGCAATTACCACCTGAAATGTCACAGACTTTGTATACCATTTTGAATCTCTGGAAATAGTTCCTCTGCTCACGATTTTTCTTATGGCACAGTGGGAATGCTGGTGTAAAATGTCTGGCTATAAATTGCTGGATTTTAAAGCAAATATCAGTATTCATGGAGCCAGGTTCCAGACCTCCAGCTGTTTGAGTCTGACAGGTTTGTCTTTAAAATTTGTGTATATTTACTTTAAATTTCTGACTGCTGTAATCAGTGGATGAAACAACAGCTAGAATACTGTATGGAAAGAAGTAAAGGTGGAAGTTAATTTTTCTTGTAATGTCTCAGTACCATGTTTATTTTCTCCCCACACATTTCTAGTTTATAAGTTAAAGCATCTTTAGTCAGTCATAGTTTGATTCTTTTTCATAAGATGATGTGAGTACTTCATATAATGCAGCTACACCAAGATTCTTTTACTTGATATTTCATAAAGAGGTCGGATCTCAAAGGCAAAAGAAGAAAAAGAAACATGATGGCAGACCATTCAAAACCATAATTTGAACATCACAAAAAAAAGGTTTTCATTTTGTTTGTAAATATAAATCAGAAAGTGGTCCCCTTCCCAAAATTAAGGAACCTGCAGATCCTTTTTACAGCAGCAGGCTAAACAGCATTTTTTATCAATATTTTTACTGCTTCTGCTGAATGAGAAAAAAACAAGGCTGAGCTATGGAATGAAGCATAATTTACAATTTATCATTTAAACACGCAAGCGTCTAGGGGAAAAAGACTGGAACGTGTGGGAGAAAGAAGACTTAATTATATATTACATTTCAGAGGTCCTTTCAGCCCATACCTCAACAGTTCCTAGCTACTCAGTCAGTCACTTATTTTTAGATCTAAATTTCTCTCCATCGCACGTGAACCTGTTATCTAATTTATAAGGTACTCCATCAAAACTTCCAATTCTTAACCATGAGGTAACAGAAAACATCAAACATGTTAACTAAAGGACGTCCCAGGCAATTTTAAGGTCCATCTTTTCTAGTATTATGCCTCTTTTATTCTATTGCCTTTCTTTTCTTTGCATCTTTACTGTAGTTTTGCATCTATCATGGGACGGAGCCTGCGCAATGTATTTAAGTAACTTGTATTTAAGATTAAAGAGGGGAAAAAAAACCCAAAACACCAAAAAACCCCCAACCCTGGGAAAAAATAAATATTCATAGCTCCATGTGAGAGAGCACAGGGTGCAGAAGTCACCTGGCAGCAGCAGCCCTATTGACCCAGAGCTGCTCAGCAGCACAGCGAGCCCCGCAAGGAAGGCAGCAGCCTCCTCGGATGCCTCAGCGTACATGGGAAAAGGGCAATAACCGCTATGCAGTGGCACTGTATAGGCAGCGTTTGGCCAGGGACAGGTTGAAAAGCAGTGCTGCTGCTGAGGACAGCCCCCGTGTTCAGCATCACCGCCATCCCAGGCAGCTGCTGAAGCCACCGGTTTCCTCTGCACTCGCCGCTGCTTTCTCGGGGCACTGCCTGGTTTGGGAGGGGTGAAGGGCTCTCACAAGGGTCCCTCGCCCCCTTCATGCCACCACAGCCACTTTTCAGTCAGTGCAGAAAATAACAAACATGGGGCCGTGGCGCAGTCCTTTCTCCTGCTGAAAAATGAGCTGGAGATTTTGCTTTCCTATGTATTGCTGTTGCTACCAAGATGTCCCCGGACTGAAAACTGCCGTATAAAACGTACCTCTCTTACCCCTCTCTGATGCAGCCCCCTGGAAAAGTTTTAAAGCCCTTGGACTAGTGCCGATTCTCTGACCTTTGCTTTACATGAACTGGGAACTATATACTAGATGGTGTGATCAAGAGCCGATAATTACTGTCTTAAATCTAATGCTATGGTCAGCATACACGTAGAATATTTAATGCCTTTAACAAAAATAGAAAGGCAAATGCTTCTCTGTAAAGTCAAGGCATGTGTGTCCTATTTGGCAATTCTAATACCTTTCTCTAGCAGATCTGCTTTCATCCCTTAAAGCTCTTTAAAATAACACAGGAATACCCATTATAATATTGTAAATAGTGCTGCTCAGCTCTCTTTTCAGCAGAGGGAACAAAAGAGCCCACCTTGTAAAAATGGCTTCTTATCACTGTATTTCCTTTGTGACTTTCTACGCATTACACTTATCTTTAAACAGGAAAAAAGGTATTCAGTCTTGTAAAATCAATGAAGCTTTTAAGCAATGGAATAATCTTCTACTTCCTTTACATGTCCTTTAAAAACTGTGCAAGCTCTCCTAACTTGCTTCAGTTGGCAAACCCCAATCTGACCCTTCACGCCAAACTAGAGTAACTTAGCTGGATGCTAAAGGGAATTACAAAATGGCCTTTTGTGAAGGAATTCTCTCCCTTATGCAACAAAATAACTTCCAGGCTAGTCAGTAGCTCTCATAGATCCAGTGTAGGGAATATCTTATTTATTCATTCCCTGGGCAAACTGAAAAGTCACCACAAACTTCAGCTTTCACAGTGATTTAAAAAACTAATGTCAAGAGGAGAAAATGCCACTTACCCTTGGTAGAAACAAACAAAAATATTTTACTTTTTATTTTCAGGATATTTATCTAACTCCTTTCTTCCTGGAAAATCTTCTTAGTTAAAATAAAATTCAAATTTAAAGGCTGAGCTGAAAAAACAACTTTTCTGATTACTTATTTATTTTTTCCCCTCCCCAAGGACTGTTTTGTCCATTCTCCCCGGTTGCACCAGCCTCCTTCCCCAGGGTCTCTGCAATCTAAACCCATAGATCACTAATACCAAAAATCACCATCACTTGGCGTTACGAGGGAACACCACCGCGCACGTGTCTCTGCTGGCAGGGACAATCAGTATAAACCAGAGCAACGCACCCTGGGCACAAAACTTTCTGCGTGTTTTAAACAGGCTCCACCGCCTCCAATAAAACCACCAGCATCTGGGCCTCAGCAAATGCAGAAGCTGGAACACACTTGCCCTTTATGTTTAGAGAAATGAAAGGGATCGCACCCTCCCTCCCTCTCCTCACCCCAGGTTCTCCCGGCTTCTGACCCCTGTGCTGAACGGGAGATGGAGGGGGAGTAAAGGACAGAGTGTGTGGGGGAGGAATTTCTGTGGTTTCTACCATTGTGATTAACTCTGGGGCCTTTTTACTACCCCACACATTTCTGAGATTGTTTCGTGCTTCTGCCATAGCTGTCAGTTCCTCTTAGTCGGTTAGGTTTAAGACGAAACTCAGTATCCGGAGGTGTGTTTGTATCAGTATCAGCTGATGTGCTTTCTGTTCCAGTTTACATCCTGCGCTAAACAGTAGAAGTGAGCTGAGTGAATTTCTACGTCTTTCCTCTCTTCCTAGCTTTTATTATAAGAAGGAAGGGGAATACATTTGTAGCACCCTCCTCCCGCACTACTTCCCAAGGTAGTAAGGTTGAACAGGTAGCTGAAGAATGGGTGCTGACCTCGCCTGTAGAACCAGGGTGGGAGGGTGGGAGTCCTGGGCTGCAGCTGATGGAAAGAAGGTGGCAGAGCAGGCTGCAGCCACCACCAGTCCTTCAGTCCTTCGGATCGACTGCTTTGAAAAAGGGGAAGATGTCGTCGTCTCCTGGGGGTGGGCAATCACACCTCGAGAGAGAAAGGGACCTCACCAAGCCACAGCTCAGTCATGCACTCCTTCCTCAGGACTGTTTGCCAAAGGGCACCCCAGCACGGAGTAAATACATCGTCCCTACCGAAAGTTGCCTGAATACACTGTCAAACACTTCTTCTTCTGTCCTAAGGGCTTGGGGTGGGTAGAGGTGTGATTCCCTGCGTGACTAAACAGGATACCTGCACATATTAGTGGTCTTGCTGTGTTTTACTTACACACCACTTAAATCCCATTTAAATCCGGTGCTTGTTAATTTAGGCACACAGACAGACAGATAAATCTATCACGCAGATGCTACTGACATTTTCCATGTTGAGGGCTGGGTGACAATAACAAGCAGAGGTGCCTATACTGCTGTGTGTCAGTATTTTAAAAGCAGCTCCACAAATGCCACCATCTCTTAGTACCTAATAAACAGTTCAAGAGGATGTTGTTGAAGCTGCCAAAAGGGGTTTTAAAACTAGAGTGTCTCACAGGAGTCAAACTCACAGCTTGTACTCAAAATGCCTCCCCCACTTTGCAGATGGATAAGAGAGGCAGACCACCGCTGCCAGACAGCACAGGGCTCGGCACGAGGACGCTGGGGACACAGGGACAAAAAGAGACGGTACATGAGTGACACCAAGCATGACTGGGAGAGAAGCACTGGAAGAACTGCAAGTTTTGGGGGTTACAAAATTGGCTATTCAGCAGGCTTGCCTGACTGAGCTGGGCAAGGCAGCGGCTCTGCAGTCTGAAGCCCGGGTTCCCCCTCTCCTCCCCTTAAAAAAGCAATCCTCTGCGCTGCTGGCTGGCCTCTGGAAATCACTTTCCATCAGGCACCACTTCAGTAGGTGAACAATACACTCTAGGAGCTCTCTTGGAAGCACAGGCAACACGATGCTGCCTAATCAAGGGCAGAAACCTCCACCAGGCAGCTGGGCACTGGCAGGCTCCTCTGCCCATTTGAGAAGGATCTCAGTCCCTAACTGTCCAGTTAAAGTGCACTGGAAGATTCAGGACGATGCCCACAGGAGGCACAGAGAATGAAGGCTGCTTAGCCCCTCAGTTTAGCATTTGTGCATCGATAGGGACATGTTAGCACGAAAAGAGCTATATAATTGTAAGTTGAGGGTATGATTAATTTTATTGATGTGTGGGTTAGAAGAAATGAATTGGTGCTAAGTGCTTTGAGACAAAACAGTACGATGTGCTTCCAAAGGGAACTTGGGAAAATAAACTTTACAAAACAACGGGCGAGGTTAATATGAATTGGGAGTTGGAAGCTGAGTATAATATTTGATGCTTTGGTATTTGAATCAAGCCAAAACTTTGATTATCACATCGATCAGTTGATTAAAACTAGTCACCTGAAACCTGGTGTTCTGTGCTGTGCAGGACATCAGAAGATATTGTTTAAGCCAAGAAGCATAAAAGGTTATTGCATCTCACATCTTCATTCCATGCTTATGCTGTGGCGATGCCATTTATAAAGATAGCAGGAATGCCACATTTGAACAGAGCAAGTGTTATGTATGACTGCAAATGTTGTTGACTTATTCTGGGTCATCGGCGACTGACATTTCAGAAACTGCAGACATGTAGAAGATATGGCGTATGTTATACGGAGTCAGAGAACAAGCCTGTTCTTGCAAGGTTTCAAACTCAATTATGCAGGCACAAGGAGTTTAGATAAACTTTTCAGATAATATCAAATGAACTTTTGGTTGCTTATCTGAACTGACCCTCTGAAGGCATTTGGGATTATTCTGAATGCTGTTGTTGTTGCTGGAAAACAGCAAGTTAAGAATTTAGTTTTAACTTTTGCATTTCTTGAGCCTGGTTTGCCTGATTGTGCAAGGGGAGGGACAGATTCGAAACTCTTTGCCCATTTTCATCAACATTTCATTATATCTAGCTGACTGCAGTGAATAGCTGCTCTCCAGTGCAAAGAAATCACAATTTGAGCCTTAGAGTTACATTAGAAGCTTTGTGAATTGAACTATGAAAGGTTTTCCTTGCTTTTTCAAGAAAACATATTAAGAAAAAAACCAACCAAACCCTCCCCCAAGACTTCAGGGGGATGATAGACTTGCTTCATGGTTTTGCTGATTTCTATCCCATACAGGTCAGAAACTTCACACACCTCTGTGCTATGAGGGAACAGCATCTGGTCAGTCCTGGAAAGCATTAAGTCACGATGGACTTTCCCTTTGCAGACTCCACCTCCTAACCTGGATCCACTGCTGTAAGGTCACTCCTCAGTTACTGAACTGTGCCCAGAGGTGGGGCTTTTTGTGAGAGTGGGGAGAGAGCAGTTGTTGCTGGATTTTGTCTTTCTCCCAGACACTTCCCTTTCTCTGCACTTCGAACCCTGCACGAGTGGGAGGTCACAGCGGGGCTGGGGCAGTGGTGACACCAGTCACCGCTCCGTGGGAAGGGTGAGGACCTCTGATGTGAGCTTCAAGGAGAGCTGGCAGTGCCAAAGAAGAGGGCTCGGGCAATGGGCATGGGGAGAGAGGTCTGATGTAGCAAGAAGTGGGAAAACTGCTGAGAAAGAAGGACATGCAGGTGAGACTTCCTAGAAAGTAAAGGTTTGGGAACAGTAAGGTTGGGGGATGCATCAGTGCAGGGCCACCTACCTCTTCAGCTGATGATTTCTGGTTAGGCTGCCGGGGGAAGGACCACGTGTGCACAGCTGCCAGGCACACATCTTCTTTTTCTGTTTTTAGAAATGCGTGATTTCAGGACCAGCACTGTGCTGCTGTGGCTGTGCTGCACTCAGGCATAGGATCTCGACACGGTGCTGCCCTGCAGCTCCCGTGGAGTTTCGTGGTCTTGATGGAAACTTTCTTTTCAAAGAGCTCAGGCCATGCTTTACAGCTGGATAATATCAGGAGCTTGATCCTGAAAGAGCTCCTAGTATTGACATAAGCAGGGATTTATAGCCTTAGACCGTACAGGATCTTCCTCAGCTTCACCCTTCAACAAGATTCACTACAGCCCTTTCTAACCAGGGTGGCTGGGCTGTTTGCTCTCCTGCCAAATGGTAAAAAACAACCGCTCAATTGTACTGAAGTTTCCCAAAAGAGGGGAGGAAATACTGCCTGCCGCTGGGATCATACATTAAAAAAAAATCTCATTACCAAAGTAAGTTATCCAAAAAGTTACAGGACACAAAAAAGTAAATGACTGAATTCTACAGGTACTGTAAACCGCACTAAGTTACAGACAGAGCATATGGCTGAATTTACCAAATCAGTGCTAATACCAATTCAACAACAATACAAAAGCACTCCAATTTGAAGTTCAAATAAGTAGCCAAATTTCACAAGGGAGGCCTGTATGTAATACATGTACTAATGCAGATATATGTGGTGACTCTCCACGGGGTGGTAACTGACCATCAGCACGATGGCCATTCATTTGCCTGTCTCAACAATAACAAACTACTCTGGGTTAGTTATTGTACTTGAAATATAGTTTTGAAATGCAAATAAGCTCAGCCTTGGAAAGCTCGTGATTATCTAACCCCTCCTATTTAACCACAAGAGAATTCTTTTGGCCTCCAGAAGCCAATGCATGTAGAAATCTACTTGAAATCTACAGGGGAGAAATATTTGCACTTCGGCACCTAAAAATTAGAGTAGATTCACGCAACCTTTAGAAATGCCTGTACTCTCAACACTCCGCCATGTGCTAATGCCACCATGTTCATAGTGTTCACAGTGTTCACAGTTCACAGATCTAGGTGTCAGCAACTAAACAGAAACCTTACATATGATGCTGCATTATTTACAGTAACCAGTGCTGCACAGAAAATCGTGGCTCACAGCTGCAATTACACCTGACACTCTCATTTGAATAAGAACTACATCTTGTCATTACTACCCAGCAGAATAAAAAAAAAGTAAAACTTGTTGTTCTTAAGAGGAAGGGAAAAAAAACCCCTAATCTCATAGCAGAAGTTTAACAAGTTCTCACTTGTCGGCTGCCAGTTTGTGTGTGCCCGCGCAGCTCGTACCAGGTAGTCCTCTTTCACGAGAGGCGGCTTCCCAACACAGTATTGCAGCATTGTGCTTTCAGTGTTCCAGACAGCACTGGACACTGTGGGTAGGAGGCTGCTGGTGAAAGAGGATCTCTACAGGCCGCTGCCAGCTGTATTCTTCTAATATCAGTACAGGCAGGGTTTGGGGTTGGTTAATATCAGTATGTTTAAGAATGTAAATTCCCTCCCCGACTTGTGACTGTAATGAGAAATTCCCACCAGTACCTCAAGCTGAGAATCATTCATTTGTGAACAGCCAGTAAGTCATTGCCCAGACAGCTAAAATAAATCAGAATATCTATTTCCCAGAAATCTGAAGTAACTCTATTTGTTTTGATGGCAAAATACACACAATAGAATTAATTTCAATTAATATTTTTGACCGTCCCTGTAGAAATCCTGATAGGGAAACACATCGAGTTTGTCATTGCCTTTCAAAGAGAAAAGAAGTGGGTGCTGACACAAGCTGAAAGAGAGTGGCCATCTGTGAAGAGGCGAATGCATGTGTGGCTCTTAACACGTAGCCCAGCCAGGTGCTCGGGATATCCTGATAGCAATGAGAAACTTTTCCCTCATTTACTCAGACAGACGAGATCTCTGGCAGGTGCAAAGCCCGTGTCATGGGGACACAGTGGAAGCACATTGAAGGACATACTGTCCTTCAGCATGGCTAAAGGAAATTTTGCTCTTCTAATCCTCTTCCAGTGTGGTTGCCTCTCTGAGGTGACCTCTGCCAGGAAAATCTAGATTAGCCATATAAACCATCCTCCTTCCACCCTCTCCCTTCTTCCTGATTACAGAGGAGACAAGGTATCTTTAAGAGACTACCCCTTTCTCCTCCTCACCCTTTCTGGGTCCTGCACAGAGCACGCTTCAGCTAAAACCAAGGGCCTGGCCATCTCCAGGGAAGCAAACTGCTGGAGACCACCAGATGGATACGTCTCTGCTGCTTATTAATTCTCTTACCCCATCAGCGCTTTGTCTTCTCCCCAGCTGCCCTGCTTCCCATATCATGTCCCTCCTTGGGCTCTTAATTCAGCTTTGCTGGTGCTAATGAGAAGAAGCCTTGGACTAGGTCAGCTGGTCATATACAGCCACTGGCAGCAGCGCTGATGGTGGGAGTCTTGGCATGTGAGAAACAAAGACTGTAGAGCTTTCCTTCCAGAAGTGAACACTGGGCAGATGGTGGAGCCCATTGTGTTCCACCTCTGTAGAGGTGCAATGAAAATTTCCATTCCATCTCTTTGGGAAGCCTTATACCCAAAGGCAATTTTCGAGGAAAGAAACCTCTTCCACTGACTTCAGGGACAAACACTTGCAACCCCTGAATGAGGGCGTATCTCTCAGTGAGCAGCTTTATTTTTGGGGAGATCCCACTGAAGCCCAGCAGAGCTTTGCATAAGGGCTCCCCCCATGCAGGACACTCACAACGGCGCTCTGGCACCAAAGTTGGGTTTTCAGGGCAGAAACTATGGGAAGATGTAAAGCATTCAGCCTGTTTCAGACAATAAACAGTAACTGGTAATAACCTTGCAGGTTCAAGAAACCTCCTTTTTGTGGGCTAGCTTACCCCGAGGTGGTGCCTCAGCTAGCCCGCCATCTGAACTGCCTAAACTACGGGCTCCTCAGGTATGTATTCCATACCCTGTAGGTACTGCTCCAAGCAATTTCGAACACTACAGAGCCTTTAAAAGCCCATCCAGAGTTGAAACAGCATGGAAATCTGCAAGCGGAGGGTACCTGCTGACTTAGGAGACCAGCCAAAAGGAAGACTGCCAGGAAGAACCTTAATTTCTGACAATAGCAGGTTCTGAAGCACTTAGTGTTTTTAACAGTTTCCAATTAACTCAGAAGTGGCTGACAATGAAACCATAATGCAGGAATTTGAAGCACTTTGCATGAAAGTGGACAAGGTACGGTTGAAAACAAGCAGGTGCCAGGAGAAAGCGGAGAAACCAAAGAGCTCAACACTGTCCTTGGGTTGAGCTCAGGGTACCTAGTATGACTAGCAACCTTGCTGGGCACTGCACGCTGTGTGTCGGGCCCACGTGCCCCAAACCACGTTGCTGTGTCACACTGCAGGACTTTGAGCAGGCAGCGGCGGCGGTGGAGGAGGGCTGGCTTGGGAAGGACTCCTGCCCAAGGTATCTCCTAGCACGCATGTGGCGGGTGCTGATTCTGGCTTGGTGGCCAGCGGGCATCTGCCTTTGTGGAAAACTGATATCAAGGGGACGTCTCAGCCTTGATGGCACCTGCTCCAAGCACTGCCGTGGACTGCTTTCCTAGGGCTGCTCCACACTGTGCCGCAGCCACTATACCTCCATGCAGAGAGCTGCGTCAGGGAGCAGAAAGATTGCACTCCCCTCAAATCTGGTCACTGGCTAATTTGTAGCTGACGGGGCCTAAATGAGCAGATACCTCAAAATACGCAAAGCCTCATTTTAGAATCTGGAATCAGCTTTCAGCATTTTCCTGTTCAGAAAGCCAATCTAATCCAGCCTGAAGCCAGGGAATGATACCCTGCCATTACAGGGGATCCTATACTACAGGTGAGGAGCAAGCAGCGAAAAATATACAAAATCAAAGGCAGACTTCACAATCAGCAGAACGTGAATTTGCAGACACTCTAGTGAAGAGCAACAGCCAAAGCTGTGCCCAGTATTCGGAAAGAGAAGAAATAAGGTAAAGATGTAAACCAAAACAAGTGAAAAGGGTCTCTCTGATGGCAAAGCAAAACTCTTCTGGATCAAACTAGGCAGAGATTTACTCGTTTTGGTAGAGGCACCTACCTCTTGCTGTTAAGAGAAAGCATTAGAAGAAGATGCTGACACAAAAGTGGAGATTGAGCATCTCTATTTTCTCTAGATATCATATCCCCGATGTAGTAATAGCTGACAATAGGCCTAAATTTAGTAGGTATGAATTTTTAGCAGTAACAAGAAAGATTAAACTAGAAAGCTCTCATTATCAGCCATCCAAGCGGTTGGTAGAAAACAAATGTCAAGCAATGCAGAACACCGAGTCGGGCTCATATCTGCATTTAATACTGCTGTGGAACAACACCGATGAAGGCAGCTTGTCACCTGTTTTGTTCAGTGAAAAGCAGAAAGCAAAACTGCCTACACTGTTGGAACCGATGTCAGAGTTACTGGGGGCATGCAGATAAATAGAGACAGGCAGAACAAAAACAAATAATGTGAGAGTCAGCACTCTGGCCACGCCAAATGAGGCAGTGCTTCTTGGTAGTCAGAAACAAATAGATAAAAACAGCAATAATATTACCAGGAGATTAGAGGAGGTTCCTCCTCTCTATCAAATGTAAAGAACATCTGTATCCTCCCCCCTCAAGTTGTTTTTTCACCTAAAATATCTTGGACAGGTTAAACCATAGCAAATTTAGATAGCTGAGCCCTACAACACGATGATAGACTCAAATTCAGTAGATATGAATTTGAGCAGTGAAGTGTAAGTTCAGATGCTCATATCCAGAACTAATCCACTTATCTCTACCTGACCATGGTGACAGTGATACTGAAGAGGACTCAATAAATTACAGGCACTTCAGGGATTATTTGAGCATTGCTATTTATATGTATTTGAAGTGGAGTTTCATGAGATACTCAGGCTGATGAACTGTTCTTATTTCCAACTGTACCTTTAAAAAGTCCTCTCTTTGAACAAACTGAGCCTGCTTATTGTATTACACACAAATTCGTATTGCGCTGACACAATTAGTTATAATCCAGGCACCGAAAGAAACCAGTCTCTGTCGGCTCCTTACCCCTGCACCACAGCCGAATTGCACGCTGACCTCATAACCCGCGTGCTAGCGTGGCAGGGAAAGCGGTGATGCAGCCCTTGAGCCCGCTCCCCATCTCAGCGTATTCCCTTTAGGCTGCAGGGGGGCCCATTGCCCCCCCCCACTTGCAGCAGTCCCGAGCCCGAAGCTGTGCCTGCCCCTGCCAACGCAGCTGACGTTTCTGCAGCTGCAGTCTGGTTCTGGGTGGGGAGGACAAGGAAGAAATAGCAAGAAATAATCTCAGTGATTATGTGAGACAGAGAATACATTCCCTTAAATAACCTCCTCTGCCTGCTGAAGTTATCGGAGCATGCCTTTCAAATGCTGGCTAATGCCAGGTTAAGTTCAGTAGTTCGCAGCTGCATATTTTGTTCAAGTTGTCCTTAATTGAACAGCAAGCTCGGGGACTACAGCTACATGTAATATCTTCCAGGAAAACACATTCATCTCAAATGACACTTTTCAAAGAGGCACATACAATCTTGTTAAAAGCAGGAACCCTAATGGCCATTTGCTCCATTATATACTAGCAGCAGGTATGGCAGGAAAGGGAACAGCTGCTTAGTTGCTTCTGCGATCTATTTTGTCTAGATGTTTGTATGTTTGGGAGAGTGGTCTGGCCCTTTTGCAGCTCTCAGATGAATCACTCTGCTAATGGACTAGCAAGTGCATGGATAACATTATCAGCGATGCAGACCATGGTTCCTATATTGCCTTAATACACCCCCAAACCAATCTGGTAAATTACTTCCATTATAGGATTTAGATAGAATCCCATTACAGATCAAGCTTTTGGTTAAATGTCATTTCTTTGAAAGACATATTTGGTGTCAAGGTCTTCTTGGCAGTTTCAGAAGAGAATGAACAGAGTCCCAGACTCCCTTATTTACTCCTCGAAGCGTTCCCTCTAACTAGCAATCAAAGGGTGGAACCACAAGAGCCAGGAGAGCTGTGGTGAGAAGAACTTTCGTTAACAGAGGAGTGCTGGCTAGACAGTTTTTCACTAAGGTCTGTCCCTGGGGTACTGTAAACATGCAAGTCTCCCGGTGACATACTGAAAATTGTTTCTAGGCTGTGTTGGGTAATTCTAAAATTAAAGTGACTGTCTACCATTAAACTATTCTGCTAGAAAAATCATTCCATACATAGGCTGCTGTTAAAGAAACTAGCTTTTCAGTACCTTTCTGGTGGTTTACTCCTGACGCTTCAGTGAAACTACAGAGCCCATCTCAGCTGCAAAGTACAGCCAGTCTATGCTGCATTTATTATTGCATAGTTCTCTTCCTTGCTCTGAAAGCAGATCTAAATAAAATAATTTTCCACTTGCCCTTGAAAAAAAAAAAAATCCTGCAACAAAACCAAGCCATGAAAATGCTTCTATTTGTATTATAAAATATAAATGTTCTTCCTCTTTTTTAAACAAAATGAAGACATTTGTGTCCAGCCTATGCTTTTTCCCAGAGTTTCCATTAAACATTTTTACTTTATAGTTAATAAAAAGAGGCATTTCATTTTAGCAAAGTCCTGGCACATTAAAACTAAAGTGATGTGGCATATTAGAGGGACTTGCCAGTATTAACTATCTTTACATGATAATTTATTCCATATTTAGCGTTCAATGTTTGCAGTATTTAATACAGCTAAAGCATATGGTGCTGTTTTATTCAAACGGTAAACTATGTGATCATTAAGATTATATGGAAATGTAAACATCATGTCAGAGTTCAGCGTTTCAGAAAGGAGCTGTTAATCCTTGCAAACAGTTTCACTATAATAAGCAACCCAATCAATTAATGATTTTGTTTCCTTATATATTTACTTGGTATTATGTATCCATTTAGACCAATTAATTTGGTTGTATTTCAAATTTATATAGATTTACATTTCTACATTATTTTAAAGGAATATGTCATTTTTATTTTCATTTGATAAGAAACAAAGATTGGCAAAATCTGTTTAACTACTAAGCTGGGAGCCGAGATCAATCTCCATTTCACTTGAGGATTGAAAGCAAAAAGCTTCTGGCTCTACAGCAGCTTTGTCAGCCTTGGCAATTTGCATTATGTTACCCATGATAGCATGCACAAGGAACCATTGCCACGAATGCAATTTAAGAAAACACTTTCAGTTCTTTTTACTCCTTTCTCAGTATTTTCAGGCAGCTGGAGTGCCTTTTTTCCCCTTGCTGTGGAGACATTACTTATTATTTGTATTTAACTGAATAAAAAAAAACATCCTGAAAGGTAATAAATAAGTTGAGTTCCTAAGAGAAACTTTTCAGGGCTTTTCATGCAGAGGGGGAAAGCAAGAGGGATTTGGATGGAACATGGTAGGCACACTGCTTTTGAGACTGAGAGGAGACTCTGTTGAGCAGAGGAGGAGGGAAAGCCTGGGGACGTGCTCTGGGAGTGCTTTTTGCAGCCCCCTGCCTGTTCCTGTCAGCCTGGCACTACCTGGACTGCTTCTAAGTGTAAACTGGCCACTGATGCTCTGTACTCTGTGCACTTGATGATAGCATTAACATAACATTATAATTTTTCAGCTATGGGTCTTGCAGGAAGATGTAGACGTTTGGGGCCGACAGCTGTACTGATTAGTATGCGGGGTTGGACATTCTTCACTGTTGGGCAAAAATGTCTCCGTCTTTACTGAGGTCAGGATTTCATCCACAGAGCCTGAAGATTCAGTACAAACCAGATACAAGAGTTAACCAATACCCAGTATGGCTGTCTCCCCGCTCATCAAACACTGCTGCTGTTGCAAGACCCTTTAACTATTTCACCAGGCTACCTGAGGGTTTAACATTGTGGAGGTATCTCCCTCCAAATCTGACTTCCATTTCCTTACTGGGCTCCTGCAACTCAGTCTGACGTCAGCAGCAAAGGCAAAATGCTTCAAATACCTCGGCTGTTCAGACAGTGAGCAATCCCAGAAAATAGACAAGCCTTATCTGTTCCCTTTGGACAGAAGGACACTGATAACGGTACACTCAGAATTTTGCTCCAAGGCACAAAGAGAACAAGGTATTAACTTGCAACTTAGCCAGGGCCTGCAAAGCTAGCTAGCATTTCACCATCACTGTAGAAGCTCTCCGCTTGCAGATGAGTCACGTTCCTTAAAAGAAAAGCCCACATCACAAGGGAGATGGTGAAATCTGGATGTCTTTCTAGGAAATCGCACAGATTCTGCTTTGATCCAAACAGAAAGCTCAACATTGGGGTGACTGGGCGAAAGTTTAAAACTGAACATGAGCTAAAACTAACTTAAAGCTCAGTATTGGGTTACCTGCATGAAAAGGTGAAAGCCTGTGTTCAGCAAGTCAGGCTCAGTGCTCTAACTAAATCTTCTAACTTTAAAGTCTCTGAGACTGGGGTTGTGATGCCCCATTTTGTTGTCAACTGTTTGTCCTCAACGCTATGCAAATTCAGCATGAAAATTTCTTTCTTACAGCCATTTAATTTATACCATCCATTACCCCTGCCTGCATGACTGACATTTACCGCATGATGTCTGGTAAGTAGTGCTGGCGGCTGGGAGCCGGGAGACCTGGTGTCTATAGCTGATGTTACTATCTTTGGTAAGTCGCTTCATCTCTCCTATTGCATTCACTTAATCACGGTCATCATCTTCAATTGAGCTGTTTGAAGGAACTCTATTATTACAGCTGTTACACCCAATACAACAAGGCTTGAATTATTTTCAGGGAACACAGCAATACAAGACTGTGAATTATTAGGTAGCACGTCTAACCTAAAGTATTTGGCAGATACAGTCACAGGGTTGAACGTAACATCATCCAGGTCTTTTTTCCACCCAGTCAGCAGTGTAGATAAACAAAACATTTGCTCCCTATACTGAAAAAATTGTGCCTCACCCACCATGCTGCAGAAATGGAGAGGAATAGGTGGTTCATTTGGCCCCTTCTTTGATCATTATTGTCTTTTTCATGGGCCTGATCCAAAGTCTGGAGCTGTTGCCTGGGGGCTTTTCCTTCTCTTTGTTCCCTTTCTAAGAAGCAAAGCGTTCTCCTAGTTCTCCTGACTCACTTATACTCCCCCATTGAAACTGTTGGAAAACAGGTAGCAAAGCTGACATAGAGGAAGCCACAAATTTACACCAGGTAAATACCTTAGACCATCCTTTTCCCTCTTGATACCTCAAAATAGTATCCAGTTTTACCTCTGGTGCTCCTGAGAAAAATCAGGATACTGATTTAATGAGGACAAAGAAACTAATTCAGGAAACATGAGAAGCCTCCAATGCAATTCCTTTCATGCAGAATCAAACTTCCACCAGAACTGTATTAAAAACGCGACATGGTTAAACAGGCCTTTTATGTCCTTCAGCCATTAGCACTAAAAGTCCTAAAAAGAACTACAGGACATCTTGCGAGGATGCCTGTATCAAAGGCATCAGGTAGTTTTCTAGCTCTTTTTTTGCAGATCAAGTTTTAGAGACAGTTTGGGTAGTAGCATCCTAACATTTGAAACCGAAATCAGACTTTGGGAATTCAGACATGTCTTGGGATCACTGCATTTATTTCACGTGGACTGCAGAAAAAGAAAATATTCCAGTTCCTCTAAATCCTCTTGCTAATCCATTTCCATCCCTGGTGTAACAAAATGTTCAGATACAGACTTCCCCAAATGATCTCAATATTGCAAGGACCATTTATTATTTACTGAGCTCTAACCATGTCCTTGACACTTGGTGATTCGTGAAGACCTCCCTACTTTGAGGAGTCTCTTTGAGTAACAGGCAGGAGCTGAGACCTGCTGGAAAATCATGGGCAGGAGGAGGTCAGAGAGTCCCTCTCTTCTGTTGTTCCTCCACCACCCTTTGCCCAGGCATTGAATCTGTTATTGAGTAAGTTGTCTCTAAAGTCTCTGTCTCACTGGTGTTAACTTCCCTACCCAAAGCCATTACTGTGGGGAGACACTGTGCTACCCCCTTTCCCCGGCACCATGAGGCTGTCACCTCCCCTTGGCTTTCAGCAGTTCTGAAGCAAATACACGCTGCAGTCTCTAACTTGCCTGTCAGTCCTCAAAGTGCCGTATGTTTTTGGAGGGCTTGGTGTTGCAGAAGGTAGGTGTGTATCACTGGAAAAGGAACCTCATTTCACAGCTATTTTTCTGCATCCTTAATGCTAAATTTTAAGGTAATTTTTGCCCTGTTGTAATTCTGTAGCAAGCATAACTTAATTATTTGGCCAATTATAATATCAGGGAATATAACAACCATTACGTGAATGGGTGTTGAATCAGCACATTTTCCACTCTACAGTAAGCAACAGGAAAGAGAGAGGAAAATGCATTAACTGAGCAAAATCTAATAAACATAATGCTACCTACAGATATGTGCTATTTAATCTCATGAAAGGATTTTATGCTTCTGTTCACATGGCAATATCAGATATCATCTCACTGAAGGAAGCAGTGACTCCAATGTGCAAGCCCAACATCAGGAAAATAATGTTTTCGTTTTAATATCTGCATGCAAACAAAATTTTGCCTTTCTTGGTAATTCTTAAATGTGGGGTGAAATAATACTCAGGCATTAACACATTTCAGGCTAGATCCATGTGGAAACTGCTGCCATTGACTTCAATCTGAGCTTTCTAGACAAGTCTGTGAGCTTCTCTAGCATACGGCGCATCTTCTGTTTGTCTGTATAGACCTTCCCAGGTTGGAACTAGAGCTGGAATGGGGTGTTACCAGATACTGCCATACAGAGAATAAAAGATCTTTCTTCATGCGTTCAGTTAAAACATATCCACCGCATTTATTCTGCTGTTATGTACAATTCCAAGGGTTGACAAATTCCCCGCAAAATTCAGATGTTTCAATCCACAGAGGCATGAATAATGAATTGGTCAGAAGCTGTGCTGAAAAACCAGAAGGCTTAAAAAAAACGTACCAGGTTTAATTTTCCTCTGTACCCCTCACCTTGGGGGGGAGGGGAGGCAGAAAGGGGGATGGCTAAGCCTTTAGAAAATGAGCTAATTTAAAAACCAAAACAAAATTTAAAAGAACTAGTGCTTCAGTTCAAGAGGCAAATGTTTGTACTGAATCTCAAGTCATACAGTGCTCCACAAGCGTTAAATGTCCTTACATTATTATCAGTTGTTACAGCTACATGTGATATCGATTGTGTTGATAATCAGGATAACATTTTGAAGAGGAAGTATTAGATTTTCTAACAGTGATTAGTACATTGATTGTGATTGGCTATACAATTACAGAGTTATTAAGGTGGTATTTGATTGTTTAACATGGCATTTTATGTCAGCAACTATTTAGGGCATCAGCGGGCCCAAGTTGGAACATTCACACCTGTAAAGTACACGACACTTTCTAAATATAAAAGTCTCTTATTAATGTCCATTTTTAGTAAATGGGATCCTCAAGTAGCAGGTTTCTGCATGCCTGTTATTGGAACTGAAGTCCACAGCATGCATCCAAGTCTAAATCTTTTTAAAAACAACAGCCACATTTATGGCCACCTCTTCTAACACCTGAATACATATTTAAGCTGAATTTATTATTATTCCTTCAATACAGGAAAAGATACCCTAAGAGCCATATATTACGTAGTGCTTATCCAGACACTACTGAAGTAAATTGGAAGGGTCCTTTTATTCAGGCACTTAATGCAAATCCTAAATCGGGCACTTTGAAAAGTTAAATTTTACATCATTTTAGGTTATGTTCTTATTTTCACTTCAGAAATTCAAAATAAGAGTTGACTAGAGTGTTAATCGGAGATTTTTACTGCAGCTGGAAGTATCTACCTGTACAAGGTAACATTAGATATATCAGGCTATAAATTCTCATTTTTTGTGAACTACACCTGGATTGCACATTTGTTTTTCTCATGAAAAATGGCTGATGCAAGAAAGATTTCAAGATATATCAAAATCAGGAATTTATTTATATTTAGCGCTGATAAACCAGTGGAGCCTTATTTTTAGTGTTCATAAAAGGCAAGAAAAATAAAGATCAGCTGTCACGTTGCAAACACCGCTTATTTCACATACCAGCAGCTAGCTCTGTGGAGGCAGGTAGAACCAGATTTTTATCTTTTTTATACACAGACACATCAGGCATCCCTAGAAGTATGAGGGAATCTTGATAAAACAACCATATCTAACTGTATTTTCAAAAGAATAAGTGCACGGTACTGTAACCCATGGTGTCTCCTCATTATAAAATAAAAAATGGCTATGCTGAATGTCTCACATTTTTTCAGAATGTACTATTATTCTGCTTTTGCAGTTGCTCCTTCTTCTTGGCCACGTGTAGCATAGTGACAACTGCTTTCATAGCCCAGATTCACGCTGCAAATTTTTAACAACTGACGTACAGGTCCCAACAGACAATTTTCAGGAAACTGGCAAATCTGTTTCTCTTTTAAACCTGATTACATCTCCTTCTTTGAATAGCACAAGGTCTCAGAAAACACATGGTCATCAATATAGATGCTGTACTCCGTCCCAGCAGCCCTCAGGAAATAGTCATGTACAACATTTGTATCCATGACGGTGACAAAGCCAATCAGGATTTTTAGCTCCACGAGTCCAGTGACTCAGACTGCAGACACCTACACATATTTCCCTGGTCTTTTGGAAGCACCTCTTCTCCAGTGGCCCGTTCCTATGACCTGACAGACAACAGTCCACAGAAGACAAGAGCACCAGTTCAGCTCTATGCTGTTGGATAAGCGCAAGATCACCTCAGCCTGCGGGGACAGGAGACTGTTTCAGCTCCCCTCCAAGGTCAACGAGAGGAGCAAGGACAGCAGTTCTTGCTGTTGCAAGGAGGACAGACACCAGCAGCTATGAGGGAGAGAAAGGTGGCCGGGACTGAGCCAGGGGGGCCCACACAATCCACACAACCTCTGGAGATCACCAAAACCTGCCCTGATTTGGGAGCAGTCCATCCTCTTTGGTGGTGTCTCCCTCTTGATGCTCAGTAGCATTATGAGTGCGTGAATGGGATGGAAGAGTCTCTGGGCAATAGGAAAAGATGGGGAGGGGTGGCACTGCCGTGGGTCTCTGGCCTTCTGAAAACCATCAGGCTGAAACCTGCCACCAAATGAAGACAAGGGATGACTCTTAGATGAAATTCTACACTTTTAACACTTTGTCCCCATACACAGCACATAAACGTGTCCTCTCTCACATCTTCTTTAAAAATGGCCATCCTTCGTAGAGTTGAAAATAAAGGAAAGAACATGGAGAGTAGCTAGTTTATTTCAAAAACCTGTCTTAGCTACGCAGCAAGAAACAGAGTGAACCATCTGGTAGGGTTTCAACTGTTGCAAAACAGAAATACACCAGGAGTACATTTCATAAGGTAGTAAAATAGTGGTCCAGGTCCCCAAGCATAACAAAATAAGTGACATAAAGACATAAATGTGTGTTCCCTGAAAAACTCACTAGTGACTTTTTAAAAAACAACAAGACCTCAGGCTAAAGTCACCAGTACTCGTGCACTGAAAAACACAGACCTGTAAGTTCAAGACCAATTTTCCCATTCCGAGCAGACCAAGCTGCTGCAGAAGATGGCAAAGGGAATGCTAGTTAAACTTATTTCAGGAAGAATTACTTTTGTCTGTTATACATTGCTAGCAAGCAACAAGAGTCCTCTCTCCTTGCGCAGCATTTCTTGACCACTCTGACATCATTGCTTTTTAAGCTGGTCTCAACAGCGTTTGCCAGCAGATAATCATCAGTCCTTAGCTGCTCTACTGCATGCTGGTAGAAAACATAACCACGACTACACGTGAACAAACTGGCTCCACGGGCAGTTGGCATTTTTTTAGTGGTGCAAGAACAGGTAACAGGCAACTCCTACATCCATAGATTCTCTTCTTTGCTCTGAACAAGTGAAGTTTATTTCATTCTTTAGATTTTTTTGCACACATTTAAAATGTGTGATAAAGTTCAGCATAAATGCGTGAGAACCAGTACATGTCTTGTACCACCTTTTTCCTTCCTTTTGACATGATCAACAGCGTTATAAATATTTGAGCTATTTACACAAGAAAAGTACCAAAAATAAGCAACAATTAAACACGTTAAGACACAGTGGTAAAGTGATATTTTCCTCAGCTTCAGCACTCCTCAGTGACTCTGCTTGGTGCTTTGCTCTTGAAAACCAACAGATGACTCTTTGTTTCCTTCTCCCAGTCACCACATCATCTTTGTTATGCCAAATACACCACAATACATAGCAAGAAGCAATAGCATGAAAACTGCTCGCCTCAGAGAGATGCAGGCAAGTCAGCCTGCTAACAGCATACCAAAATGTTCCCGGGCTTCAGGGTGAAGTAAGACAACCTGGTCCCTCTAAGAGGAGCCCTAGGCTTACATCAGGGTAGCTGCTTTGGATGGCGAGCGCAGACATGGACCGCACCAAGCCTGGCTTTCTGCACCCAGGACTGGCTGCAGCGGGCCTTGACCCCTGTCTCATCATCGTATGATCATGTAGCAGTCACCGCTGGCATCTCTCCGAAACAACCACCAGGCTGAAACACAGTCCATTCGATACAACAAGGCACCTCACGGTTGAAAAACGAAAGGAAGAAAAAGAAAGAAATTACGCCTCAAGTCTGCAGAAGTATCACAGGTTAGTGGCCTGCACTGGAGGGCTGGGGAAAACTCTCCCCACCACCCATCCTCCCGGGTGCTGCTAGGTCTTCCAGGCTCCATCACCCCTACCACCCGCAAGGTGTTCATGTGTACCATCTGCTTTCTCTTCTTGAAAGATCCCATCAGCTCTGTCACAGCGGTAGCAGTCATTTAAATTACACCAGAGCCAGGTGAATTGCGTAGCTTAGCTATACGCAGACATCAGAGCAGGCCCCATGACCGTGCATGGGAGAGGTAGCTGCTGGGTGCTGGGGATTTTAAGTAGTGAAGAAAAGAGAAATGTGGAAAGCCAGCCTCATCCACCCATGATTTCCTCAGCTCTCCTCTGTGCTTTTTTGTAAACCACAAAAAAGCACGTCCTGCAGGATACAATGCCAGAAGGCAGTTTGGGTAATGTTTGTGCTGTGTGACCACAGCGTACCAACTAGCCAGGAGACTGCACAAAGTATGAGCTCAAACAGCAAAATTTGTTTTTTTCTAAGCACATGTCAAAGTCAGCTGTTGCATGCTGATAAAATTTGTAGCAGCAAGCTTTCTAGTGTAAACATAGCCTCACTCACACTAAAGTAACTGGTCCTACAGCCCTTCTCTGCTGGGGGGTAAAGCCATCACTGCAAAGTGGGAAAACATGACAAGAGTCAGACAAAATGTGTGATGATTTACTAATAAAATGATAGAGGAATGAGATAACTCATAAGCATGGTAACCATTTTACTCCATATGGCTCAAACCCTGCTAATGTTTGGGACTATATCTCACAAAAATGTATACAACTCATACCAAGAATTTCCCTCCCAGACCACTTTTTACTAAACAGAGATTTTCAAAAGCATTTTCTGCTGGGCTAAGCTTTGCTTCCATCAAAATTGCTAGCACTCCAGTTTAACTTTGATGGAAGCAAAGCTAGGCCAAGTCCCACCCGTAAAGTTTCATTTACTAAATGCAGGGTACTAACACTGGTATCTGCAGCCATATGAAATCATAGTTCCTGCGCTGTGTCCCTGGAAAAGTGAACTCAGGACTTTCTAGCAATACAGACCCTCAAATAAGAGCCCGTTCCAGCTCAGCACAAATTATCTCCTCATATGAATGACTTCTCATCAAATCCTAGTTACAAATGCTTACATAAGGGTATCAATATTACACTAATGTACCAGGGAACCAAAAGTAAAGAAATCAGAGAAATCAAACACCAGCAAAAAAAAAAGAGAACAATAAAGCTTGGACATGCTTCACATTCTTTTCTGACTCAGAAGCACTCGCCGTTCCAGCAGCAGCCAGCTCAGCAGTTTGGACTGCAAGTCTCCTTTGCAGTGGTGAGACAGGACTATCAGAATTAAGGAGGAGAGATAACGCATGAAAAAAGAATTCAGCAAATAAACAAACAAATAAAAACGTAGAGGACTAAACTTATTTCAGCCCAGCAGACCCTACTAACAAGGCGCATCTTATCTCTATAGTCTTAATAAAAGCATGAAAAGACAACTTATTCCTTTTCAGTACACACTGAAATCACTCAAAATAAACTGTGGTTTGGTTGGAGATAGAGCTATTGTGGACCATAATTACATACAAAGAAAATGGATATATCTAACGTGAAAGCTTTCTACGCTGAACTAAAATGCAATAGCGAAGATAATTACTTTGATCCTTAAGTCTTTTCCACAAAGACAAAATTCTTGCCAAGTTGGAAGTTGATTCTGCAATTTTTAATGTTTTTTAAGATAACTCATTTCCTCCTGCTACCCCCCACCAACCATTAAGTCCCAGATTTTTTTGAACAAACTACTTAAGGGGACATGTCCACTTAAAAATAACTTCTTTTCTTTTCTCCTTTCCTTTCTCATCTCTCCTTTTCACTACTGCTACTACAAGTAACACTTAAGATAGAATCATAGAATAGTTTGGGTTGGAAGGGACCTTTAAAGGTCGTCTAGTCCACCCCCCCCACCATGAGCAGGGACATCTTCAACTAGACCAGGTTGCTCACAGCCCCGTCCAACCTGGCCTTGAGTGTTTCCAGGGATGGGGCATCTACCACCTCTCTGGCAACCTGTCCCAGTGTTTCATCACCCTCGGTGTAAAAAAACCTCTTCCTTATTTCTAGTCTGAATCTACCCCCTTTTAGTTTAAAACCATTACCCCTTGTCCTGTCGCAACAGGCCCTGCTAAAAAGTCTGTCCCCATCTTTCTTATGAGCCCCCTTTAAGTATTGAAAGGCCGCAGTAAGGTCTCCCTGGAGCCTTCTCTTCTCGAGGCTGAACAACCCCAACTGTCTCAGCCTGTCCTCATAGGAGAGGGGTTCCATCCCCCTGATGATTTTTGTGGCCCTCCTCTGGACGTGCTCCAACAGGTCCATGTCTTTCTTGTACTGAGTTCTAACTGGAAAATAGTAAAGGGGGGGGAAATGAAAACTCATATTTGGGGGGGTGGGGGGGTCTGGTGTTCCCCTCTAGTTATGTTTACTTTTGACAAAATCCTGCACAATTAATTGCCAGAGTTTTTTTTGTCATGGGCATTTTAATGTGATTGAAATTGAGCACAATAATAACAACAGTAATAGTCTTTTTTGTTGCTCCTGTCCTGAAAATATTTAGTTACTTCCTCTGATATAGGAAGCTCTGGTGCTGCAGCAAGGAAAAGAAATTTTTCTTTAATCTTATGGTCAACAAGGGCTGATGTTGAATGGTGCACATGGGAGCAGCTGAGGTCGGGGAACCAAGGCATTTTTAGAGAGGCATCTGGCAGTGACAGTGCTTCATGGTTCTTCACTCGCACTGCATTACGTAGCACACAGTTAGAGGCATTTCCCAATACCCATAACTGAGACACTACAGACCAAGTTCTTGGAAGCTGCCTCCTCTCTGACAAAACATATCCAGGAACCTTCTGATGATCTGTTGATGTGCTTTATTTCTGGTTTGGAAAATTAACATATGACTTGGTACACAATCCTGCAAAGGACCTTTCCAAACAGAAACTATTGGACAACAAAGACAAAAGAGTTTGTAGCTGGATCTAACTATTTTAGCCAGGTACCCCAGGGAAGCAAGACCCATGGGATTACAAGAAGGGGCACGTATGCCTATATATGCATGCCTGTGCACTCACATGCCTATGGGCGTCTATCCCTTTTGCTCCTTCCCTCTCCATCCTCCCCGTAATCTTTGAGACTTAATTTCTAACACATTTCACAGAGGAATAAAGCTCTCAGAGATACTCATCCCCTACAATGTACTGAAAAAAGGAGTTGGGTAACGAAGAAAGATCTTACTAGAGCCTCTGCTGAGGGAAAGGTGGTAGCGTGAGCTCAATGAGTATTAAATACCATGCAACCTACACAGGACATCATTCTTGAGGCGCAAATTTGAAGAAAAACAAGCCCCCACTGTTCATGCACCTGTTTTTTCTCTAATTGCTTGTACTCCTGATGGATGGCCTCTGTTTAACTTTGGTGAATGTGCACCCACTGATGCATAAATTGACCTCAGTAGCACCAAGTACTTGAGCACTGTGAATAGCATGACATAGGCTGCACGTTAGTAAACTGAACAGTTTACATTAATGTTACCTGTTCAACAGCTGGCTAAAACCCATCAGTTTACATGTTACTGATGTAGGAACAGTTTGATCCAGTGCTGCAGTGAATTTTGAAACAACAGTCTTGGCATGAGGCACAAATGGCAGCAGAACGTGGATTGACTTTTTAAATGTGTTTCTGAAATAGGAGCCCAGGCTTGGTTTGGATAGAGTCTAATGTACCTACCCCACCACTCCACAGGAACGCCACTGGACCACATTCCCACAGAGAGATGGTAATAACCACACATCTCTGATGTGCCTGGTTATGCTGCCCAGATATATTCACCCTTTTTTCCCTGTGCAGAGTATGTGAAGCAGAAAAGGTGGTTCATATGTTCGGTACCGATTCTCCCCTTTTCCTCTTTAGGCTGTACTCTATAGCTAAACAAGCAGAGGAATTAAGTCAGCAACTAATGACTGTCAACCTGGGAGAAAAGGAGAATTGGAAAGCAACTCACGCTTGAGGACACAGACATAAATTACTCCAGGTAAGCCACACACGGCATGTCAGCAGCTCTGCAGGATCTCCCTTCATGCATCTTCTACCCTGCCACAGCCTGTGGCAAAGGTTCATTTATCCATTTGTCCCTGCAACTTTCTGAAGCACAAATGCCTTCAAGGGCTGTCCCTGGAACGATGCCACTCAAGCAACATCCGTAGCCCTAGAAGAAATCTTACCATGCGTATTTCCTTTTCTCCTTAAAGTTGAATCTATTATGGGCTTTCATACAGTACCTACTTTCTTCACGCTCATGTAATACAGGCTTTTACTGTCAGGAATTAATGCATCAGTGGGGAAGAAGAGAATAATTTCAGCTCTATATGTTTCTCTATCTACATCCATTTCTTCAGGGAGAATACAATATTCCCATTTGAAAGCAACAAGAAAAAGGGTTTTCAGGGAATGAGTGTTTCAAGTATAGTGCTTCAACATTATTACAGAAGCACCCAGCAATTCTAAGGACATATGTGCAATACTCCGACTAACCTGTTTCAAATGTTTCGTTACTGAGCTGATACAGCACGATCATGACAAACGAAGGCTTGTGGCTCATTTTACAGACGGGTAAACAAAAACACAGAAAACAGAGCACAGGTTTTTGAGTTCAGGTTTAGACTCCAATGCTATGCATACAACAGTGAAACATGCTTTTCTGAAATGACACACAGTAGTAAAAAGTGGCTCAATTACAGGTGTGTTGTCCCAGACCCACAGATTTGTGGCCGTTAAATATTATGTTAGAATTACACAATACAGCTTCAGGGGAATCATCTGTTGAATACTTTTTCTGCTTAGAGAATACCTAGAGAGAAGGAAGCCTCACAAGTTTTGCTCTTTTATCATATTGAAGCCACAAGAAATTCAGTGTTTAACATTGACTTTACGGTTTTAAACCATTGGTTTACATTTGTCATGTAAAGCAAATTATCCCATTTTATACTACTGCAGGTCAGCTAAGAATCAGTCCCAGACAATACATTTAAGCAGCTAATATGCAGTTACGTTAAGAGTTGGTCAATTTTTTTCCAGTTTTTCTTTGCTTTTTTTTTAAGAAAAAGGCAAGAGGTTTTTTTAGGAGCTTGGAAAGGCTATTTTTTCACAGAGAATCTGTTTTCATGAAACTTTAGTTGGTGTCCTGTTAGAAACCTGCATTTATTTGCAAGCAATGCAAACAGTTCTTCAGCGCAGGGACTATATAGTGAGACAGCCCCTAGCATGATGGAGTCCTAATGTCAGCTGGATGATAGTTTAATAGAAACAGTAAAAAACAGCATAGTGGAATCTCAGCCAGAGAGGGACTGACATTCTAAGTGTCTATTGCCTTTTTCTTGTTATTCCATTCATTTCATCCAGATGATGTAACTGACTTTGGTCTTAAATGATGAAGGCCTTTTGGAGGATTTTCCCTAGCTGCTGGATTAACAGGACATTCGGATGCATTTTTTTTCTGTAACACTAAGTATCCTGTCACTTTTAATTCAAACTGACCCACTGCAATAGCATTAGTTCAAATGCAGTTTGTTTGGTGCGAGTGAATACTTTACATAGTCTTTGACAGAAATTTCATTGTAAGTACAATGCAACATTTACCACTACAGAAACAAACAAATCACGATCTTTAAGCACCAGGGCTACTTCATGTAACAGCAGGGACTTTCAGAAGAACAAGAGGTTTTCATGAACTGGAAGTGGCACTGCAGGAATGGGATTAGCAGAGTGAAGAAAGTTTAATGGAAAATATGGCAGCTCAGGATTAAAGGGCAGGCAAAGGTGAAACTACTTCAATGCAAGCTCCTGCTTTCTGCTCAGCAGATTTTGACTATGCAAGCCTGAACTGTTTGCAAATACCTGTTGTTCCTTGTCCAGAAAAATACATTAACTTCATTTCCCAACAATTCCCCCCCCCAAATACATGGCTTCTTTCTGTACCCCTGTAGTAGAAAAATATAACTCCTCAGCAACTGTCTCTGGACTGCTGCTCTCTTCAGCTCCATCCAAGGTTATGCCAACACTCTTTTTTCCACAGAGAAAACTGCAGTGATGCCACAGTGCATGGTGCCCCTGCAGAAGATTTTAAGTAACTGATTAGCAATCAAGATTAAAGGAATGTAGACTGACCAGGAAAAGAAATTTATAAGTAGGCCTCCCACTAAATGGAAGGTCTGAAGCATACATTTCCCCACCATTTTCTACATTTTGTGTAGTCATTCACAAATCCCCACTTCCACTCCTCTGCTGGCTAGTTCCTCTCTATTGAACATCAATGCTTCTCTTCCTGCAGCGTTACAGAAACGGGCTTTCCTACATTCAGCTCTAGCCCTCTGTGTGTGTCTCAAGCTTCCTTCCAAAAAAACGCTCTCCTCATAATGTGAAGTTAGATAGGAGTGCTGGATGTGTTTCATCCTCTACAGACTATTCTGATCCTTTCTGCTTGCCAGAAAAAAAAAAAAAAAAAAAAAAGTGTTTCACTGGGGAATATTTGACCATATACTACTTAACCGCCAGCTGCTACTGGAGCTCCTTAGTGGGCCCAAAGACTGAACCTGTTTTTCACTCCCAGCATGGTTTCCCAGGCCAAGACATCTGAGGAGAGGCGTGAGAGGATGCACATGCTGCCTGCGACTGCCTGTGGTTCCCTTCTCCCACGGGGAGGGAGAAGACTCCAGTCGCCAGGGTTGTCAATCAAGTGTTAAATCTGCAATAGCAAAGCATACTTTTAAGCCAGACGTCTGTTTAATAACACTTACTCCTTACTCAAAATTGCAGACAAACCTGTCCATAATCTGATAACATGAAAGAGACTGACAGATGGCTGGTGACGTCTGTACCTGCCCCCTTCCCCCATACTTGGCCAATTCCCTGTGGTTTGCAAGTATCTGAGAGAGGCAGCCTCTGAGAAACAGGCATGCTTTGCACTCCTGGGCAGGCTGAACGTGTTGCAGCAGTGAGCGTAACCTGCTCGTTAAAGCGCAAAAGCGATTATCAAAAGAGTTCGGATGCTGTTCCTGGCCACACAGATCATTCACATGTGCTGCACAACTTGACAGGTGGTGGTTGCATAAGTTTGGGGAAATTTTTTTGTAACGCTACGGAAAATCTGGTATTTTAACTTTTTTCTGGGTTGGTGAATAAAGAAGGTTCTGCAATGGAAATAACTTATCTTTGACAGCATTGCTGCAATTACACTGACATTACCGAAACAACTAAAGCCTCTGCAAATCTTTCCTCACTTTCAAAAACCAGAAAACATACTGATGTTTATAGGCGTTCAAGGAACAGTAATTCATACTGGTACACCACACATGAATAAAGCCTGATGCTTACAAACTGCGTCTGTCATGCAGTCCTTCCGATTTGTTCAAGTGGCCATGTTAGACCAGCACTGCTTCTGAGCTGGTGAGGTTAACTGGCAATAGATAGAAACACACTATTTAAAACACGTTTGACTAATGCAAACCCAGCTAAATCTGAGTTGGCAGATTTATTAGCACCCAATATTATACTATGACTCAAAGAATGATTAGCCAGGACCCTTGACAGGCTGAAGATATATGATCTGATATGGCAGCCTTTTTCTGCATCTATCGAGATGTCTTTAGGTATGTGGGTGTGTGTTTAGTGCTTGTGTAAATTGTTAGACCGATAGCGCCGAAATATGAAACTTTATCTTCAAAACTGGGCACAGGCTGGGTCCTTTTTTATAATGCTGTACTGTGCCTTAAACAAGGCTCGGGGGCTTATTACTAAGAACAGGACAGGAGAGACACACTGCTTATTCACCAAGGAGACAGCTAAGTCTAATGAGATATTTCTTTACAATGTAGAAGGTACAAAAATACCTGGGACATGCTTCACATATTTGGTGTGTATCTTGAGTACAGAATTGGTCATTTTTAATATATTTTACAAACTTTTCACGCTGCACACCTATATTTGCTTTACATTGTAGTTTGTCCTGAAGAATTAGGTATCCCTATAGGGATATCTTAGTGAAAACACTGGGGAGAAAAAGCACAAAACAAGCTCTCCAAAGATAAAGAAGAGAGAATTGAGACATTTCTTCTCCCCTTCCCTTCTGCCCTTGCAAGGGGAATCAGTGTTCAACTTGCTTCAAATTGAAGTCAGCTTTGCAAATTCTCATTTGAGCAATAGCCTAATCCAGAAAAGTCTAAATTAACTGATTAGCTACTCAGGGTATCCCAAGAAAAGGAAAATTAGACTGTTTGCAGAAATGAAGAGTAAAGGAGGGGCATAAGTAAAAGCAAGATGACAAAAGGGCCTTGAAATTTCCAGTGAGCATCTAAATTTTGTGAGCCATTCTCAAACCTAAGAAGCACGTGTTACTTAACCATAAGTAACAGGACTGCAGCTGAGTTCTCGACAGAGCTGTAATAGAAAGAGAAACGTAGCATGGACAGAGGGCATTAATGGTTATTTTCTTTTATCATCCTGTGCTTTCTTGAATTTTTATTAGGGAATTAATAAACACATATGGTTCGCAGAACAAATCCAGGCACGAGGAACTTTCCAGAGTACTTTTTTTTATTATTATTAATGGTAATTATGCCTAAAGGTGAAGTAACAGCTGAGTGACTTAAGTTACCCTGCTGTTTAATTTAATCAAAGGAGTCGTGAATCCTTTAACAAGACCTTTTAGAAAAAGGACAAAAATAATTTCCCGTTACTGGGTTACAAAGAATACAAATAATTTATTTCATAACACCTAATATATAGTAAAAGTATATGAGGAGAGAAAGAAAAAAGGAGAGGGAATCAATTAGGCCACTTGAAGGCATGTTGATTTTTTTTTTTTCTCTCTCTGAAATTTTGTGGCATGTTCTTAAATCACTGCCATAATCTAGAGGGTTTGTAGATGCTACAAATTAGTCAAGACAATTGTGTGTTAAATTCAAAAACTGTGAATTTAACAGAAAGAGCATTTGACTGCTGCTTGTCCCTAGAGCACACAATACACATCAGGAGGAGGCAAGACCCCATCTACTGACACTAAATCTTGGGAATCTAGACTGAGATTTCCTTATTTCTGCTGTTCCAAAGCCTGCAGCTTACAGAACAAACTCCTTCAGAACTTAGGAATCAGAAGCAGCAGGAAAGACCTACTGATCTTTGGTGTATTCTGTCTTTTCTGATGTCCCAAAGTGTGGGAAATTTGAGACCAGTCAATAATTTGAGAGGTTAGAACAAGTGGTATTTAATAAAGCTCTGGTAGATTTGAAGCACCTTACTTCTTGAGCACTGATGTTCCTGAAGATAATAGCGTAGAATAAACCCTGGCTTATGGGTAAGACAACTCAGTGTTACTACTGGGTTCTTCAATTCATAAAAATATTGAGAGTTAACGTACCAGCCCCACTGTCAGAACAAGAACTGCAATCCTTCCTGCCCATAACATGTCTTTTCACTGTTTGATTTCTACTGCTCTCAACTTAAGTTGAAAAAATAAAATATAAGGAAAGAGACAAACCAAAATACTCTTTAGCCTTCTCTCGCAGTGAACAGCAAATAGCAATAATCTTCGCAATCCTCTGGGACAACTCATGACTCCTTCGATTACAGAGGACCCTGGGGGACTCCAGTTTCTGGCAGCATGGCCTATCTCTCACTGAGCATAAGGGTAGCCACTGCTTCTCACACTGGCTATTTTAGCCATGGTGGAGAAGTTACACTGTCTACGTGTAGACCGCAAAAAATCAACCCTCTGCCTTGGTGCTTGATTGCCCAACAGCTCAGGTGCATGCCACACGGCTCTTGTTCCCTCACCGCCCAAACCTGAGCTCACCAGGGCTCCTTCTCTAACTGTATCTGGGATTTTGGAGAGAGGCACAACAGAAGGGTAAAGGCTACATGCCTAGAGTCACACAGCAGGTCAGTGGCAAACGTAAGAGTAGAATAATTTTCTACCCAAGAGACCCTTTTTTCAGAGTCCAGCCCAACCCAGAAAGTCAAAGAATTAACATATGCGGCAACCTTTCACTTCCAGAACTCATCTGTAGAAATTTCTGTTATGTTAAAGGTTAATTAAGGTCAAGCATACCACACTCTATGTAGAAAAAATTGTTAAGTCATTTACTCTCTGGAGGAGCAGGATTGGTTTCCACAGGACTCTTGCCAGTATTTTGTTCAAACTACTTTTAGAAGTCACAAGAAATAGGGGTTTTTTAGCAGTTCCTTTGAAAGATACTTCAGGTGTCTTGCTACCTAAAAATTCTAACCTGATTTTTGGCTTAAATGTATCTCCACTTACATTTTATATCCCCGTGCCTCTTGAACGTGCTGGGGTGCATCGAACTACATTTCTTTCATTCCTGGATGTTTGCACATTTCAAACATTTATAGCCTGTTATAACATCATTTCTCCTTAGTCATTACCTAGTGATACATTGGATTATTAAATCATTCCAATATTTTGTCTGAGTTCTTTCCTTCCGCTCCCAATATTTGCTGCTTCCTACTGAACCCCCTCCCATTTGTTCCTCTCTTTGGTAACTCAGTGCCCCAAATGAATTCAGCAGGCAAAATTCAACACTCAATGTACAACATAATACTGATTCACTAGATTTTCCTTTCTATCCCCCCCTATTTTCACACCCTTCTGAAGATCAGGTCCCTTTTTGGCATCTCAGTAAAATAATCAGATGCGTTTAGCATGCGGTCTAACCCTTGACACACAAAATATCGAATCTGCTGAGCTCCCAGGAGACAAAGAAATTTGGTCCTGTATTTACATGCCTGAGGATAAAGCTGGGCTCTTTTGAAAAAACTGCACCACTCCAGCACCACTGGAGACAATCAGAGACCCAGTGCCTGTTGCCACCTTTGCCTTGAGAGCAAAGATGGGGATGATATTTCTTAAGTACCACGAGTATAACCCATGGATAAAGACTAGCCTGCAGAGGAAGCTAGGATATACTGCTCTTCCATTATGGGGTGAGAATTCGATGACAGCATTGGCCAGAACGGGCCAGAGGTGTGGGGCACATCGCCCTTTCTCCCTTCCCACGCAGTGAGAGCTCCCTGACCTGGATCTCCTCCTGCTTGCCCCCCCGGGGTGGAGGGCTGCTCCCCAGCTCTTCCCTGAAAGGGAAAAGGGGGGATTTCAACAGGGGCATGTCACTCCCTCCTGGCACAAAGTAAAACCTTGAGGCCACACAGGCTAAATGCGCAGGAAAATAGCATCTGCCTTATTTCTGCAAGACAGGAAACGTATCCTTCAGGAACAAAAGCATTCCGCTAGCATTTATAAGCAAGCTGTTAAACAAAAGCTGGGGGGCTCCTGCTTCCCCACGCTCCTGCTAGATGAGAGGCACCTGGAAGAGACTGAAACAAGGAGAAAATAGCTTTCACAGCACGCTCCCCGCTCATGCCTTGTTCGTGGGGACAGACCGAGAGCCCCAGCAAGCCCAGCGCCGCGGCAGCGGGTGCCGGAGGAGTCACCGGGTCTCACTGCCCGGAGCCGTGGCAGGAGGCTGAGCGATGGGGACCCCCGTTTCTCTGCCTGCCTGCCAGCCTCGGCCCCAGGAAGAGCCCGAGGGGAATCCTTCCCTGGCTCTGGCCCAAGACGGGACGAAAGTCTCCAACCCTCAAGTACGACCACCTTAAATTAAGGCGCTGGTTTTACACTCTCCAGCACTGGGACGGGTCTGCCCAGTTCGGGTGCCTGCTGCTGCAGCAGCTGTGTTCCACTAGTGTCCAAAATGAAGCCTGCCGTAACTGCTTCTTGTGGCTTGACTCTGCATATCCTTTAGCACACTCCTTTTAAAACGTTGGTATCGTCCGAAGGAAAAGAAAACATCCCGTGCTATCTGGAATTTTCCATGGTTACGCTTTGCCCAGAGGTGACTTGTCCCTCTGAAGAAACTTTCAGCATTATGTAATTTTTTTTTTTAATTCTGTTGTTTGTATCTACAGAGGCAGGCAGATAAATGGAGAGACAAATAAATGAAAGAATAGCCTGAGATTTTTATCAGAGTGCAGAGCTAGGATGACTCAATGATCAAGACAACTGCCCTGGAAAGTTTAGACTTCTGTTAATTGAAGATTGCTGAAATTCCAGGATGATGGGGGGGTCATCCTTGAATCTCCCTCACAGAGGAAATTTTAATTTTGAGAGGGGTGTGACTGGAAATACCTAAAGGGAATGCCATTTTTAATTTTGAGATCCTGTCAAATTATGCTTTCATAAAGAGCTAAATGTTCAAGTAACCACTTGAGGATATGTTTTTTGTCAACATTTAGAAAAATGCACAAATATTAGTGGTTTAAAAAGCCGCAACCTTGAATCCCACTGTTAATGTTTAAATATACAATTCAGTTGCAACCACTGTTATCCAGATTGCCACTTTTCTGAACATTTGAATCCCTAAGCCCCATGCACCTTTTTTGAAAGTGTGTTGATTCTTCCCAGAAGCAGCTCTAAACTCACTCTCATCACTGCTCTGTAATATAAATATTGGACATCAAGTATTTTTCTGTGTTATTGTATAATTCTTGCACACACAGATACTGTAATAATATAATTTCTAAACAATAAGGTTATCCACACTGAACTTACATGCACACACAGTCTGCAAAAGAGTTGGGGGTCTGGTTCATCAAGATGAACAAGACCGTCCTGTCATAAATACATTTTTATTGTGAGGTGGTTTGTGTGTGGATGATTTAATTACTTGCTGGAGCAATAAAATTCCCACAACAGTAAAGGCTGGCCAATCTACCCATTTCTCACTTGATTAACCTGCTGAAACTGAAGACACCTGTTCCAAACTAACAGATTTTTATAGAATGAGTATCAGAGGACTTGACACTTCGCCACTATCTTGGCGTCATATTTCACGTAAGAACCCCCCCCCCCCCAAAATGCCTTTCATTCTGTGTCACAGATACATTTGCCTGGAGCTGTTATCAGGAAGAATGCAGAACACCTTGTCAAAAGGCAGATTTTTTTTTTTTTTTTTAAAAGATGTGATCTCAAGGAAAAAAAAAAAGTAGACAAGTATACTGATCATCCATATCCAGAGGCTAAGAGGCTAAATCCTTTTGTTATTGATCTACTTGGGTTAGGAATTCCGGAGATACATGTGTGCCTTTGCATGTCTGTGCTCTGCTGGTCTGTACTGTGTTTCTTCTGGGACACAGATGAAAAGCTAAGTTTAAGGGTCTGTCCTAAATTCATCTTTTATTCTTAGTATTGCAGATGCCCATGAGCTGTAATACCCAACGTGCCAAAAGTCTGTAAGCATTTTCCAAAGCATAGCATTACACCCTATTGAGGCAAAAAGTTACTCAAAGACAGAGGAAAGAGCTGTTGTTTCATCATTGTTGTTCGAAAAATGTTATAAATCTTGTGTCATAGGATTTTGAGCATCGATCCATCTGCTCTGGTGATTCAATTCACTTCTTTATGGAGATCAGATTCTTAGCTGAGGGAATTTTAAATAAAATTAACCTCCTGCTTCTCTGGTATACCAGCTGAGGATCGCTTTTCTCCTCTACAGCCTGGGAGAACTCACGATGCGAGTTTCCTTTCAGGGCTTGCTGTGTGCTGCCGATGAAGTAACACTGCAGTGGCAGGGAGACTTCTGCGCAAGCCCTTCAGTGGTGCTGTCCCAGCAGCAGATTTGCTGCAAGTAAAGAAACTTTCTGAATTACAAAGGAGCAACAGTTTGTGCCATTACATTAAGAATTCAAAGTAAATCATTTAATAAAAAAATCCTTGTTTATAGTCCAGCTGTTGATTATCTCCGAGCCTGGTAGCAGCAGGTACTATTTACAAGAAATCCTGAAGAGTTCATGCCAAAAGACAACATAACGAGACAACCGGGCCCAAGGCGAGACATTCTGCACTTCACTCCTCCGCAGGCAAATATCCTAACACTACCTGTTGATTCCCACTTCTGGCATGCAGAAGTTGCATCTGACTTTTCTCAGAGCAAATTCAGCTTTCATGACAGACTAGTGACAGGTGGGGAGATGAAATTCCTCTGTTTAGCCATGAAGAGGTGCACCATGGATAACCCCACGCACAGTTATGTACATGTTCATCCCAAGCTGGAGGAAATGCCTACTGGGCAGCAAAGCTAACTCTGCCTTCAACACTCAGCCCTTCGCCCACCCGTAAGTGTTGGGTAAAACTTCACTGAAGCCAGCATGTCCTGCAGTGTGAGTCACACAGCCTGGTAGCACCATTACTGTTGATATAGCTTAACCTCTAAACTGTGCCAGCCAAAATAAGGTTTACCACCAAAATCACGTTTTTACTATGCCTATCCTTGGACTTTTTCAGGTATAGGAATACCATCACAAATCATAATTCCCATCTGACACTACTACCCAACTCACGTTTTCAAGAACAGATTTGGCCTTCAGTCACAAACCCTCTTTAAGCAAAGCTGATGCTCTGACGCAGTCACCGGCTGGTATCAGTGGAAATTAAACAAACCCAGTATCCAAGATGGAAAAACATTCTGTTGTCCATCGCCAGTATGATGACGCACCCAGTCCCTGGTGTAAAACACAATTAACACTGCATATGAATGAGTCACTGAATGATTTCAGCTCTCTGAAGGGAACACTATTGCCTGTTTTTTCCTTCAGAAGTTCCACATTCCCCCAAAGACACCTAAGATTATAGTATGTATTAAGTGTTGTTCCTAAGGGTCAGTATAGCATATCAACAGAAGAAATACAGCTTATTGCTAACTTTCTGCATGCACCATTTGCAATTCTCTTCCATGGGCACTTGCTGACTGAAGTAATCTCAATAATAAAGGTGAAAAATATACATTCCTAGAAGACTATTATATGGAATGACATAGGATGTAATACCCTGTAGCCATAGAGAAATGATGACTTTAAATGAATGAAACTAGTGCTGCTTATGTGGTGACAGGAGGATACTGCCTTTTTAAAAAAATATATATCTGTAATGAAAGCTAAGCTGTTATTATGTGTAAAGCAGCTGCAGAGAAAGTGATAGCATTAAAGGCATTAGAACAAAGATTATCTGTTCTCTGTAATTAAATCCTTTTCCCTGCTTTATACCAGATGACTCCTCAGGTCACATAAGCCCAATTCAAGCATCATCCTTGAAACTAGCCTGAAGAGGTTGGAGACAGTCACTGGAAACCCCTCAACCTACAGGGATTTAATTGTTCTGTGGTTTCCATCCTGCTTTCTCTCTGCGGGAGTGGAGAGCTGTGACATTGATCCTAAAAGTATCCAGAAACAGGCTGGTCTTTCCACAGCTTCCACTTCCCACACACCTTTTGCCAGTGACCTCTCATACATTTGAATTGACAACATGTAAACATCATTTCCTTGCCAGAGCGGGCTGATTATTCATATCCTAGTTCCAATAGCTGTATGACAAAATATTATCTCATGATCACTGAAATGGGAATATCCATCTCCCAGAAAGTAAGCGTAGTGCCAGGCTATTCTCTGCATGAGTCGGGGGGACAGAGGAGTGTGTCAGCACATGTGGCAAACACAGACACTCCTCAGTGGCCTTTTATCAGCCTGTCACTCTGGCCAGGCTATGGGATTAACTCCATGCTCTCCGATTCAGCTTTCCTCCTCATCTGATACCACCTCACCTATTGCTTACCTAATACTCTTCTGTTGGAAGCAGTCACACAGGCTTAAAAACAAATAAAGGTTTTGCATGGTCCAGGAGAAGGGGAAGAGGGACTCCTACTAGTTCAAACTGTGATCCACATCACTGGTGATTAAAGAAAGAAAAAAAGAAAAGTCACTGCTGTTTGGTGGTTTATGAGAGCTGCTGGTCTCAGTCTAGTCACAAGGGAAAAAAAAAAATCTATTCACATGGATGCCCTCAGCCTGGTAAGAGGGTCTCAACACTTGGAGGGCAGGAAGGCTGAACTTACCTTTCCTCCACCTAGGGTCCCTTTGGGTTAGAGCTGGAGGTGAAAAGAAGATAATGACAGTCAGACCTGAATTGTACCACATCCCTTTAAAGCCAGAAAAATCAAAGGCTGACGCAGGACACAGTCCTTCCGCTCCAACCATTCTCCTGCTAGACAAAGTAGCCTCCTTCTAGTACAGTCTTAAGGAAAGCAAGCTCTGACATTTACAGTCTGTTTCCCCTTATAATCAAACTCATTTTTCAGCTTGCAAGGCAATTTTGTCCCTTCTTAAACTTAGTATTGAAAGAAAAAAGAAAAAATAGAGGAAGACTGACTTGGGACACACAATAGTTTGAAGAAATTCAGATATGAAATCCCTCTCTTTTTTCTTTTATGCAGACAAAACAGGAGTGTAAATGAACAAGCTCTGCTGGTGCCAAGACTGGAGGAAAGCCTGGAGCCTCTGTAATTCATCAAGGAGCCATAGTAGTGCTAGGGGTGAGAAGGCACAAAAAATGGAACCCCAGTTGTCCCGTGAAGCCCACTGTCACCCGTGGCATGAAGCCAGGCTGGACTGGAAGCAGGCAGGCATGCACTAGCCCTTGTAATTCAGCTCAAGTTCAGCCTGTGCTCCCTGCCCTCATTTTCCCCAACTTGGCCTCCCAGCTTGCTCCTTCCACTACCACCTCCACCCATGTTCTGAGGGACACAGCAACCTCGCCAGGTGAACATCGCTTCCATCAGCTTTCAGGATTTCCCAGACCTCTGTTCTGCTTTACGATGAATGCAATTTACAGTATGTCCCAACAGCACTATCCTTCAGTAAGAGACACACATATGGAAGGGAAGCCAACGGCAACACATAAGCCTGTCAGGCAAATGAAACCACCCTCACTGGAGGTAACTCCGATGAACTGGAGAGAGTCAGAGCACACAGTGAGGTTCTGGAGAGCCCAGGCCCCTTACTTCAGTCAGTAGCCAACGCAACTAACATGAGGAATGTTTTTTCTTAACCCAAAATTTTTCACCCAAGCCTACAAAGGCTATTACGTTGTACAAAACTTGGTAGTAGTTACTTTCAGAGCTTTGTTAGGCTCCTTTTTGCTGAGCAGTTAAAGGATATTCTGAGAGGCCATGCAAATGTGTAAACTAAAACAGAAAACTGACAAGAGGAAAAAGAAAGCAAATGAAGTTTTACGGGAATGCACATATGAAGCTGTGGGTGTTGTACAAATATAGCTTCCCTGTGCCACTGTTTCATAGTCCACAGCACAGGACTGCTCAGCTGGTCCCAGGGAGCTAGGAGAAAAAGGCAGGTCAGCCCCTCTATTTTGCACAGCATGGCAACACGCTGCCAAGCCAAGTCTACAAAAATCTTTTTACAGCTGTAATGTAGTTGACCACTTTCCTACAGCCCCCCATAAATTCTGTTTGCTCTCTGAGGGGGCTTTGCTGCAAAGATTTTTTTTTTTTTTTTTTTAGTGAGGACTCTGACTTTTGCTTACTGAATCAACAGAGGAAAAATACAAACTATATAAAAGTGTGCCTACTGGAAATGGGGACAAGACTGGGAATACGTGTGTGTAGAGAGGCAGAGGGCTGCATTCAAAAGCAGAGAACAAAGTCAGTCTTTTGTTACAGAGGCTTATAACACATCACAGGTATTGAAAGCCAAGGCAAACAGGAGTGGCTAAGACTGCTTTCTTGTACCCTTTTTACAAGCGCATGGTAAAATCAGGCATTCCAACTATTTTATGCACTAGCCTGTCTCTGATACTTCAGCTCAATGTATGAGTACATAGCATGTTGACAAATTATGGATTTAACAAGAATTTCTTTCTTAACCAAGGGAATTAAAGGTTCTTTTATGCCTCAGAGAATGAAGGTACATTTGTACATTTTTATCCTACCTAAAACAATAGAATATTTTTATCTATACACAAGCTGCTTGTGGAATCCTCTCTTTTCACTCTTCTTGATACTATCTGGCAGCATATACTACATGTTATAAACATGCCACATTTAAACAAAAAAAAACAAAAAAACCCACAAAAACCCACACAAACCAAACTTTTCTGATCGGTTCCTTTTTAAAATAACCATTTGCATTCTAGCATTAGTACATTTTATTAGTATTAACATCCTTCAGGAGAAGTGGGGAGAACATGATGTACAAAGGCAGGCTGAGAGAAGTGGGTTTGTTCAGTCCTAAGAAAAAATGGCAAAATCATATACTACTGCTTTCAACTACCTAACAGATGCATACAGAGAAGGCAGAGCCAGAGTCTTCTCAAAGGGCCAGATTTCTAGGATGGGAGATAACAGGTCCAAGTTGCAACAAGGGAAAGTTCAGTTAGATGGGGGGGTGGTGGTAGTAGGAGTTTAGAGTCACCTTGAGGGTGCTTTAAGACTGGAGGAGGTACCTGGGAGCTTGTGGAACCTCCACCCTCAGAGACACTTCAACCCCAGCTGGAGGGGGCCCTGATCAAATTTGCCCCTTCTTTGGGCAGGATGACCTCCAGCAGTCCCTTCCCACCTAAATTCTCCTATGACAGTGGTGCCCTGCCTTGCTTTACTTTACATTAGAGTAGCTTCTTTCTTGGATTCTTACAGTGGCCTTTGATCAAAGGAGGTCATCCTGCTCATCCTCTGCAAAACAATCCTCACAGACATCAGCTGAAGTGCTTCAGCTAGCAGTACTTTGCAATAGGAGGAAATTCCTAGGAAAGCCTGAATCCTCCTGTTTTCAGGACACAACCTCCAAGCTTATATGCAAGTCCAAACCCTTGCCTGCAGTAGGAGAGTGGGGTAGGTAGCTGTTTAGTATCAGATGAATGAGACTGTTTTGGTGCTTAGGAAGGCTTTCAAACTTGTTCTTTTCTTAGGATGCATTAAATGGTTGAAGGACAAAAAGGACTTTAATCTAAGCAAGTTTGAAAATACCAGAGAAGTATTTTTATCAATACGAATAAACACATTACTTTACAGACACTAGTCCATTTAACCCCTTGTTAAAATAGACATTTAAATCGAAACAAGGAAGTTCTCAGTCAGACAAGCAGTAGAAGTTATTTTATACTTTCTACAGCAAACCACCTCCCATAGTCGGGAAGTGTTCCGTTTCCTACCCTGCTAGGTTTCTGGTGATATTCATTTTCCTCTGCCCCCTTGCCAGTTCACCCACTAACCTCCAATCTCCTGCTCTCTGCCTTCTGATTTTCCATGGGACAGATGTTTCTAGCATATGACACACTTCTACAGTTTCTCTATGCCCACTCACACCATTGTGCTCTGTCTTCATTAGTATCCTACCCTGTCTCTCTTCCTGATGTTTTTCCTCTTCATTTGTCATTGATGTTTTCCTTTTCCTTTGTGTCGTTTAGGCTCCTTATTTTTCCCGCCCATGTGTGCTTTCATTTTCCTTCTATTGTGATTAAGATTTCATTTTAATGCAAATTTCAAAGCAAAATATTGTTATTCTCAAATGCTACATGCGCACTCACGTTTGAACAAGACAGAAACACTTCTCATCCCTTACCTTTTGTTCTAGGTTTTCCCACCTTGCTATGATGGTTTCTTTCTTCCTCTGGATTAATCTCTCATTTCTTTCTCTGATGCTCTTTTCTTTAATAGCACAATTGTTTTTCTTTGGTGGTACATTAAACTTCTTTTCTTTATCAGTATTTAAAGCCTGATTGATGTTTGACTTCTTTTGTCACCATTTTCTTTGCGTACCTTCTGTATTTCTTCCCACTGTTGGTCTGCTATTTTATTCCATCACCATTTTTAGGAATACTCCTCAAAGATAATGCTAAAGAAAGCCACTTTTTCTCAGAAGGCCAAATACTATTATATCCTTCATACATGCAAACACTAAAATTAGTAATAGTGCACACCTGCAAGATAGATTACCTAATCTTTTTTTTTTTTTTTTTTTTTTTTGACTCAAGGCACTTCTAGGGTCTGGGCTGCCACTAGTTTGCATCTTGAATATGCAAACAAAATGAAAAGCAGGTGTTAAACATTGAACTTTAGAGCCACTTAGCAGTGTGAAGGCAGAAGCCCTACTTTTCTTTTCCCTTAGCCAGGCCATAAATGAAGCCAAGTAGAACACTACAGGTTCTCTTTCTAATGGAGTCTATAGGTCTGTAATCAATTCATTGAAAAATTATGTTTGTGACCTTTCATTCTGGCATGAACAGCCACCAGACTCCATTTTCCATGAAGTATTGTCAAACATGGATGTTTTATCAACTTAACTCTGAAAATTGGAAACCAGAAGCTCTGGAATTTGAATAACACCCTGATAAATATTGAGATTGGTAAAATTACAGTTTTGCTTATTCAACCACAACCTGGGACCTGATCTTGCATGTGCTGAAGTACATGATTAACTCCAGGAAGCAAGTGAAGTTACAGGACCTACAAAAAGTGGTTTCTATAGAAGAAAGAGGGTATGGAAGATTTAAACTAATAGTTCTGCTCTTGATAGTAATTGCTCCAGGCCTAGCAATTCCTCACAGACAATTCAATTAAATGCTGACAGAAACACAAATAGAACTCACACGGTCTTCTAGTTCTTGCAGTGTTGCACTGATGTCATCTTGTCTGGAAGTTACTGCAAAAGGCTGTTCTTACTGAACACATAACTACTAAATAACACTGAGGTGTCTGAAGCAATTAGAAAAACAATAACCTTATGTTTCAAAACTTGAATTTCCCAATCTCCAGAACTGACCCTGTTGTACCTGGCAATCTCATACTGGATAATGTATATCTTTGCACTCCAAACATTTGATGGGTTTTGCATTTCTCCATTTTGGGTTTATGCTTGCATTCCTGAAGAATCTCTGATGGTAACTGAAATAGAAGGCACTCGTTGTTGTGCTGAAATTAGCAGCAATGAATCACCTGGACTGGAATTTTTTCAGTGTGTAACTAGTTTATTTGTTCTAATCTCCTGTTATTGCACAGATATTTACCTTTCTGAATTTAATCTTGTCAATGAATATCATTCAGTTACCACTTGTCTTTCCTGACTTTAATGATAGAGTACAGTGTTTCATATATATATATATAAAATATCAAGTACAGTTTTGAAACGCCGGTGTTTTTAATGGTAACAATTGTTTACGAAGCAAGGCAAAAGAGCATTGTGGAGACATACAAATAGTCATGTAGAAAGATTGAGTATTCTAATTTATAATAAATTGACAGAGCATGAAATTTGAGCTAGTTTTAAGTTTGTGGTAAAAAATTCCAAAGCAAGTACACCTATAATTAATTTTATAATAAGACAGACTGAAAACTTACAAACTGCATTAGGATGGAGGAGAATTTGAGAGTATTTCTTGCAATATTAATAGCAAGCAACTTAAGGAAATACTTCAATCATCTCAAAACAGAGCCTTATAAAATGAGGTTAAGCTTAAAAAAATATGAAAAGCTGTTAACATATGGAAGTACCCACTTAAGCCTCTCAAACAGCTTTAACTATGACTGCCAGTGATATTGTTGCAGAACAGTATTCAATAACCTTCTGACACAACTAATACATGTTTGTATTTATCATCTCAAACTACAAAAATATGCGTTTCAGACACTCATTAAAAGTATATGCACATGCATAGCATCACTACACAGCAAAATCTGTCTGTGGGCACAGTAGTTGTTCATTGCCCAATTGCGCTGGATGAGTGTGGTGTAAAATAACTGGCAACAGTTTCTGAGGCAGGTTAAGCATTTATACTCAGAGTAGTTAAAATGTTTTAAAACATAAGAAATCCATGTCTATATCTTCTTAAGTTCTGGGGCCAAACAGGTTACTGCCCATGATGTATTTGTGACTGACTCCGATACCAGTTATCAGTGCTTGGCAAATATGTATAGAAACAGGTAAACCCTTGCCTATCAAAACTGGTGGTTTTTTTCTGCTTATGTCATAAATTTTCATATGAATACCCTTGTTGAAGCTTTACTGCAAGATTCTGCAGTATCACAAAAATATTTAATGAACCAAACTCCAGCAAGTGCTGGCCATAAAAACAACTTGAATAGTATCCCACAATTCAAGAAAGCAAAAATAGGGGTATTATAATGGCTTTATTTGGGTCTAAACTTCACTAAAATTTCTTGACGTACTTTGCAATCCAGCCATTTCTTGGACTTCTTTGATGAGAAATCTGTCCTCAGATCAACCCTCTCTCATTACCTGAAGCTTTTTTACACTCTTTCTTTCATAACTAAAACTGTATCTAGCTATGCTTACTCTTCCCAATTTTTCCCTTGCTTAAAAAAAAGTGCTAGCAATCCAAGCTGGTTTTATTTTTGTATCTCTCAGCAAGTTCTAATAAAGTAAATTGAGCAATATTCTCAGTTTATTGTATTGATAAACAGACTGTAAAGTGTTTTATGATATGGTACTTCTCATATGAAAGACACTAAACTAACATAAATTGCAATTGTAACTGTAAAGTACTAAAATATATTTTCCCTCTAGGGCTCTCTAGTATATTTGGCTGAAAAAAAATAAAATAAAATAAAATAAAATAAAATAGACTTGTTTATTGTGTGTATTTTTTGTAGTGTAATTAAACGTCTCTATGGTTTCCACCAGGAACAAAGTCCTTGTCCTGGTTTCGGCTGGTACAGAGTTAATTTTCTTCCTAGTAGCTGGCACAGTGCTGTATTTTGGATTCAGTATGAGAATAATGTTGATAACTCACTGATGTTTTCAGTTGTTGCTGAGTAGTGTCTATACTAAGTCAAGGATTTTTCAGCTTTTTATGCCCAGCCAGCAAGAAGGCTGGAGGGGCACAAGAAGTTGGGAGGGGACACAGCCAGGACACCTGACCCAAACTGGCCAAAGGAATATTCCATACCATGTGACATCATGTCCAGTATATAAACGGGGGGGAGTTGGCCTGTGGGGATCACTGCTCGGGAACTAACCGGCCATCAGTCAGCAGGTGGTAATTGCATTGTGCATCACTTGTCTGTCTTGGGTTATATTTCACTGTCTTTTTGTTATCTTCCTTTTCATTACTATTATTATTATTATATTTTACTTTTTGTTTCAATTATTAAACTGGTCTTATCTCAACCCACGAGTTTTACTTGTTTTCAATTCTCCTCCCCATCCCACCTGAAGGCGGGGGGAGGAGTGAGCAAGCGGCTGCGTGGTGCTTAGTTGCTGGCTGGGGTTAAACCATAACAGTCCTCTTTCCCTGCTCAAAGCAGTCTACAGGCCCACTAATAACTTTACAGGGCTGCCTGGTTCCAAATTGGAGGTGAAAAAGCACTTTCTTTTTCACTTTCTCCAAACTGCCTCCAGAGGAATGGATCTCTCGGCACTTGCTGCCCTGTCATTTCCAGGCCACGCTAACAGTCATTATTAATTGACTCTTGAGTCAATCTTTCCTACTGTCCCAGTGATACTGTCTCATTGTAATCTGGACCCATGCAAAAATTTCCATTCTCCACCCAAAGTGGTGTCAAGTGGATTCTTGGTGGTGATTACTTTGGATCTCATTCAAAGTGAGTATCGAGCAAGAAGGTATCTTCCCCCCCAGGATTAGGACTTCTCGGTGTGGCAACTCCGGTACCGTCAGGGATGTAAAGCAATCGCAGTGGCTTTGCCCCCCTACCAGTGGTGGCCAGAGGCAGCTGTGTCCGGACTGGTAAAGACACAGAGGTGCTCTGCCTCTCTGGTGGGCACCCCAGCCCAGGCACAGGTCCCGTGGCCCCAGGTCACACCAATGTGACTGTAGCTCTGCAACACCCACAGTGAAACTGAGGACAAACTCAGTCCTCAGCGGTTTTACTGGGGAAAAGTAGAAATTTGCAGGGATGTGGTAATGTAGCTACACACTCCAGACAGGTCTCACTTTGCACATAGTAGCTACATTTTGAAGCCCTGCTCTTCAGAGACACCAGGACCTACTCTGATCCCTCTTGCAGTGTTCACCAGCAGTAAAATTACTGAAGTGCTTGGAACTACTGAAGGGTGGCAAGAGGGAACAGTGTGAATCAGAGCAGTATCCAGACCCAAGGGTAGTAGTCTTTGTTCAGTAAATACAATCCCTCCAGTTTCATACCTCCTTGCTTTAACAGCACTTCCCACCCAGACCTCCCATTAAGAAGGAAGTGCTAATGGAGCTGTTGTAATCCTTCTTCAGACAAAAGGCAGCAGCTGAAGTAATGGATAACTGAGAAAAGAATACTCACAGAAAAGTCAGAGAACAGGTAATGGATCTTGGAAATAAAGGTGGAGGTGAGATACTTAAAAAATTAACCTCCTCCTCTCTTTTGGTCTTCCTTTAATAAAATGGTGATAAACCCATTACCTGTTTTAAAGTTCAGAGCAGCTGCGTAATGAATCTGCTGTAATACACAAGAAAGTGCAAATTTGCCATTGCACTCCAACAGCTTGTGCTCCACTCTGAATGAAATGGAGGATTATACAAACACAAAAACACTCCCTGGAGTAGCTGAATGGAGCTGGTAGAATTAAGGATGAAACACAGTTAACTCCTGATACATGTTTAAGCACAAAATGTTAAGCCCTTCTTTTGACATAGACTTTCATAAGCTTTGATTGTCCTTACAGAAAATTTCACATGGGACTTCTCTCAGTCTCAACTCAAGAGCTTGCCTAAAAAAGGGAAAAAACACCTCCCTAGTCACAAAGGAAGGATCTGCTTGCTTCCCCGTGGCTCTTTCTAAATCCTAAAACTCTCTTTTATAATTTAGGATTAATTTTGATGTTTGGAACAGTAGTATTTCCTAGATCTCTCTTGAGCAGTGGTCTGTCTTGGATCTGAACCTGCCATTTTGTCGTGGTTTAACCCCAGCCAGCAACTAAACACCACGCAGCCGCTCACTCACTCCCCCCCACCCAGTGGGATGGGGGAGAAAATCGGGAAAAGAAGCAAAACCCGTGGGCTGAGATAAGAACGGTTTAATAGAACAGAAAAGAAGAAACTAATAATGATAATGATAACGCTAATAAAATGACAACAGCAATAATGAAAGGATTGGAATGTACAAATGATGCGCAGTGCAATTGCTCACCACCCGCCGACCGACACCCAGCCAGTCCCCGAGCGGCGATTCCCCGCCCCCACTTCCCAGTTCCTATACTAGATGTGGCATCACATGGTATGGAATACCCTGTTGGCCAGTTTGGGTCAGGTGCCCTGGCTGTGTCCTGTGCCAACTTCTTGTGCCCCTCCAGCTTTCTCGCTGGCTGGGCATGAGAAGCTGAAAAATCCTTGACATTAGTCTAAACACTGCTGAGCAACAACTGAAAACATCAGTGTTATCAACATTCTTCGCATACTGAACTCAAAACATAGCACCGTACCAGCTACTAGGAAGACAGTTAACTCTATCCCAGCTGAAACCAGGACACATTTTAATTTGAAAGCGTTATTGTATCATGTGCATTCTCCAGTTCTTACTCTTGCCTAAGCCTTCCTTAATGTTCTTCAACCATTTCTTTTTCTGTGAGAATCTTAGATAAAAACCTCTTCCCTCAAATATAGCATAAGGTGAATGTTTTGCATTGTCTCGTTGATTCATTCTTCAACCAGAGAATCATACTTAATGGTTTGGACACCTCTGAGGTAGAATTTGTCTCACATCTGTATCTCTTTGTACCCATCTTTACACTATATAGGCTCAAAACAACCAGCCTCTTCTATCCTGGACTTTCTAAAAAGGACATGTCTTATGATAAAGCAAAGTATGAGAAGAACACAGAATTTAAGGCTTGCAAAGCTGATCCTACACCTCTCTGATAAAGCTGGAATAGCAGCAATAATATTAGCAGTACAGAATACTTTTCTTTCCCAAACTCTGGGGAAAGTTTGAAGAGGAGGAAAAAAAACCCCACAACAAACAGAAGCAAACACATATCACAGAAGTGTACAAAATCTCAGGCAATGATAGAATTCAGTCTTAATTATTTCATACATAACTGGTCCAAGCAGCAAGTTGAGCCAGAGCAGCAGGGTTGCCCTTGGCCGGGCAAGTGTGTCAGTTGTGCTGAGGTTGCCATTGGCTAACACCCAGCATTTGACAAGTAGGACTTCTCATCACTGGCCTGAAGGAACAGGTCCTTGAGGTGACACATTTCTTCAGCATCCTAGCAGAAACTAGTGTGTGCACCAGGTTTTGCACTCTGCAGAACCCCAGTGAGGGGCAAATAAAAAGAAAAAGGCAGATCCCCAGACAAGCCCACTTTTCTTCCTCCTCACATACACACGTTTAGGGGAGAACGAAAGGAGGAAAGATACCCTATCACAGCATGTTTTGTGATAGCCCTGGGTATCATCAGAATTCATGTATGTTCTTACTAAATTAAGATGGTATTATATTGCAGACCTCCTCAAAGAACTTTTTTTTAGAAAGAGTGTTTTCCCCTAAGATTTCTTGATAAATCTGTTGGTTAGTGCGCACAAAATCCATCTGCTTCCTGAAGATTGCCTCCAGACTGCAGAGCACTGCCTTTAATAATGCACATCCCCCTTGTTGTGTGTTTTACTTTTTTCCTGGGATATGTACTGAATGGTTTTGATGTTTCTTCTCTATAGTCATGATAGAGGGTGCATCAAACTTTAAGCTAAGCATCTTGCATGTGGGAAACAAACACACACCCCCAAAGGAAACTTTGTGTATACTTTCTGAGATGCGAAGACCTCCATCCTATCACCATTTCATCAGTTGAAATATGCTACAGTCCAAAAGCAAGCAGGTAGGTAGCCTACACCAAGCTGAAGGAACACGTGATTCCGCTGTACACAGCAGAACTAATGAAGCCTGGTCTGCCCTTTCTGTAGATTCCCAGGTGTCTAATAAAGGATGAGTTTTTTAGTTGGCTCCTCAGAGGGAGACCCTAACAGGATCTCTCTGCTCTTCCTGGTCACCTATTTGCATAGAACTTACAAGATACTCGGAGGTAATTTGTATTCTGTGAAGCTGAATTAAATTTTGCCACTGGGTTTGCAGGTTGCTTAGAGGGGAGAAGAGGAGGACAAAAGCACAACTGAGTATGCTCATTCCCTTAGAAGACCAGGCTAAAAATCCTCTTTAGCTGGGGAGAGGTGGAAGGAAGGTAACACACATGAAAGATGAGAAACATCAGCAAACAAAGGAAAAACAGCGTCAGGACAAAGCAAAGAGAGGAACCAAACGGCCAGTAAACTACACAAGCACCAAATCTTTCTTGAGAAGTCTTTTAGTCCTTTACCTCCAAATTCCACCTTACAATACAAACTTGAGTAGTAAATGTTTCTCCAGGTTGGCACGAAAATACAAATGTACCTTTTTTTCTTCGGAATATAAATAATAGACTCGTGTCCAGGGAAACAAAAAATTATTTATCAGTAAATAAGCAATCGCATGCCTTCATTTAGTGACTTTATTGATACTTTGCTCAGTGGGAATAATTCTAAATTATTCCCCAATGCATACAGTTGTACGACAATTCTACCACATCATACCAGGGTCTAGGGATTGTATCTGGCCTGTCGGTGCCTTCTCCTGCCACCCATTCCTATTAGAGGTAAAACAGCTGGTCAGTCAGGAAACACTTCAGCAAAAGGCATGCAGTTTTTTTCTGACATTTGCTCACAGTCCAACACAGGTTGCATGTTGCCACTATTGCTGTAGCTTCTGTGGAAAAGGTGTGGAAAGGAAGAGGGTGAGCATCTGCAGAAGAAAGGAGAATAGTTCCAAACGGGGACCTTGTTACAGGTTGCAGCCCATGACTTCTCCTTTCCTGCCTTGGCTCTGCCCTTGCAAGAACAGAGGGTGGTGTTTTAGCCGAGGGTAGTGAACAGCTGCTGAGTGAAGTGGCCTGAGGAGCGTGAATAAAAATTCCCAAAGGCAATTTTTCCAGCGTGACTTTAGGTCTGACCACAGTGCCCTATATCTGTAGTATCTGGGCTCCAGATTAGCAAGCTTTTTATACGTGCTGCTATTCTGGTGCCTTCAGTGGGAAACTACTGAAAGATGAAGCTAGGAATGTGTTTCTAATGCCTGCATCTATAGAGACCTACATAGGTGATGTTGTGGGATGGATTAAGTCAATATAAAGAGCTCTGCCCAGGAAGGCTTTCCTTTGTTTTACATCTGGAGATATCTGTGAGAGGTGACCAGAGTGCAAACATGACAAACTCAATGGGACTTTTAACTTGTGAGTTGTTAGGCACAATGGTGATTTACGGCGGGGGTATTTTCAATGCCATTTGTTGACAGAGGCGATAAGCATTTGACCTGGTGCTCTAAGCTCATTTTGTAGGCATTGTATATCACGGTGTTTTAAGAGCATGGCTAAGCAGGAGACTTGTCTGTGTCACTTGGCTTGGTTGTTCCCCTCTGGGTCAAACAGTCCCCCTGAGAGAGAGGAAAGGGGAGAGAGAGAGATTGTCTGCTCCTTGAAGAGTAACCACCACGCTTAGCTCCAGCTGTAAAGTGAGGCGGGAGAAAAGGATGGCTGCAGGAAGAGACAAGCCGGCTGCGCAGCTCCATAATACTATGTACAGCTGAATAGACATTTGGACAATCATGCTTTACTAACAGAACGGGGCTTGCGTGTAGACTGGAAAAATAAAACTCTTTATCCAGGTTCAAGGCAACACTGGAAGAGGTTGAGAATCAGAGCCAAAGTCTTCACAGGAATGTTGGCTCTCCCTGGAATGAAAAGAAACTTGTGTTGTGCAATAAGGGGGAGAAGAGGCAGGGAATCTAAATCCCATTTGACATATCATGTTTTTTTATCCTCTCCAATGAAAACACTTCTAATGGCTCTATTTTTCAGTTTCATGCCAATATTACAGCAGTTTCTGGTTGACTAAGGCCCAGTCTTACTCTTTACAATACAGAAACTGGAAAACTGTCTGAAGTTTGCTGTCCCACCTGTTCATTCCAGTGCAATGCAGTTGGGCAGTATGAAATAAGCTTGCTATTATTATAAAAGACCTCATTTATCATGATTCAGTGGGGCTATTTCAGTCTTAGCTACAGCAAAGACAAGGATCAAATGCAACCGAACAGCTCTGAACAGCTTCTGAAATAAATACCTCCATCTAACGGTGCCTTCTATTATTTTTGCAAATTAAAATACAATGGAGCAAGTTCATTAACAACATTCTCCAAAACGTGCAGGGTCTATATGGAGAAGGTGGAGCATTTTTTGGAAGTACTGCCAACCCTCTATACCATTCTTACCCTCCTCCCTAGTGTTGCTGTGACTCACATGACTGTTGGCTGGAAAACAAATGTTGCTACCCTTGATGACTTTCTTAATCTAACCCTCACTCTACTTTCCATTCTGATTTTTTTTCTCCTAACCCTTCTTCTTGGTCCTCTGGTTGGGAAGTTGCAGGTGAGCAGGAGATCCAGGTGCACTCTGTTAACTTACACAGCAACTTGCTGTGAAACGGCAACTTGCCCTCTTCCTATTGGGATCCTGTTGCACAGCTCTTTGTGGATTTGTCTGAAGGTGCCCCATACTCACTCCCTGCCTGACTCTCTGTCCCTTGAGGATAAAGTATGCTGCACAGGGCAGAGCTAACTGAGGAGTGCCTAACAGAAAGAAAGAAGAGGGGAAAAAGTTGTAGGAGAGACACTATGATCTATCCAGCCATTTCATCTCTTGCTCTGTTTCTCAAGGGTCTCTGTGGGCTGGCCTCCTGCTGAGCAGTGGAGAGGAGAAACTGGGCTAAGGTAAATGCGCTCTCAGAAGGACACTGGTAGCTCTCTCCATTTCGACCAAATCAAAGCCTCAGTCCTCTTTTGCCAGGCCTCTGCCACTGAGTGAGTAGCTGACTCCTAATACCTCCCTGCAGCTGTTAACCAAAGATGCCTTCACTCTCTCAGACAATTGGTATATAAATGAGGAGCCAAATTTTCTCTTCAGCAGTTCCAAGCCATTAGGCTTTCCACATTACTTACCTGTCTAATCATCCAACCGTTCATCTCTGGGGAGTTTCAAATAATGCCCAAATCACAAGTAATGAAAATGAGTTTCCTTCTTAATCTTACGCCTTGCCAGCAATCCCTCACAACAGGTGATCCTGCCCTTATGATCCTGATGAGAAATAAAAGCAGGTTCTGCCAACCTTATCTTCCTTTCCTTGGTCATCTCCACATCAAGCTGAAAAGACAGAATTAAGGATTGTACGAAGGTACAGCTAATGGGGATAAAAGTAATACAACTGAAGCTTGTAATTGTTCTCCAGACCTTAAGCATATGAGTTATCGTGTAATGTAAAAATAAATAGTGCATATTATGTGTATTGACCTGAATCCTAACCACATTTGTAAAACAATATTAAGACCAGTGACTAAGCATAAAGCCCATGATTACAAACCAAACCTCAGCTGTCTTTGTAGGAGTCACATTTTTTTAAGCAGCGTAATGACTTTGTGTATACAAACTGAGGAGAGGCGAGACCCGCTGGTAATGGAGAAAGACCTCCCTAAGTCCATTCTCATTTCAACAACAAAATAAAGGCTATATATCCACAAAATCTACCTTGAATTTTCAAAATTAAAAACTTAACTAAATGGACAAATTACACTTTATGCCATATTAATTGAAAAATATATTCTTAATTTGTTTTTACTGACTGAGACCCTTCTCAAGTAGCTGTATTTTCTGATAACTGGCCCAGCACATTATAATCTCTTTATTTCAATTTTAGGTAAGTTTGCCAGATGATAAATGCTGTTTGCAACTGAGCAGAAAATTATATATACAGTATCATTAGTGCTTTAATGCTTCAAAAGACTATGGAGCTTAGGGGTTTGCGCTTCTCATTTACTGTTCTAAACCTGACAGGGACAGTCACTTTCAATTTTTTGTCAAAATTTCATACTTGGGAATTCCAGCTCATCTAGCTCAAGACTGCAAATTTTTCACTCTTTTTCTCCACCCGCCTATTTCCGCAAGGTCCTGTTCATGCAAAACTTTTTGCATGAAAGGACAGGAGGAATCAAGATAAGGGAAAATGCCAGCAGAATATTATCTCCTTCTATGTATACTTGCACTTTCTGACTGCCAATAAGCAGCCCTTACTTTTGTCTACTGCGTTATGCCTACCATTCCAATGCAATAAGAATGGAGAGGGATAGCTTTGCTTGATGCCTTTTCATAATTACAAAGTCTTTAAAGTCACTCCTTTCAGAAAAATATAGGTAGACAATGACTAGCATTCAGTGAAATTGATGAATACTACATTGAATGCAAAATGTATATAGAGCAACAAAGAGAAAAAGGTGATGTTTCACACTGAAGCTTTCACATGTCTTCAGGGCTTTTGTGTGACTTTCTGTCTTCATCGCTGAATATACGTAACTTTTCAAAGATCTTTTCAAAGAGCTGCCAAAGAGGTAATTCATATTTTTATAAAAGGAGAGAACAAAATGTTTAATTGTAGTGGTAAATGTATCCACCCCTGTCCCTAGCGTTCACCCTTTTCTTTAAATACATGATTTTTTGGAGAACATATGTTTTGATTTGAACTGCCACATTGTGCTTGGTTTGAGTCAAAACTGATTATTGAGGTTGCTGGCCACACATGAAAACAGGGGGGGAAAAACCCCATACCATCCTATACCTGTTAAGGTTTTTTCTCACTGGATTTGACAGGAAAGCTCTCTGTAGTTACTATTTTTTTTTTTGTGATCCAAGACCAGAACTTTAATTGCACCCATAACTTCTCTTATCAACACATCTGTATCCAACTGTGCTAACACTTCACTCACCTTCAACTTTTTTTGTTTGTTTTGGGAACATTTCTTTGTGGTTCTAAACAACATAAATTTGGTTTCCTCATCAAGAAGCTCATTTAGCTGCAGCTTGATTGCAAGTAATTTGCCCTAACTGTCTCCGTCTTTTAATTGTTTGTGCCTTTTTCTAATCTATAAACTGTAACTTCAGGCAGGCCATTTTTGTCTTACCATTTCCTCTTTGGAAAGGCATATCTAATAACCCACCTCATATCCTGTGGCTTTAGGCATCTGAAATCATATGAACAGAAGGGATAGACCATCGATTCAACTCCAAGTTAATTTGAAAAAAATACCTCCATAAAATCTCCTTTTTAAGAAATACAAAAATAAAACTTCATCCATGAAATTTACTTTGGTGGAAAATAAATACGCATCATCACTGGTACAAAACTGACTCCCTATTCTGTTTCCACAGCGTTTCCTTATGACCTATGAGAGACATGAAATTCTAAGTGCCAATTTGGGTACTGCTACAATCCTTGATTTAATCAGAGTCCAATGAATTTTATTCCCACAGTTCTGAATTGGCACCATTTACCTTACTGGAGACAGAATACATGATCTCATAAAGTCTCTGGACATAGTCAAGCCTATGCATAAGGCAGCTTTTTTTTTTTTTTAAGTAATCTCATTAGAAGTTCTACCAAATATGGTATCCATATCAAATCTCTTTAATTCCTCCCACCTAATCCCCTTTACCCCCAAAGTGTAGCATATATGTATTAGTCAGATTAGCAGCACATTCAGGAGTAATCCCTTCCAAAACAAGAGAACTGTATGCATTTTTCCTGATCCCCAAACTTTTGTTTGTGTTAATTATTCTAAAGCTGGCTGACAGTGTGAATAATACTCTTCCCCCCTCTAGTCTGAATAGCAATTAAGGAATTTGCATTTGCTGCTTCTTTTTCTTACAAAATAAGATATTTTCTCTGCACTTTGTGTTCTGGGCAAATGCCTGCTCTGACTCCCACTGAAGTCTGTGGCCAAGCTCCCAAATGACTGTTTTCAGTGGTGTCTTTACAGCACTTGCATAAAGCACAAAACACACACAGGATACAGGAGCCTTGGGATAGGCAAAGAATGCCAAGCACAGTAGGATTTCTTTCTCTTAAAGTTCCTTAGACAGGTACTTTTCCACATGGTCTCAAGACCACAGTTAGCTACTGCACTTGCCTGGTGGGGACCAGGGATTCCACCCAGAGGAGTGCTCTTAGCAAAAAGAATGAGAAGCATTTTCTGTGATGATAAAAAGTTTAGAAAGCTTTATCACCGCCTTGAGAAATTTTCCTTTCCATTGTTTAAACCACTGAAAATATCGAGACTGCATATGAAATTAAGACCACGTTCAGGTAGCCAAACTTCAAACAAATGCCAATGAAAAACTTCTAACCAATCTTTGGCAGCTTTCTGGGAGGGAATCAGCAGATGTGAGCCCATATACTCAGAGAAATGTGCACTAGGTACATGTGTGTATGTATTGTCCCTTCAGAGCTCTCTTGTCTATGTAACATGTTTTCTTGATGGATAAATAAAAGGAAGCAACATGACTAGACAGCCTGCACAGTTTATTGACATTGCCAATACTCAGCTGTTTTGAGAAGACGACATATTGGCTGAGAAGTTCTATTTTATAAGCTAAGTGGCTGATGGCTTCTTGTATGGCCCTGCAAATTATTGAAGTGTTCCTGAAGCTCTTATATTTTTTTTTTTTTCCAAACCTTTTCAAATCATACTGGAAGCTTCAGGAGTTGATTATACTGCAGTATCTCACATATAAACTATGGAGAAGTTTCCATGTGGCAAAGCCAAACTGGCATGAAAGAATGCCAAGACCCCTCAAAACCAACATAATCAAGTACTTATTATACTATTAAAAAGAAGGTTAAAAAATACTTTCATTTCTGAGGAAGACGTTGATTGTATGTGAAAGCTCTGACTTCCCCCACACACACATGCACGCACACACACCTGAAGCAAGGAAGCAATTTCTAATTGCCTGATTCCAGTTAGGAAAAGAAACTCCACCTGGCTTATGGACACAAACTGCTTTTGCCTAAAAGACTCAGAATGTCACGTCCCATTTTCAAACATGATATAAGTTCTTGGGAGCCTAAAGGGCACAGGAGTTAACAGGACTGAACTGCTAAAACACTTCTAAATAAGTACCATTAGCATAACATTTCAGAAAGTCCCTTGGGGACAAAGCAGTGCAAGTCCTATTTGGAGACTTTACAATAGGTTCCCAGATCTCATTTGCAGGGGAACCCATGCTCTTCCATCAAGTGAAAATTCTGTATCACTTACAAAAAGTCCTTTGGGCTCCTTTACTCCTTAACTCCTTATTCCCATCGCAGCTAGCGAGAGGCTGGGCTGTCTGAAAATGCAGAATAAGGTATTTAGGACACTAGAAATATTAATTCGACAAGTAAATTATCAAGTCTTTGGATTAATGAAGCAGATATGGTTAATAACAGGAAAGACACCAACAAAATGCCACTAGCATGATGAGTGGGAATAATATAATACACCATGACCATATGGACTCAAGAGAGTAATTACATGTGAGTAACCCATCTGATCTTTCATGTTGCCAGGCTTTTATCTCAGATAGTCATTTTTCTCTGCTATTACCAGCTTTTTGTTCTAATGAAGAACATCCTCCCCTTTCACCATCCTTATTATGTCTAAGTAATCATTATACACGGATACAGAAGAGGGTGAATTCCTCAAAGCAGATGCATGCTGAGAAACAGTAAAACTTCCTTTCTGCAAGGCCAGAACAAGCTATATAGGCTCATTCGGTACCAGCAGATAATTCAAATTTGTCTGGTTTTAGTGGGCACTCCCACAAATTTTAACACAATTTGCATAGAGGAGAGAGTCAAGTAGTGTGTTTTAAAAAAAAAAAAAAAAGTTGTTTTTCTTTCTTTTAGAATGACATCTTTAATGAAAGAAATACAGAAAGAAAGAAAGAGTCTTGCATTTGATCATTACATCAATACACTCACTGGTCAGTTCAAGTGAAGGGGAAGCACACTGGAAGAAATAGGAACCTGGCTTTTAGAAATATAGAGTATATCCCATAGTGGAGTAATAATATCTCAGTGCTCTCCACAAGCATGAATTTCCCTCCTGTCTTTATATCTGCATTGAAAACCAAAGAAACAGCTTTCAGTGTGAAATGAATGCTTAGCCCTTAAACAGATTTTACACAAGAGGCAGAGGCAAGAAGAACAGAATAGCAGAGCTATGATCTGAAAGACATAATTGGGACTGGAGGGTAGGAAGGTAGATTGTGTTTTCCAGGAGAAAATGACAGAATTCTACTTTTCCTAGCTTTGTGGAACCTGATAAGAGTACCCATACAGAAATGTTTGCTAATGTCGTCTTCAGGCATTCCTAAGTCATCCACTTTGTTTTAAAAGAGGTGAAGGAGAAAGGGCCAGGTCAAAGGAGGGGGACATTTAAACAAGTGAACAGATGCACTTGTTCATCTCAAGTGGGGACAAACCTGGAATAATTCCAGCTAGATCTGAGTCAGAGGAAATTTCTCTACTGTGAAAAGGAGATTAAAAACAGGCATCACTACAGTCAGTAATAACTTCCTTGCAGTTCATCTTTTAATATTCAGGGGAGCTATTCAGACCCAGTGTACCCCTTTGTCGTGGTTTAACCCCAGCCAGCAACTAAACACCACGCAGCCGCTCACTCACTCCCCCCCACCCAGTGGGATGGGGGAGAAAATCGGGAAAAGAAGCAAAACCCGTGGGTTGAGATAAGAACGGTTTAATAGAACAGAAAAGAAGAAACTAATAATGATAATGATAACACTAATAAAATGACAACAGCAGTAATGAAAGGATTGGAATGTACAAATGATGCGCAGTGCAATTGCTCACCACCCGCTGACCGACACCCAGCCAGTCCCCGAGCGGCGATTCCCTGCCCCCCCCCCACTTCCCCGTTCCTAAACTGGATGGGACGTCACATGGTATGGAATACCCCGTTGGCCAGTTTGGGTCAGGTGCCCTGGCTGTGTCCTGTGCCAACTTCTTGTGCCCCTCCAGCTTTGTCACTGGCTGGGCATGAGAAGCTGAAAAATCCTTGACATTAGTCTAAACACTGCTGAGCAACAACTGAAAACATCAGTGTTATCAACATTCTTCACATACTGAACTCAAAACATAGCACTGTACCAGCTACTAGGAAGACAGTTAACTCTATCCCAGCTGAAACCAGGACACCCTTTCTAATGGGTGCTGCAGAAGCATGAAGGATTATGGTTTTATACCACATATGATATCAAACCATATCCTCGTGGGAGACTTTACAACCTGTAAGAAACTCAGGCTGTGTACGATAAAGAATCTGACACACCTCAGAGTAGCATTTGGTTCTGTTGGTTACTGGCTGTAGATGTAGAACATAAGAGCTTGCAGGAGTGTCTTTTATGCCCATTTATAAACTGATTACACCATGCTGGCACCAAAATGCTTAAGACAATTTGCTCAATTCCTGTAAGGCAATGATTTTACTCACTCGCTCATGTCTGATGTTGAATGTTTCTTAAGCCACATGCAGCAATCATTTGGACATAGCAAATCTGATTGAATGAAAATTTTCCTAAAGTACTGGCTAGGGAGTTCCAGCCATGCCGACAAATCTCTGACAAGCTCCTCTCTGTGGCTCTGAGAAGAGCTATTTGCTTAGACTGAAGGCAAAGATGGGCAAAATTCCACTCTGTGGCCCAAAGCATAATTTTTCATGAATTTGCATGAGATGAAAGTTTGCTACGCTTTTAGGGAAAGAAAAATGTCAACCGTTTGACTAAAAAATGAGCTCTTTGCAGCAAACACTCATTGTTTTTCTTTTCTGTACACAGAAAAATTCCTCTCCTCTATACAGAAGAAAGGGCATTAAGAAAATGCATTTTTGCTTTCTCCAAAGGTGTGAGTGTCCCACTGAAGGGTTTTTCCCATGTAGCTGTAGGTTTTTGAAATCCAGGAACCAATTTTTTTTTTCTCAGTTGGTAGCTTGTAGTCACATTAACCCCACTAAAATCTCTTGTTCTGCTCCAGATTGACACTGGAGTATCTCTGACAGGCAAAGACTAGTGCCTGCACCTGAGGATTAGTTCCATTTACCCTTTGCAGCAACAAAAGCTCTTGTTTTCTTGGGAAGGTTTGAGACAGCCTTCTGATATGCTATGAAGTTATTAATGTTGCTTGATATTTGCTTTGACAGCTGCTCTGTACCCTCTTTAATCATCTTCATCATGGTTCACAGCTCTTTTTTCCCTTCATTTCACTTTTGCCTATGCTTCTTAGGGAGAATGATGCAACACACAAGTTGATAAATCTTTCAGCCCTTCGTGTATTTCCCCCCTTTATCTTCACTTCCAAAGTTTCAGTGTTTGGCAATTTTTTCCTACTGCTCAAAAAGAGAACTGAGAAATGTTCCACATGCAAATACCACAGGTGTATAGCGTTTTTAAAATATTCTGACTCTCATGGGAGAAAATTAGTTTGCAGCCCACATCCATTCAACAGGTAATTTGGTTATGCATTAAAAGGGCTCCTTCAATACTTGAGAAAACTTTTGAAAATCATATTATGAACATTATTAGCTGCTTGCCTTTATTGTATTTGGCTGCCTTTCCTTTGAAGTTATTGATAATACTTAAAGGAGCAACCTCTGCTACAGAAAAGCTTTCTCCAACCATGACACTTTTTGGAATTACGTCATACTTTGTCACCTGACTTCCATTTCCCAGAACAAACTGTTCCCTGTGAAGCTGTAGTTGTGTCTGTCTTGTCTGCTGTCAGTCAGGCTCCTGTTTCCACCTGTCAGGGTGCAATGCAGGAGTACAGATTCTCCAAGCAACGTCACTGTCATCCACAGTTCCCCCAACAGTCTTGTTCCCTCAGTTGCTGCCAGAGCAGAGGTACAACCTGGTTTGGTCCCCCGTGCTCCGGGCTTAAGATTTTAGGTCTGATCAGTTCCCCAAGAGCGACTGGCAGAGATTTGAGGCTATGGGCTAGCTTCCTCCAATACCATTTAGGGCTCAGCAGTCGTCAGTCAGACCAATCCTGCAACTGAAAAGGGTGTGATCTTCAACCAACTGGAGCGGTTGCAAAGCTTCCCAGAGGGCCAGGACGCCATCCACCTTTCCAGTCTGCCTGGAATCGGCAGCATTAGACACAGCCAAGAAAATCCATTACCCAAAGCTTTCTTCCAGGCATGATAACCTAATTCTCATGTCATGGGACAGTGTCCACGTTCCATGAGGGTCTCTGTCAAGTGTCTACATTTGCAAATGTTTTCACAATTGTATAGACAGCGATTTGCAAAAACTCACAATACTCTATCTGGTTGGTATTACTGAGAAGGCTTAAGAACAGCTAAGCTTCGACCTGCCTGCACCCATTTGGGGGATCCACAAAGGAAGCTTGCACCAATCTGAGGGATTCACAAAAAAAAAAGCCCCAACCCTAAGAACAAAACAAAACAAAATTGAAAAAGAGAAAGAAATTCTCCAATCATCTGTCAGGCATGTGGAAAATACTGCTCTACTTCAAGTTTTACAAACAGGAGCCCTGACTTCAAATTCTTGGGATCAAACTCCTGTTTCTCTCAATCACATTAAATGCATTCTTTTCATGTCAGTAGATTGCATACATCACAGAAAAGAAATGGCTCTTGATATCTGTTGGTTTCAAAGTCAGATGATTATGATCAAAGTTTAGCATCTCAGCGCCTTACAGGGAAAATCCATGTAGAAATGCGACAGAGGAAGCAAGAGCAGAGCTACTCCACTTTGATTTCCAGCCAGGGTGCATCTAGGAACTGAAAATACACAGGTATGATCTCTTCCTTGTTCTTCATGCACTGTGGTATTCATGAGAGAGTCTCACGGTGGCTGCTTTCCCCACACGCATACCCTTTATGTCTCAACTCATAGAAAAATAACACTTAGCAGGGTGGAAATGCAGAGCTTTTATAAGGTGACTTTCCCCCTTTCAGTAAAATCTTTCTGTCCAGCTATACCCTGTCACACATGACAACAGTCTCTAGCTCAGCTGCTGCAACATCAGAACCCACACGAGACACTGCAGTCTCCCAAACACCGCTCTGTATCACAGCATCTGACTCTTCCTAATTAATTTCCTTTGTTGTACAGAGAGCATCCAGGAGCTAATTGTTCTGATGAGACAGATAAAACATCAAAGGATATTTTAAAATGTGCTTGAAAACGTGGCACGTTGACAGTACTGCAGTCTGAAGCCCACCAGAATTCAACCAGCCTGTGCCAAGGAAAGCTGGTCCTTGGGGCCTCGTCAGGGTGTTTGAGCACTGCCCCAACAGCCCGCCGTTGCAGGGGAGTAGGAGCTCGGTGTACAGTTCAGTCTCTGTATTTTTGCTTCCTTATCTGAGGTTGTTGATGAGGATGCAAGCTCTCTCGGTTGTAGGGGAAGGTGTTGTATGTGAAGGGATAGAAGATGATCCCCTGCTCTTTTACTTCCCCCCCCCTAAATCCCCTCCCTCGCTCCCCCACTCACTCTCACTAATTTCAAGTAAGTCCTAAGTGGCCATCAGACAGTAATGAGGTTTTGCAATTGGCAAGCTGGATGGATTTGAACTACTGACCCAAGAATTAAAATGCTCCATATGTAGTTATCTGTGCATTCAGAATTTGTCTGTGTCTCACTAGGAGCACAGCAGATAGCTTTGCTTTCTGACCAGATCCTTCCAGTTTTCAGAAAAATAACTACCTCAGGTGGAAACAGGATGCTCTCAAGCCCCCACTACCTGATGTTTAAGTTTTCTTTCTACTCTAACAGAACAAAAAAGTAATGTAAAAGTCTGTCAGCCCAAACTGTAAAAAAGTTTTTCCGTTAGAAGGACTGTTCACATGACGAACAACAAGAAACCTGAAGAAAGGAAAAGCCAAGGAGAGTGAGAGATTAAGACCCTGATACAGTACATAGGCACGTGCTCACCTGGCTTCGTGGGACTTAGGTAGATGCAGAAGTGCTGTCACGAACAGGACTGCTCTTTGAAATGGGGCCTCGGAAAAGAGGACAGTGGAGAGAGAACAAAGAAAACATGGGAGTCTTTTAAACTATCTGAAAAGGATTCAGGCAAAGAAGAAAAAAATGGCTGAAAGAAACAAAGGAAACGGGGAACAAATAAACTGTGCTCAAGATGTTACAAAAGAAAAAAGCAAGGTCACGGTAGCATGGGGAGAAATGCAAGGAGAACATTGAGCTATATGGGGAGAGCTGCTGGAAACCACAACACAGATGAGACAGAGCAGCCTGGCAGAAAACAGGAGCCCTCACACTCTGCAAAACAGCACGTTCCTTCCCCGTCTCCTGGGCTCCCAGGACTGAGGGACCAGTCCCAATTCCCGACAGCTTTGCAGGAAAGAGGGGCGGAAATTTTTTACGCAAAACGCCTTTGGGCCCTGCAGAATTTACAGCAAGAATCAAGACAAAATTCTCTCCTGTCCCTGGACTGTCAGCGTTTTTTTCGGGATGGAGGTTGGTGGTACTGTTTTGATAACAAAGCTTGTTGATACAGGTACAAAGGAGGCTCTTGGAGGTCAAACACCACCCTTGGAAATGGAGCGACAAGTTTAACAGACTCACAATGTTGTTTTTGGTGTTTGACCTTAAACAATACGTGAAGCTTGTAGGATAAAAGAAAAGCAGAGTTATAAATACGAGCTGAAACAAGTTTTTCAGAGTTCTATTTCAAACGCAAACATGAAAAGGAAACAGAAAATAATCACATATGAACAGAAAAAACAACAAAACCAAAAAGCTGCTATTAGAACTACAAGGGGAAAAGTATTCAGAGCAGATATATCGCCTGTCACTTAGTATTTTTTATGATTCAGGCCGAGTAACTGAAAGGACCAGCCAGTCCAATCTGACTGGAAAGGCTATTTTCCCGTGTTAGAGCTCAGACTTTGTTTTAGGTTATTTTCAGCGCTGCTGATGGAATGAGATGAAGAGATTAAGTTTCACCTACACTGCACTAAAGATATGTGGACAGAATTTATCTCCAGATCTGAGCTCAGGCCCAGGCCTGGAGGTACGGCGGTACCGGGCACAGTGACTTTGGTGGCGGCCACCGCAAGTGCTGGCAGCAGGCTCAGCACCTCTCAGCATTTGGCCTTATGCATGGAGGTTTGCAAATAACTTTTGGCCGGATGGTTCTCTCCCAAGGATAGATGGAGTTTCACTGAAAGCCTTGTCACACGCTGTGTGACATTACATTCGTAGCATGCTCTGTTCTCCTGGGGTTTTAGAATTCTTTAACAGTGAGACAAACACAACATCCTTAACATATAAATACCTAAAAGATACAGAGAGAACCAATATGGGAGAAAATGGGTATTTGTAAGGAGTGTTTGAAAACAAGATTTTCTGACCTGGGATATTGATTTTTTTTTTTTTTTTTTTAAATGGGGACAAAATGTTAGCATTTACCTTATTTTTTTCCCTTCAACTGCAATTTTGAAAACTTTTGAATCCGATGTTGACTCAATAGTTTCATTTTCGATACACATTTTCAAAGCACATTTCAAAAAATGAAAAGTCATTACAAAGTAAAACTTGAAGCTTCTGATTTGTAAAAACATCTTCAAAACTCCTTCTTAGAAATAATGACATTTCAGCATAATTGACATGGCTCTAAATTTAGAGTAGTCAAAATAGAAAGCTGTTCTTGAAGAAAGTTTTGCAGCTGGATGTAATACTCCCTGTAAATTTGACATAATGAGAAACACACTGATCTTCTGACCACACAACCTAGTTAGCCTGGTAACAACACGGGGCAGTCATCAGGATTTCCTCTCCAGAAAGGAAGTGTATCCTGCTAAAAGTTGAGCTCAGGGTTATCATCTCCATCTCACTGTGAGGTGAGGGGCCTTGCCCAAAGACACGAAGAAAGTCAGAGCTGAAGGTGGGTTAGACCTCTGTTGTTGGCGATTGCTAATCATGCATTCAGACGATGGTTTTCCTTTACGGGGAGCAGTGGAGAAGAGAAAGAACCGGCGGTGCATACAGTTTAGAAGGAACCTGAAAGTCTCATTATGATGACAGCAGTTCCTTGGGGGAATACTGCATGAAACTGGCAACACATCCTCTTGTGATGGGGATGATATCCCTGTGTGGGAGACTTTTGCAGCTGGAAATTCAGGCACACTAAGTGGAGTAATTGGCCTTAGGACCATGGGGCTGAGAGGAGGGGCCGGAAGGGTGGGTAGGACTAACTGCTGACCTGGTTTTACCCATTTTCCCATTGTTGACACAAATTTACTTACATATCACCACGCTATTGGTTAAAAAGACTGTAAGTACTGTTTGGTTCTTCCCCCAGATCCTCTTTTCAAATCTGGAAACGTATTTCATGCCTATGTCTTCCCAGCCCTACTCTTTAGTCTTCTGCTTACATGATAATGGTGAAATATGGCTTTTTTCACAAGCTAGAAGCCAGATTTCTTTTCCATTCATCCATTATAGAGCGAGAATAAGAAAATGAATACTCTTATATCCATTATATATATCAAGAGACTGAATCTACCTTTTTATTCCAAGAGCTAGAGATGACTGCATAGCTCATGAATTACAAAGCAATTTTGAGACACAACAGCAGCAGAAACAGTAGTAGCGTTTGGCACAATGTACGACACAGATGCGGTATCCAGAGATTGAAAAGTAAAGGGAATTTCTATCTATTTATCCATTCATCTCGTTACTGTGTGGCTTTTACTTCCAATGTGGGAAAATGAAATCCTCTTTTACATGCTATTTTTTCCATGCATACTCAACTTAAACGCTGTTGATTTATGAAGCCTATATCAGTGGCATAAAATATAACTGTGTCACAGAATTTGGAGAGGTATGTTCAGACAAATATGCTGGAATACCTGAATCTGTGAATTAAGATGCAGAGTATAAAAATAATAAATATATTGTTACCATAAATTAAATCTGTAAAGATTTTTTTCCTTACTTGTTGGCAAAGGGAGAGATCTCTCCAGTGTCAGGATTGAACTGCAGGGCACTAATAAAACATGACACAAATAACAAATAAATTTCCTCTGTATTGAATGGTTTGAGATTTATTGAGGTCTCTTGTACCAAGATCTATTGGGAGTTGTATAATCTAATGTATAAAATTTATAGCTAGGAGATAAAATGTGGATAAAATAACCATTACCTTACAATATTATTTCAACTCTTGCATCTAATTTGAATATTGTTTAACACAAAACTTGCAGCTTTGGTGGAGAAAGGCATTTACACTGAGTGAAAGTCATGACAGCACTTTGAAACTGAATTATGAAAAAAAGAGAGAGTACATTAAGTTTTCCTGACATTTTACAAGTACATAGATTTACATATAAACTAGTGATCAACTCTCTTTAAGCTACGTGGGGTTTTCAGTCATTTGTACAATGTGTTTTTTTCCGGTTCTCAACAGATTTCTACCCCTTTTAGCAAACACTTTGGGTATCCTATCTTGGCTAATTTAAACTGTATGGAGCAGGTCCTCAGCTGGAGACACAGCACAGAGGTGCACTGATTTATGCCATCTTAAAATCTGGCCAAGTTCAGCTCTGAAAATAAATTCCAACTAACCTGACTGCATGGATACAAGTGTAAGTGAGTACAGACTGCAGTTCTGATTCTGTTTTCATTCATGGTGGTGTCAGTTCAGAGATAAAGCAATGACTTCCATGTCAGCTTGAATGTAAGCCAGCAGGAGAAAAAACAATTGGTTCTTTGGACCTAATTTTACCTCTGCTTGATCCTGTGTTGATGAAACTGCACTGACATAAAAGTGTGATCACTCCCTATTTATACAAGTATACATAGAAACAGAAATGACTTCACATTTTATTCTACTTCTGTTCCGTTTTGCAGAACTTTCTAGGGCAGATATCACATTTTTCAGAACTCCATTATCCTTTGATACTGTCAATTTAACTGAAAAATAAATAACCCCTCGTTCAATAAGCATAACTTAATTTTTCAAGAAATTTCCCATATGGAAAATTTGGATACAGAAGATTGCTACCAGCAAACCTGAGCCTTTTACTGTGAAAGTTATTCAGGAAAACCTGAGATAGAAAAGATCCTTCTTTCCTGCAAATTTAAAGTGGGTCTCCCTATTTTCTGATTTTCAACTACTCTCATTTAAAGAGGTCCTGAAAAACATTTTCACCTGCTGAGGAGATCAATCTGCTTTCCCCTGCAACATGCAAACTTTTTGAATAGAATTCCACATTAAGGTAAGGCACCCTGGAAATCCAAGTCTTCTCTGGAAGCCCAAAGAGGTTGGATAGTTGCAGTGATGGGACAACCTCCCTCCATACTGTTACACCAAGGCCGATTTCCAGAAGGTGAGAAGCAAACAGAGGAAACGGCATCAAGTTGCACCAGGGGAGGTTTAGATTGTATATTAGGAAAAAAATTCTTCACTGAAAGGGTTATCAAGCACTGGAACAGGCTGCCCAGGGAAGTGGTTGAGTGACCATCCCTGGAGGTATTTAAAAGAAGTGTAGACATGGTGCTTAGGGACATGGTTCAGTGGTGGGCTTGGCAGTGTTAGGTTTACAGTTGGACTTGATGATCCTAAGAGTCTTTTCGAACCTAAATGATTCTATGATTCTATTCTGCCTAGATGGGTTAACAATATTAAATAGCTGTTTACCTAGATGTTTATTTATCAGAAAGTTGACACCTACTCTAGATTATTTAACAAAGAACTACCAGCAGCTGTCAGAGGTAATGGTGTGTTTAGCGTTTACCTTGAAGCCAGATGCAATCATTGACCTTGAGGTGAAAGGCTCTGTAACCTCTCCCTAGTTTTCTGAGCCCTTCCAGTTACAGAGTTTAGGTAAGAAGTATCTTGCTGAGCTTCTTTACAGAAACTGTCCCAAAGATTTAACTGCTAATGCTTTCTCTGACTGTTTTTACCACTCTAACCTTTCTCCTCTGATGGGCTTAGGGACCCTGCTGTTCTGAGTGCTATAAATTAGTATAAAATCTGCCTTCTGCTCTTACGTTCAGGCACTTATTTTTAGTTTGTGAGTTCGTGTGTTGCTCAGCAGAGACATGATCCTATACCTATTAAGATAATGGACTGAGGTGTTCCTTCTGTTTTTCTCCTGAAAAAGCATGTGTGGAATGCAGGCTGTTCTAGCCCAGCCATGCACAACAAACCACCCCCAAATTCATGTGCTCTGGTGAGGTCAGAGATACACAGACCTTTTGGCCCAAAGGTCACCCTTTAGGGCTTTGGTAATGATCTAGTATAATATTGTAGTGTTCATCTTTCTGTCAAAGACAGCTATTTATCTTACAACTGTTTGGTGCCTACTTTTATCTGTTTGGTATTTGACTGGCCCATGTGCAGAACAGTGCAAGGACAATTTGACAAATAACTTACCCCAAAACCAACCCTTCACTTTTGGATTAAACGGTTTGCCCACAGCATTCCCTGTGGGAGGGCCTAAATAGTGTCAGTCACATGTCAGGAGTATGTTTTTGTACCTCAAGCTCAGTAATTTGGGCTGGGACACAGGACAGACCTTAATGGTTAATGAAAGTTAATGGTTTGGGCAACTGGGGTGCCTCCTGTCATTCTGATACTGCATTTTGCTGTCTCTGTTTTGTTCTACCTTTTAATTTATCTGTGCATAAAGTGGGTTTGGTGCTTATACTTACCTGTCCATAAGGAGTGGTGTTTAGACCTAATGAATACAGGCTTTTTGAACTCCTTGGATGAAAGAAACTATGTAAGTGCAAATTATCCTCTTGTCTATCGTCTCTGAAGTCTAACCGACTTTGATGTGATTGTGATCTAAGTCGCTTGTAGTGTGTATTATAGGAGGGGTTCTCACAGCAATGAATGTAAGTAAAGCTTTGAGTAACACAAAGTAACTCACAAATGTGTAAGTTCAAACACAGGATGGAAATTATTATTTTAGGCATAGTTCCAGGATTTGGTTAAAGTATCTTTAGTTTTTAAATTACTTGCTCTCCATTTTCAGATACAAGCTAGCTTTCATATCCTCCCTGACTTATTAGAGGCCAGACCCTCAGGCTGGTATAAATCATCAGTACTTTACTGATACCAGTAGAGCCGTCCTGATTTGTACTTAGCTGAGCACCTAGTCCAGTGAGGTGTATTTACAAAATGTAGCCAGGGGCAGTACTCTATTGAGATGGTCAGTAAAAGTAATATGAATAATAGCTACCAAATGCAAAAGCTAAAATCCTTAAATTTTATAGTCTTAATTATAGGGTAACTATATAGGTTAAGCAAACCATCTCTAGATTTGTACCACCATTCACTTTTGACCTTTGCACTAAGAATGCTTTAAGGAACAATTAAGGAGCAATTGTGTTAAGGAGCAATTCCTTATAAATATATTAATATAAATATTGGTATGCCTATTGTTCTGATGTAAGCCTGAGAAGGGCTGAGAATTAATGTAGACTTTGAGAAATAATTCCTAGTGTTTTACCTCTGCAGGTGACCCAGTCTGAGTCAGTCATGCAAGCAGGTGAGCAGTGTTCACGCACAGCTATGTGGATTCCCTTGCTACACCCAGTCTATTCAGTTAGCGCTGGAACACTGCATTGCTATGGGCTCCTCTCTGCAGGAATAATATTGATTTCTGTTGAAGGCTTTCTCCTAGGAGAAAACAAAAGAAAAGCTTCCATTTTTCTAGTCCTGCAATGAAAAGTTAATGGGGAACAGAGCTTACAGCAGGGGAAAAGGAAAGAAAAAAGAGGGAGGAAAGGAGAAGGGAGCTAAACACAGAGAAAATTTAAAGGATGCAAGGGGAGAAGGATGGATGTCAGAAGGATCTATGTCAGAAAGGTAGTTTTTCAGTTCCATCTCTCCTGAAAAGTTCACTGGCTCGGAAGAACTGAGGTCCCAGCAAACTACTACCACAGAGCTTTCACAGACAATGTGCAGGATTTTTTACTGGTTTTAAAATCTCCAAAACCTTGATTCAATCTCCCCAAACTGCTTCATGAGTACGTAGTATTCCTACAGACAATACGCTACATGCACCTTCCTACAAGGTCAATATTACGTACGTGAATGCAGGAAGCAAGAGCAGGAGCATAGCAGCTGGAACTAGAAGACCAAACCCAATTCAGTGCCTGAGCTGGGTGTTCCGTCTCACTCCTAGTTTCCAAGCAGTAGCTGATTCACTATAATAATTCTGCCCAATGCTCCGTCTTTTCGTAATTATTTTTCAAAAAAGGTTCTCAAAGAACCTTCCCTTGATGGAAATCATGAGCAGGCAAAATATGCCTGCAGATTCAGGCATTTACCCTATTTGCTGCTCTTCCTTTCCACCTACCCTCCTTCCACCTTCATTTTAAACAAGGGGGACTTGCACTTCATCCCTGTAAACTCAATAGCAAAACCGTAACTGGTTTCAATGGACAAACTCTTTCAATCACAACAGAATATTGATGATACTTACTATTTTATTAAACTGCTGTATTTTTTCCACCCCATGAAGCATCCCCTCCCTCCCTTTTTTGTTGCACAGAATGACTAATTTAATCTGTTTAATCTGTAGTTAAACACAGTCTTAAATGCGTAAATTCTTTCCCTTGATGATATTCCTACATTTGAGACTGATTTTCTTCACTGCCAAAACATTTTTATGCCAATGAAATTTTTTTGCATTATCATTACATTTAGCCTTAGCTTGTACAAAAAGCACAGCAGTGTCTCCTTCCAAAATCTGCTTTTAAGGAAAAGAAGACTCAGCCAATAATAAGAATGTTGTGGTTTTTTGGTTTTTTTTTTTCCAAAGCCGTTCATGAGGGGAGGAGGGGTAATTTTCCAGCACGCTTTCAATTCTAATTACCATAAGAGGCATGTGAAGTGTTCAGCCCTTTGGTTTCAATGCATGCTCTAATGAGTGCATTTTGGTGCAGACTCTGAAACACCAAGTTTCTGAAATAAAATAGAAAAAGTTCCTTTCTGTGGAAGTAATCCAGATTAAAAGTAAAGGAGTCTGAAGCCTAGACAACACTTGTTCTACCTTCACTGATACCCATTCCCTGGATGTGTAAGTGGAGGCTGGTTGGATCACAACAGGTAACAGACAGGAGGCTGTTCTGCAAGAAGCATGATTTTGTGAGTGTTTTGTTCATATACTCCTCTATTCCTGCCTGGTCATTTTTAGGGGCAGGATCCAGCTAGGCTATCAGGACCTTTAGTCTAATTTGTATATTCTTAAGAGCCATCCCACCACAAGAAAATAGCAGTGATACAAATAGCCTTGAATCGTGCCCCCTGTGCAGGGAACTGGGAGGGTTTGGTACTTCTGAAAATCAGACCACTTATTCAGATACCAAAAAAGATTGAAGAAGTAGTTAAAGTCTGAACATGTCAGACCCTCTCTGTTCCTCATTGCTCCATTAAAGCCCCAAAGTTTTTTTGTTGTTGTTTTGTGTTTTTTTTTTTTATAAAAAAAGGTGACTGTACTTGATAGACCTAATCCCCCTCTAGCTGAAATTATATCACTGGCTTCATTAGACAGTGGAATTAGGCTTGTGTTGCTCTGCATGGGCATATTTTGAATCTCTGCTAGCTAGCAGTGTTCTCAGACAAGCGATTAATAGTGCTAACTATTTTGGTTAAAATTAGGGCAAAGAGACACTCCTGATATGCCATTTAGGTTAAATGCATTCTCCTTCTGTTCAACTTGTCTGATACTGTAATGTTAAGCCAAGAACTTATCTAAGTAAAAAGATTAAACATATCTCTGAGGAATGCACAACACCATTACAGTTGAATCATGAGGTTAAAGTGTTGCACTGAGGTTGCAAAATATCAGATAACGAAGAGATTGAAAGGATAAATCCTCACTCATTTAGCGTAGTTGCCCTATTCCACCTGCTAATGAAATCGGTATGTAAAGTGCATTGGAAAGGGGCTCTACATGTTACATCTTTCAGTACAAGTTACATTGCATTCTGCTATGGAAAGTGATGGCTTATTGTAATCATTCTTCAGGCTTGTTTTTCACTTGGGATCAGAGGAATGTAATTCAAACATAAAGAGAGTTGCCAATAATTCATTCTTAAAGAGCCCTATAAAGATATGTGGCCAATACTGTGGCCTCTTTCAGGAAAAATAATGGTCAGACATTTTGCATGAAATTATCATTTCATTAATGTACCGATCGTTCCAAATGCTTTCAGACTTAAGTATGAATTAAACAGTATCATATTCATCTTACAGCTGTAGATACAAGCTTCATCACCTGCCATAGCATTACATTTTATTCGCCTCTGGAAACAGACTTGTGTTTATGTATTTGAACATTAAAAGCCCAATGAAGAAAAGCACTTCATCACATGCTTAAGCAATTTAGTAGAGCAGGGTCTAGGGTGGGAGCTAACCCTCTTCACTGGTGAGCATTTCAAAAGCAAGCAGACCAATCTTAAAACAATTAAGAAGACATTGTAAGGTGAGACTGCATCAAACAGTGATTAGACTGCACTGTTAACTGGATAATATTAGGGACACAGGGATATTTTCCAGCCTTTCCCAGCAAGTTTGCATGCATAACCTAAATGTAATATTCCTCTAAGGCAATGCATTCTACAGATGGGAAATACGGCCTGACATTGCCTTAAAATTCAGGATGGTGGGTTTTAGTCAGTTGGAAATGAGGGGTTTCTGCTAAACTTTGCATTATGCAAGTTATATATGACAATACTTACGTGTTAATCTGCCAGAAGTATCCAAAGGTGGGGTTTTAACAAACAGTCAGACCTAAGGTGTATTGGAAACAGATCATCAAAATAATTTAATTTAGACATTAAGTACATGCCTTAAGTGCCGTCCAAATGAAATTCCCATGACCTCATGGCTGTGGCCTTTGATTCTCTTAAAAGGAGATGAAGATTTCAGTGAAACAGTTGATAGCTATCTCAGAAAACTGTTTGTAGGTCCATGTAAAAACTGTATTTTCTAGGAAGGCTGAGCTTCTGATCTCATCACGCAGCTCTGCTGGGTCTGTGGTTTCCAGGCATATCTGCCTTAAACAGGCTCTAAGCACAGCCAAGAGGGGGCAGGAGCCCAGATTCTACACTCACTTCTGCCAGGGGTTAGTCCTTGTAGTGCTGATCCCTGAAAAACAAGTATTCCCTAGACAGGAAGACTAATGAACCTCATTTCCGGTAACTTTATGGCTCGTGACTAATTGGATTTGGCTGTTGGGAAGACAAAAGAGCCACCTGAAATTTTCCTTGCAGCTGCAGCTTCTCTATGGGCTTCTTCCTGAGTGAGTGGATTCTTGGATGTCTAGTAAGGATTCAACTCTTCCTGCTTCCTCTTCCTCATTTGTCAAAAGCACTTTTTCCTGTGCTCACACACCTATTTTCATACAATTTTTTAGGAATGCTGTTCCTACATTCTACCCACATCAAACTTGATTGGAATTGGATAGTAGGTCAGAATATCCTAGTGGGAGCACAGATGATGCAAGAACAGAAGTCTCGCTTCCATAAAAAAATCAGCTTTTGGAGGGCAGCCGAGGTCTACAGAGCAAACTCATTGTCCTGTTCCAGAAACAAGGAGTCAGGAGCTCAGAAAAAATGCAAGTGAAGTTTGGGCAAGTAGCACTAGCATCGCAAAAGGGCTAAGAACTGGGACCCAAATTTGCAGCATGCAGCAGAACTGAAGAAACTCAGGCAGGGATTTCTGCCTGAAAATTTGACAATTTCTCAACAGCCATAACCAGCAGTCTTCAAAACCACTTGGGCTCAGGTGATGTCTTACTATGCTCTTTATTCCCTAGGGAATATGTTTCATTAAATAGAAATCACTATTACCATGTGGAAACTATAAGAGTGGCAAGAGACCTTTGCCTTCACCTCATACCGCTCAGGAGCTACCAGACCGCTGCTGACATAACTCTTCAGGGGGGTATGCAGAAGGCTACAGAGGGGAAGATCTTCCTTTCCCCTTTCCTTCTCTAGCTCTCCAAAACTTATGCTTCTCAAGTCAGCTCCTGAGCCATGTCCTTCTCCCTCCTCCCACCTCAGTGAATTATTTACCCTTCCCGTGTCTTAGGTTTGTCTTCCACACAATGAAGCCAGTGTTGTGCTAACACAAACACCACCTGCAGCTATCCTGATGGGTACTAGAAAACTCCAGAGTGTGTTATTAGCTGTATTTTATAGGTGGGAAAATTAAGATGGAGAGAATTTAAGTGACTTGGTCTGACAGGAATCATGGTCCAAGGACTTCATTACAGCATTACCTTACATTACCTTACATTACAGCACACATCAAAATACAAGGCTTTGTGTGACTGGATTACAGAAAAGCAACAGCGACTTCTGTTGGTAGGGCTGTCACTCGCTTAACAGGTTAGTCTAATTCTGACTCAACCTCCCTGCTTAAATTCCTTTAACAACCTCTGTTTACTGTTATCTGGAAAGTCCAACACAACTTACTGCTAGCTGGCAGAATGCTTTGGGAGTGTGTCTTAAGCTTTGAGATAGCTGAAAATCTTCTAAGAGCTTTTATGTCTGTTGATGGGTGAGGAAAGAGTCAGCAGAGAGAGACAGAAGGGAGGGAAAGAACATGAGATCCTTCAAAAAGCGCCTGTGACTGGATGTGTCAGAGTACAGGGAGAGAGAAAAGGTTTGGAGATTTTTGGAGGTTTTTTCCCCAGAAACTTAGAGGTGAATTAAACAAGTACCTTCAGTCATTTTTAAGGTTGAAAACTACTACCCAAAAATATCCATGAAAAGGAACAAATGAATAAATGCAAGCAAAAAATTCCTAAGCCAGCACAAGTCCTGAAACATCAGTTTAATATGCTCCACAAGTGAAATATTTATATGCATTCAACATGAGATGAAATTTCACAGTGGTTGTCTTACGTAACCACAAGGTTGCATTAACAAGTCTGAAGGTGACAAAAGCATGAATGAATGTGGTAAGCTCTTTATGCATGAAAGAAACAAGGCCAACAAAGACCTAAAAACCCCCCAAAACTATATTTTGTTTTTTAGGCACCCAAGGCGGTAGACTACCTAACTGTATGGTTTTTTGCAGCGCTGGGTTTGCATTACTGCAAACCTTTACAGCCTTATATTAAATTCTAAAAGTGAGTCAGGGATTTTCCTCTTTGCATTTCTTAGCCATAATTCAAGAGGCAGAGAAAGAATTATTTAACAGAGAAAATGAAAATATTATTTTATTAGCACTATAGCCACAAGTGAACATGGGAAACAAAGCAATTAAAGTAGGAAATATGGATATTTTGGTAGAAAATAAAACATATCAGGCATGATAAAAGTTACAGCAACTTAATGTGGACCTACCTAGTTGCTTAATAACTTAAATGTGTCTGTGTATAAACATACACAAACTGGAGAGATACAAGTGTATATAGACACAATGATTTAGAGAAATCTGTGCAGGCTCCTTTGTTGTTGTTGTTGTTGTTGTTATTGTTATTATTGGGTTTTTTGAGACAATCCTACCCAACATGCTTTCCTGTTTCTGCTCTTTGCAATGACATGAAACAGAGGAGAGCTTAGCCAAAGCTGAAGTGGATGCAACATTTTTTTTCATGGCAATTACAGTTACTAAGTGTTTGGTAAACAGGTCTAGAGTACCCATGCTGCCCATTCCTGAGGCCAGTTTCCCCTCCACTGCAGTTAGCCAGTTCACATAATCCCATTCATGACACTTACTAAGATCTCCCATATGTGCGTTCAGTCCTGGACTTCCAGTACTCTATTTCCTACACTGGATGGAAACCTGATTCTAAGCCTGAACTGCAATTCACAGCCAAATTATGTCACTTAGTCTTCTATCTACATTGTCTTTTTGCTTTTGCGTCTTGCACTTTCATTCATGATTGTAAAGAGCAACCAGATCCTTCTTAGACTTTATTCTGCAAGGCTAAGACAACCAAGCCTTTTCATCTTCCTTGTAAGACAACTCTTCAGTCTTTCAGTGATCTAAACACTTTTCTTTTTCCATTTTATATGTCCCAGCTTCAGTTCATCTTCTTGAATAAGACACTTACTACATAAGAGGCATTGCTCTGTCAGCGACCTGTGCCTTGAACAATGGCTCCGAGACATCCCCTACCTCCACCGCAAACACCCTCCCAACAGATCTCTGCATCACATCTGCCTTTCTCGTGGTTGGAAAGCATTAGTTCTCATCTTCACCTGTGGATTAATTACTGCATGGAGATCTTTCCCTTATTTCCAAGTGCCAATACCAGGATGACAGCAAGTACACATATACAGCCCAAACACCTGTAATATCACTTACTACAATATGTTATCCCAGACCATGATACTCTGATACAGTGCAAAATAGGGGAAATTAATCTCTACTGTTCAGACCTGTGATATGAAATATTCAACCCGTAATACCCATGTGTTGTTAGAGGGACTGCTGTTGGGCAGCTTTGGATACCAAATTGGTCTCCAATTAGCATTTTCTCTTCTATTCTTTTTCACATCAGGGACCAGCAGGAAACCAATGAATAGCAGCTAAGCAATGAGAGAAATAAAAGCACTTGAATGCAAAAATCATCAAGTCAATAATAATGCTGTTCCTATTATTTAGGGAAAACATAAGTGCTGTATAAATGAGCCTTATGGTTTTGTATGGCAGTTCATAAATACGTAGTTCTGCAGACAGAAATCAAAACTAAGTGATTCACTGCAACAGACATAATTAGAGAACAAGTCTGGAAATACTTTCTCCCTCCCTCCTTGACAAAAATTTTCCTCTCTTCCATACATATGTGATTCTTGTCACACCAGAGAACTTTCAGTGGAGCAAATATGAATCCTTAGAGTTACAACAATGAAATATGCAAAAGAGAGAAGAATGCAAGACAACTTTGCAATGTTGATCAAACTAATTCCTTCTGTAGCTAAAAGCTGGAGTGGGAATAATTCAAGGTGTAATTATCAAGTTAGAAATTGATGAGCACCCCGTAGGAGCTCAGAAAAACAGGGACGTAGAAATCAGAGCATCCCCAAGATGTAACCTAGTACGTAAGAACATTATACATTTAAATACAAAAATGGATCAGCTTCCTTTTCATGAGTATATCTGAATATTTCTTTAAAATAGAAATAAAACCAACCACCAGCAGCAGAGCACTAACATTCACTAATGAACATTGGATATTAAGGAGAAAAATAATACCTAATATATGCAAACAATTTAAGACACACATATACCTTGCTCTAAAGCCCACTGAAGCTGCTACAGGGATACTCTGTATCAACTTGGAAGGACTTTGGATTAGTCCTAGTTTGTAGGAAAGCAGAGTTTGAAGCAAAGTTAGACTCACAGAAAATATCAAGAGTTGAAGTGTCTGTATCTTTCCAATAATGCTAGCTAAGAAGGGGATTCGGATGCAAAAGATGCAGGAAATTCCATCCCGCAGTTCTCCTTTTTCAAAAGGTACTTCAGACCTTTACCCCCTTTTCTGTAAGAGTTTGAAAATATGTTATATTTTCTACCCACAACAAAATGATCAGCATCCCCACTGGCCAAAGGCATGACTGAAGTTCAGGGGAAGGACTTGTTCTTTCTTCCCCCACTACAGTTCATCAGATGGGTAATTCTCACTAATACAAGTCAGAGCCACAGGATGTCCTCTATACGCAGATAGGAAGGTTGAAAGCTCCACAACACGTAGGAAGGTTAGTGGCCTCCTCATGTATTTTGGGCTATTCAGTGGACTGCCACTGAGCTCCTGCTACCTAAAAAGAGCTCACCAGCTTTCAGTTTTTATGTTGCTTTTTTTTCCATTCCTCCGTTTCAAGTAAAAAGTCTCTATAGCAACTGGTTTGCATCCTGATGCATCTGAAGGATGGGAACAAAAGAGACGGAGTTGATTTCAAGAAATGCTTTCATTTCCAAAAGTCACTTCTGAAACAGCATGTGCGCAACGTACATGTCTACTTTGTATACACTAAAATGTCCAGAATTCACCCGGATTCCCGTAAGGTCCCACAAAATTCTATGACTAAGTGCCCTATCTGAGATTCCTGATGGGACCTGGCTCAGCAAGCACTGTGCTCCCACCCTCTGGAAAGTTGAACCCCAAAGCTTGGTCCCAAAATAATCCAAATGAAGGGTCACGTTCATCCCTCAAACTGCACTTTAGCCAGGAGCATGCTGGAAACATGCAAGAGCTTTTAGCCCAAGATTTCTCAGAGGTAAAGCATTATTTCTTTTCCATGTGGCAGCATTGCACTAAAGTCTTTACCATTCATTGCCCACAACGAGAAACAAAGATAGTGAACAACAACTTTGAAAAGAATGTACAGTAACAATAACTCAGGTATTTAATGTACTTAATTCAAAAGTATTTTGTGTCTAGTTTATAATGAAAGAATATTCAGACAAAAGATTTCTCCCTTAGAAAAACGCTGTTCCCAAAAAGCTGCCATTTTGCCCTCACCTTGGCAATGTTTACTTCTCAGCTGCAGCTCTGAAAATTAGCAAGTACATGGCTTTTGCCTTTTAGGCTAATTTAATTAAAAGCGATACTAGATTGTATTATACCTCCTTAAAATACTGTTGTAAGAAACAGCCTGGGGAACCACTCCCCAGCTGCTTTAGAACAATGCATAATTCTGTTTAACTTCCTGAGCAGCGAACAATGCTGGTTTATCATAACTACTTGGAAGGTTGCCATGCCACAACCTAACAGTTCTTTTCTTTATTATTGTAATTTCTTACTTCTTAAACTCAGAGGATGGATACCCAATGGACTGGGGAGAATATTTTGTGTGATTCTGACACCTTCGAGAAAACCAGGCTTCACTGTTTGCTTGTCACTCATCAAACATGGAAAAGCTCAGGAAATACATACACACTCCAATAATGGTGCAGTGCCTTTGGATGTAAGCATCTGTGACATATAGATATATAATGGTTATTGGGAAGGTGCTTTGAACAGAGAAAGTATGGTGTGTGCAGCTGGAGCACCATGTATTGTGGGTCTGCAAGTGTATATGCTCTCTCCAAAAACACACATACCATTTTGTTGAGTTCAACTTTTATAATCACATACTTCAGAAGTAGTTCAGCTTCCAAATTATGTGTAGAGTTTATCTATACAGTTAACTTAAAATGAGCATAAACTTCAGGACGAATAGGTATAGGTCAATTTTTATAATAAGGCAGATTTCTAGTGCCTGAAATGTTTATTTGCATATCAAAGGTTACAGAAAAGAAAAACAGTTGGTCTAGCTGGAACTAGTGATAAACTACCTTGTGATCTTAGTTTCATGAAATTACAGTCCATGCGTCATAATATTCATGTAAGTTTGCTTTCATTCTGTTAAACAGCACTGCAAGCATTTAATTCCTGATGGGAAAAAATACCTAATTTCTTTGAAGATAGGGGATTGTAGGGAACATCTCAGCAATCTCAAGACTGATTTTCACTGCCAGACAGAAAAGCACTGCTACACAGGCTGGTCAGCATCACATTTGACCCACAAGCTAAGAAGGTTTTATTTCACCACAAGCAGAAGAGAATGAGTTGACGAGGAACCCATGTGAGCGGGGAAATGTGCTTAGCACAAATCCTTGCCTGGCTTAGGAAACTGTGGGTACTCAGACCCTCCCAGGACTGGGTCTACTGTATTTTCAAGAACACTAGCAATGGAAATTCATGGCTAAGTTTAACTAGCTTTTTGATAATTTGTCCTCTGGATGACAAGGATCTTCATGCTAAGAGAAACAATAATGAAATGCATGAAAAGATTTCTGCTTTTGGTGGAATGGGACACCTGCAGTTTAAAGAATTATTTTCTTTTTACAGGGGCCTGATCGATTCTAGTATTTGAATACCAGAAGGGTTTGGATTTTGGGGGGATTTTGTTTAGGTTTTCTTATTGGTTTTACAATAATATCAGTGATGACACACTATAATACTGCAGATTTAGAGAAACACAGAAATTAAATTAGCTCCTTGTTCTTTTCTTTTTTTTCTCTTAGATATTAATTTATCTCTGTGAGTAACTAAATCTGTAGGAGAATCAGACTCAGGTATTTCTATCCATTTCAACCAATTAAAAAAAAAAAAAAAAAGAAAGAAAAAGAAAAAAAGAACCCAAAGATGATGAGCATCATTGTCGCCAATGAAAAAAAATCTTTTACCTTTAACAAAGGCCACAAAATCCAGTGATCTGCACTAATCTTTACTCGGTCAAGATTCCTATTAAAGCCAGTAGGAATTTTGCCTAATAAAAGAGAGAAAGCTCTTTCCCCAAAACTGCAGCATTTTACAAAAATGTTTCAAAACCTGCACTTGTAATAGGGTCAACTAGAAACACTTCTGGAATGGTTATACTAGTTTTCCATAATAGTATTGCAGCCAATATTTGTACAAATGTAGACATGAATCAGGTTAAAATTACCCTCAAGTTGACTTAAAAATTCTGGAATCAATATTTAGGTTAGTGATTAATTAAGCTAAATTACTTTAATTAATTAATTAAACTAAATGGATTTAGCTTAAACTTTAGAAGAACCAAAAGAAGGGAATCTTTGGCAGGTGGGGCTTGTCTGCTCTTCAGATTTTCTATTGCCTTTTTCTGTGTTTTTAAATTACTACATAGCTTGTCATGCCTGAATCTCTCCAGTCTGCCTATGTTGCAACTAGGATATACCAAATAGTTACAGAAAAGGTTCAAAGGCAAGTTTTTTGATTTTTTTTCACCTCAGTGATTCCTTACATGACACCAAGTAAATTCCTTAATCTCTGCCTATGTATTTGTTTCAAAAGGAAAAGTTACACCACCAACAACAATCCAAGCTCTCAAAAGGTGCTACAAAATTTAATTAACATTTAAGCATGCTCAGTGATCCTTAGGTGACAGAGGGTCTAAATACAGTGTGACTGTTACACCCTGGAGTGGTGCACAACCACGAGAATAAAACTGCCTCTGTAGTACACCCGATAAATCAGTCTGAGAAAAATGGAAACATGTAACTCAGATGCCACTAAATTTCTGTAGCTGGGCTATAAAGGCCTTTGTATGTGTGTGTATGCATTCAAACACCAAGCTATATACTGCTGTTATTCTTACTATTCCCATGTATTTTTCTTTTCCTGAGCAGGCTCCAGCAATCAGATGGATTAATGACATGTTGCTTCATAACAACAAGTCAAGTGTTCCTCCTCATGAAAAGATAAAATAAAATAAAACACTTCACTAACAAGATTCATTAAAAAGGAAAGCAGCCTGATTCAAACTGAGATCCAGCCTAGCGCACCTGCTGCACAGCCTGCCTACTAGCTCCAGCTGTGGGTGGTGAGGAGGGGTAAAGAGCTGGATGCAATCCAGCGGTGCTTGCCCGCACACAATATGTTATCCTTTGGAGAACATGCTAGGATGCAGAACAAATCCCCACAAAAGACTTATGCAATTTCCATGTTAACTCTTGTTTCCTAAATCACAAAAGAAGGTCTTGTTGTCACGAAAATGCAGAATTAACTAATGCATTTTTCAGGCCTTCCCATGTTGCTATTTCTCGCCTCCTCTTTTATCCCCCAATGCAAGCTGCTAGAAACAGTAAAAGCACAAACTGCATAAACACCAAGCTAAAGATCTGAGCCTGATAAGTGCTGAGAATCCTCAGGTCAAACTGATGAACCCTGGGGATGCTCATCTCTTAGTTCAAACCTTCAGCAGCTCCTAGACTCAACCTCCAAAACACCACCAGCTGCAAGCCAATCTATTGTGACATGGTGAGTATTTTAGCATCCGTAGGGCATTACCATCGCTTCCTTTACACCTGTCAAACTCACCCATACCTTTACGGCGGTTATCACTAGTGACATAAAAAACATGGGAAATGGTTTCAGAAAACTGGTAGACACAAACAAATGGCACGGGTATTTTTTTTCCTAAAACGACACATGCAAATCTACCACAGGGCTTACTATTTACATCTCCCGTTTGCCTTGTAATACAGCTATTTGCACGGTTTCCCTCATAGGTTGCAATACAGGCAACTGAATGTCATGCTCCTACTGAAACTCCAGAAGCTTTGATTTCTCTCAGCCTGGATTTATGTACCATGCCTCCTCTTTGTATTCTCTTATCCTACTGATTTTAGTTCTGAGCTGATGCATCTCTAGATGTCATGGCATGCTTTGTAGTGCCAATGTTGTGAATAAAGAAGTACTCAATGGCAGGTAGAGTAACTAACACGCATCCAACACCACAAGTACCAGTTACTTTTTTGTACTCTGTTTCTCACAAGAGATTGCTCTGATGGTTCTTAGCGAGCATCAGGGCTGGGACTGAAGACTATGATGAGTCTTTAATCTTGGAAATGACAAATCAAGAAGTCCTAAAATAAAAATGCTGGAAGAGATGGAGAGGGATCTTTCTAAGCCTGTCAGACTGCTAGAGCTAACTAACACTAACTCATTTGCGTCAGAGAACTTCAGGAGGTCAAAGGTACATTTTTTCACCTTTTGAGACTTCTGAAGTTATCCTATAGGGTGCAGTCGTTGCTGTTTCATGCGTTAGGGTCAGATTCTGGGCTTCTTAATCACAAATTCAATAATCTAAGTAGTCCTCTTATATCACGTGCTGAGTAAGAAAAAACGTTTTGTGAATGCCCTGTGTAATAAGGTACAGAGATCTTTTTGCGGGGCAGGATGAAGAAATGACAGCTTCTCTCCCTACTGAACTTGCAAGGAAAGTGCAGGATACCGTGCCAGACACAGACAAGCACGGCGCTAGCGGCACTCAAGCTGTATGCGGCGCTGAGCAGCCACATCTTCAGGCATTTTGTGAGGAGGAAAGAAATTTGGCACGTATGAAGAGAGAAGCTGTTCCAGCCATGAGGGACAGCATGAAAGGCTGGATGAGGAGACAAAGAAAGCAGTCAGATAGGAAATGAAGGCAAACTGGTGTGAAAGGGAGGGATGCAGAAGGACTGGGGAAGAGAAGATGGAACAAGCTCTAGCTGCGGTCTGCTCTATGTGACCAGTCCACGGGAATGTGTTACTGAACAAACTTAGGAGGATTGACTGAGAAAAGCATCCACCGCACAAGCAATCCGCACACAGAACCTGGGACCCAGTTTCATTTAAATTATTATTTTTCCTTCAGCCCGCACTTTTGTGTGCTGTTGATGAAGATTTCTTTTCTCAATTAAGTCATAGCAGGCCTCAGCCTAAACAATACCAGTACTGAACCCGTGACCTTTTAAGCCGTGCTGTCAGGCAGGGGGGCTGCAGTAATGTGAAGCAGAGCTAACATCGAACCGGCAGGGTACAATGGCCTCATTATTGAGTTTGCTTGCACTTGTCCGACACTGGGTAAAATCCCCGGAACGACGTCAAGACCTTTTAAATGTCAAGTCTTCCTGGGTCTGGGCACTTGTGCCTGAAAGCTCCTAAAAGAGCAGCAGGATCTGGACTGCAAAGAGTGATTGCAGGCTGTTTACGGAGGAAAGTGAGCAGGGGTAAATGAAAAGAAGAAAAACATGCCTGGGAAAAGAGATTTTTGCAGCAAGCTGTGAGATTTTGCCTGGTAATTAACTTAGGAATAGTGCAATTGTTGCAAACAGTTGACCTGCGTCTGCCCTCTGGGTTGAGAGCTAAATTTTGTATTTACTAGCTACCTTGGGAGAGGTAGAACAGATTGAAAGTAGTGGTACTGAGGAGTATTTATTAACAAATCACTTTAAAAGTGGAGGGCAAATAGCCAATGAAATCTGGCTTGTGAATTTAATATGGTTTTGTCGGCATATGGTACCACTCAGGGGACATGAAGGAGGCATTTTTGTTACATATGTACGTGTGACTGGCAAGGAAGCTGTAATGAGAAGACTGAAGCAAAAATAGATGTTTCTTGTAAATACATTTGAGCAGAGAAAATGAAGCAACACTGAAACTGTTCAAACAACCATTAGTAACAATATTACTTCTTGTGAATTTCGAGCTACGCCTTGCAGGGTGAATGGTCTGAACTCTCTGTAGCAGAAATGGGAATACACAAACAAACAAACAAGCAAATGCATGAATAGAACTTTTTTTTTGTTGAAGTCACTCGTGCAAAACGTTATTAATTGCAAGTCAAGACTTTGGAAAAAAAAAATCATCCACAAGAGAGTGATTTAATATGGATAGACTCATCCCATGTCCATGCTCCAAAACTCCCACAGACTTCACAGGGTGCCCACCCCCAATCTGTTGCATCTTTTTTGTTCTTCAATCAGAGTCCACTATTTTAACAACTTGAGTGTCACTGAAAACTCATGAACTGCAAACAGAGAAGAAAGAGGAAAAAGATGTCCCATGTGAACTTGGAAATGTTCCTAGCATTCCTATTCTACCCTTGGAAAGATTTCAGTGGACTTTGGCTCAAGTCTGTGAACATGGGGAAGGTATTAGAACAATAGAAATTTTCAGCGAATGAGTTCTTTTGCACTAATTCCCTAGGAGAATATAATACTTCAAGAGTGCTAGAAGATCCTTGTACTAGGTACTTTAGTCTCGGTAACTGCAGTAACTTCCTTGCAGACAAATCTTTAATCCTTCATTTACTACCCACCACATGCTGCGGACACTTACACTTGTTTGGCAGAGTATAGGACTGCTTTAACTGCAGCACACAGCCCAGCTGAGCTAGATATTTGCAGAAATAGTGCAATGATCAAGAATTATTCTACTACTTCTGATATCTTATATCGCTGGATGAACAGTCCAAAAATGTCACATCTAAATCCATGACACATACAGGTAAAATAATACAACTATCTCCTGCAGTCACATTTTTCTTTGCTCCTTATATCTGTTGTGAACTCACATGGAACCAGAATGGCTTTTTTTTTTTTTTTTTTTTTTGTTAAATAAGGAACAGAACTCATACCACACTTGAGAGAAAAATTACAAAAATATGAAGTTGAACATGATGCCATTCCTTCATGGTCTGATACTTTTCAATCTTGAATCAAAGATGGAAAGGTAAGGGGAAGGAAAGCTAGGACCAGTGATTCTTCCATGTGCGAAGCAAGCTCTGGTACCTGATTTGTTAGCTATTTGCCTCCCAAAAGCAGCCACAGTGTGTGACCAGAAATTCAGGCCACAAAAGATTACAGCACCAAAAGACAAGACTCATCAACTACTCTTTAGAAAATACTTCCATTATAAGCATGTTTTCAACGACTCAGAACATTCTTAAAGTCTAATAAAAGGAAGGAAGGAAGGGGGGGAAAAAAAAAAAAAAAAAAAAAAAAAGACAAGCTATCCTTGGGCAGAATATCTTTAAATAGTCCTGTGCCCAAAGGAGACTTTTTAAGAAATCTCTTTAGCTCTTTTAGAGGTTCCAAGTAATTCTTACAAGTTCATTTGTACTGCCTTATTTATTTTTTATTATTTTGTTCTCTTTAATAAAATTTAGAGGTAAATTCAGATGCTGATGTGACTACCAGTAGCCTTTAGCTTATAGCCCCTTCTCTTTGTTCTTACATTCGGTCTCTTCATTTATCAAATACTGCTACATTTGATTATCAAATATTTGAGTAGGATCACTATCCATTATTTTACAACTTTGTGGCTGACATTGACTTAAAAAACTACCGAGTGGAAGACAGAAAGGTAATCTTTTTTGCAGAGCTCCCAGCAAATAAGCATTAATCTAGTTTGAAGATCTCATTATTTAAGTCAAGATTTACTTTTAGTTCTAGGCACATACATGCAAAATGTTCTCAGCAACATCTGATGATTCTTGTAGGATGTCCACTAAGAGGCCATGAGTATCCTAAAAAAGTATTCGTTATTCAGCAGTATTCACTGAGATTCATCACCTGTCTGCCGCATTGCCTGCATGCAGTTCATTGTGCAGAACTAAGATTTGAATTTCCAATTGCTTTTACTAAACACAAGTCATATCGTTCATTTCAGTTTCTTGGTTGGCCAAGTATAGCCTGTGAAAGAATCGGTTTGAGCAAACCCTAACAACTGAGTGTTAAAACACCAGGACCTTCCAGTGATCACTCTGCAATACAGATTTGATATTCCTTGTTGTGAAGAACATTTCTATATTGGAAGATAGAATACATACCACCGACAAAAAGAGGCACCAATACAGTAAAAAAGAATGTGCTTAAAAATCACAGTAAACACTAACAGACTGTCGGTTTGGTGTGTAATGACCCAGCTGTCATTATTGCCATGGCTGCAAATTCTGCTTGCCTGCTGGGCTGTGGAATGATGTTGTATCAGTTGGATAGCAAGAGCCTGACATTGCTGCTAATCGGCATGGCTGGGAGCACGCTGCATACAGCGGAGTGTGGCTCCCCCACCCAGCTGGGCTCTAACTGGCCCCAGAGCGGAGCCGCAAAGGCGGCACAAGGAGGAGAGGCATCTTTCTTTGGGAAGGCACGTGCATCGTGAGGGTTTGGGGTCTGCTCAAATCCTGCCATAGAGACCTTCCTCTTCGCTGGGCATCCGTATCCAAAAACGCTGCGTGAGCAGCTCGAGCAGCTGGGGTGGTTGGGGGGGGAAGCAGAGGGCCCAGGGCCCATAACGCACCCACCGCCCCACTGCTCACAGCTCTCGTTCCTCCAGGAATATCAGTAGCCTGCATGGTTTTTTAGAGGTGTGCAACTGCAGCTCCAGTGCAGCATGTGCTGTAGTGTGAAATTCAGCTGTGCCTAGGAAATTCAAGACAAACAACAGTAACTTCTTCGTCTTCTCCTCTCCTCTTTCTTTTTTCTCCTTCAACGCGGCATCTACCTTTTGATGCAACTGAAACTTGTAGCTGGGGTGTGGCAGAAGTTATTTTGCTAAAGCAGCAGCCTTAAATTTCAAAGAAATCTTAAAATAACTCCAATCTTTGTAGAAATTCAGAAAGAAAACATTTGTAAACTTAAAGAGAAGGGGGAAAGGGGCAGCCTGAGGAAAGTGTAAACAGAAATGCCTTGTTTGATAGCCATGGTGAAAACGCTCCAGAAACAAGAGCAACATCGGTAACTGTATTCCCATGCCAGTCACATACACGTTTACAGCTCTAAATAAAATAAGGTCTACTGACTCTGTGGTCTTTTAAAGAATTAGCTTCTGCTACACTTGTAACGCTTGGCCAGAGCTACCCTTAGTATCAGTGGGCCAGGTCTCCACTGCTTTTCACTGTTCCTGCCCATAAAAAATGTTCTTAGAAAGCAACTTTAAAGTTGTGCATGTTGAATACCTGCTGACAGGAAATTTTAAATTCCCACCACAAATGTGTGAGCCATAAGTGCTTGCTTGTCCATCCAATTAGTGGGAGGAGAAAAAAAAAAAAAGAAAGTGAAAGAAAGTGTGCTATTTGAGTTCTCCAAACAATCACAACTTAACAACCCAGTTCAATGCAACAATATTTGTAATCAGTCTATACAGTGAAAAGTATTTTTTTATTGAACACTTTTGAATAATAGATAAATTTAAGGAAATTGTAATCTGTTTTGCTGAGAAGAAAAGCAGGCTAAATTAATTGAATAAATTATTCATTGTAAATTATGGGCTCAAGTCTGCTATAGTGTCTTTGTGTATATATATATATATTCATTTTCTGGCATCTCTGCTGAGCTTGCTAATGAGGATACCAATTAGTAACAATGGTACTGGTGGTTTTATTTTAGCTTTACTTGTCTCTGCATTTCCTGGTTTTGTTTGGTACCGAAAGCTGATGTACTAAAAGGACATGGATTCTTACATTTAAAAAAAAATAAAAAAAAAAAATCAGAAAATACTGGAAGTCTAAAAAAATAGTAGCAAATAGACAACTTGTCTGAGCTTTACAGCTTGATCCTCCAGTCAGAAGTCTGAATCCATTTCAGCAAGTGCCCAGGCTTTGGTATAGGTATTTGGAATAAGCCTTCCAGTGTTCACAGTTGTTGCTTACCTCTAGTTATGAAACAGCAAAATAGATATTTGACCCCAGTAACAGTGAGACCTCCAACTGAGTGTATGTAAAATAAAGCTTATTCTATAGCAAATACTTATGCTTGTGTAGTTATTTGGAAAGGTACATGCTGCTCATCTGGCTTGGGTGAATCAAAGTAAAGTCAAAGAATAATCCACCTGAGGCTTCACAAGAGACTCACTGGTGTGGCGACTTGAGCTGCTTCATGGGCAGACAGTACGACATGAAGAGTTCGGCAAAGCTCTTAGGTTTTTTAAATTAAATTCAAGTCTTTCAAAAGTTTGAGACAACATTGAACTAAAGAACTCTAGGGTGGAATAATTTGATCTGATTTTATAGGTCTACAGTATAGGTATCTGTCAGAGACTGCCCTCCATGGCTGCTTTTATAACAGTGTTTGTATTGCAGTTCCTCCTACTTCAGGTGTCTGCTTAGGTTGAGGTGAACTACTGGGCCAGCCACATTCTCCCCGTGGATTACAAAGTAAAACAGGGGGATGACTAGCTCAGGTGAAGTCAACCACAATGTAGCTGTCTGGCTGAGCACAGCCCCTTGTGCCTCAGGACCAAATTAAACATGAATGAGGAACTCTATGTTATAATGCCCGTGAACAGATGCTGACCAGTAATATGTGTTGTCCATTCATGGAAAATGTTGTCCCCAGTATTCTGGAAAACAACGATCAAATGCACAAAGAATGAGCAAGATAGTCAAAGCCTCAGTACCTGCAGCCTTCCTCTAAAACCCAAAGTTTATTTAAAAAAACCAAACTAGGGTGTGAAAGCACTAAAGCCCAGAAGAAGATGACATACTGTTTTCCAGCTTACAGCCTTTGTACAGGTTTCACTTATTTTACCTCCCTTGCCCAGTGGAAACAATTAAGATAACTGAAGCAAAAGTGACAATGTCTTTACTAATAAGTAAAGTTGTCCAAGGTCTATTGTCTTGTCCAAAGTGAGCAACATGGCTTATGTCTGCATAACTAAGCTGTCTTTGACTTGCCAGCCCAGTGTGGCCTCATCCATGTCAGGTGTTTAAAACAGTTTCTGACCTGCAGTATTCTCTGAATCGTGTCCAGGCACTGTTTGGAAACATACTAATTGTTATGGGCCAAAACTGCCAGGGAGCATGCTAACAATTTAGCAGTGTGGGTCACTGGGGAGCACCAGTTCAAGACTACCCCTTTATCTCCTTAGCTTCCTAGCCTGATCTCACTAGTGCTAGCTTGGTCTGTCTGGCCTTATTATACCTATTCGGTGAGGTAAAAAGTAAATGACAGATGCCACATCAAGGGTAAAACTGGAAACCTTCAGGCTTTACGCAGCTGCACCTTCACCTAAAATTCATGGACTTGCTTTGTTACACACTCATATCCTATGTTAGTCAAGCTTGCAGGGCCCCAATCCTCTCACTGGTTGCTCTGTTTATATACTGACTGGGAAAGGTCTACTTTGTAGCCTTCCTGTTCCTTTGGAAAACACATATGAATACAGCTTACACAACGCGATATGAAAAATGATGTGGAACACCTGTGGATTGACAGCCTCTCTTCCAAACGCCTCTTCTCAACTCTTCCATTGAATTTATTTGAAAAACATTCATCGAAATGTCATCTTGCAATTACCATTTCCATGGCATTTTTATTTGGTTTTTAAATGAGTTGACTTTATCTGCTAAGCTAACTTATGACTGTTCTCTCTGTGGTCTTCTGATTTCTCTTCATATCTGCTTATCTCACCCTCAGTGTGTGCCTGATCTCACATGGGGCAGTCATGGACAGGCAGCCAGCTGCAGCAAAAAGACTGGTACGTTTTCCTACTCTAAGACTACGGACAGATCTCTTGCCATATGATGCAAGGTTTTGAGATAACCAAATTCAACACAAACTGGCAGGATATATAGCATTGCAGATACTACTTAGTCACATAATTGCTCAGCCTAAAAATTACAGAGAATCCAGGCAGTGCATTGAGCATGAATATATGGCTGCCTTTGCTATCTTTCACAAAGTCTCACTTCATTGCTATACATCCCTTTGCAGTCAGCTGGAACAGCGCCTCTGGAAAACTCAGAATTTCTGAAGGACGATGAAACTTTTTGTTAAGGATTAATACAGTAGTGAAGCAGCACTATAAAACCAGAACAAAACTTCCTCACAAATGAAACTGTTGATTGTCAAAACAACAGCCTATGCCAGGGATTTGTTATCATTTGGCTCCTAGTCCTTTGACTTTCATCAAGGTTGGATATGACAGTCTGGAAATCCCTCACTGACTGTCTCTTTAGATAGGGAGGAACTTGAAGATGTGGTAGCAGTGCTTCGTCAGCATGATGGTTCACCTGAGCCTGAAGGTTCATCTGCTGACACTGGTTTTGAGAGAAAAATCTTAACGTCACACTGTAGATTAGGGCTGAGGACTTGGAGTGGGCAATGCTGACACTGTCATCCTCTCCTGCAGGCCACTGATATGACCTCCTGGGCTCAGTATTCTCCAGGGATTGCCTATCAGCCTATGCTGTCTATCAAAATACTTCTGGGATTAATTGCTATGCTTTTCTACATAGCCCTGGGGAATCAGACTGACAGAGGATTTTTTCAAGGGGAGTGGCAGGGAAAATGATCCTGAAGTTCCTTTCCGTCAACTGCTCTGCACAGATGAACGCACTTATTTGAGGTGTTGACCAGGGAGGGGTGTGTGGTGTGTGCAACAGGCCATCCCAAAGATCTACAGAAAGAGAAGGAGATTGCTTTATTTTCTGTACTGCATAACCTGTGATTTGCTGGATCATTATTCAGCTTGGTTTCTGTTGCTATGTAAAAATTACAGAGACCCAGTACTCCTTGGTAAAGGGTGAATGCCAGGTTGTCTTTGTTTCCAGCTTACAGAGTCTCTTAGTTCCTTGCTAGATGCCCCCAGTGACAGCAGAGTTGACATTGGCACAGTTTACACAACATAGACAAGCTGTTAGGAGCCAAAAGAAACCTGATTCTTTCCTACATCAGTGTTGATTTTCAGTATAATTAATCCCTACAGTCTAAATGGCATGGGACTGGATACTGTTCCTTCTTTTTAAATTTACCAGCTTCCCTTGCTGAAAAAGCATAGTCTTATTTTAGTTGCCTTTTATTTTGCAATCCAATAAATTGTGAAGATGGTATTCTGCGTACACCATCGTTCATCATTCATCCCTATAAATCTTCTTCTAAGGAATAGTAAACATCACACTTTTTACTGTATGAACAGTAAGTAATAAATAACACAAAACCAGATGATTATCATTCTGCAGATTACCAGGTGCAAACCAAACAATTTCAAACTCAGTTTATCCACTTTTAATTATTCTTTCAGGTATTTAAAACTTACCCATCTCTTCACCCAGCTGTCTCATATATGCTAAACCTACTGGCAAGTAACTAGCAGGAACTAATGAAGTAATATTTATATATTTCACTAATTATAACTACAAAATAGGGAGAGAGCAGCTAATTAAATGACAATCAGATCTGTGAAAGACTTTAAGGACAATGAAGAGGGACAACATTTACAAATCAATGGGTAAGTGAAACCCTGCATTTACAAAATTTTCCCCTTTTCATAATCAGAAAGCAACATGGCTCTTTTTTCCCACTGAAATAAGAAAGTGGCAGGCCTCTAATTCTGAAAGACATAGTGAGAAAATGCTTTTTTGAACGTAAAACATTAATTTAATCCACAAGTATGATAAGTGCCACACACTGCTTTTTATTGCATTGGAGCTGAAAAATGATTTTCCAAAATGTAATTTCTTATCAAGGTGCCTGACTAACTTCAGCTAAGGTTTTTAACTAGCTCAGGCTTTAACCTCAACTAGCCTTCAGACAAACACACTTAAAGCCTGGGCAATAAGGAAGTAATCAGTTACAGCAGGGAAGAATTGCTCGTGTGGACTACGCAGTTGTTGGATCAGTTCAGTGTCATGTTTGGTGCAGGTGGCCTGGAGAAAGTAAGTAATACAGTCCAAACTAAGTGGTTAAAGGCAGTCTCTTATATCCACCTAAGCATTAAGAACCTGAAATAAACGTGCCCTGTTGTACCAAGGAAGGACAAATTGAACTGTTGTCAACAGGAGGCACTCAGCACCTTTGGGAAAGCAAAGCATTTTAATTCTGGTGCCTAAGTACATATTCGTTAGCTTAATATGGGTTTCGATAATCTGGCCAGGATGTAGGGAAACACATCCAAGGTTTCTGACACTGTCCATCCAGAGTCAGCAGTCTCTGACCTGTGAAGGTCTCCATAAATTGCACCTTTCTGTTGCTGCCGAGTTGCAATTGATCAGCCTTGTTTGGGAGGTGTATGCGGAGGTTTTGCCCTTTGCTAATCTGTTGCATTTAAGGGCTCTATTCTGAAAATAATTTATGGGATCTTTTGCCTATCCGCCAGAGTACAGAGAACAAGAAGCAGAGTTTGTAAAGCATGATGTGACACTGCTGGAAACTGCACAGTACACTAAATCCTACCGTCTCCTCCCCAGAGACCTGATTCAGCAAGGTAGCTACCCAAGTAGCTGCTGTGACTTCAGTGCAACCATCTATGCTCTGAAATCTGCACGTATTGAAAACTTGAATCATGGCAGCTGCTGCCACCAGTGTCCGCACTCACTGTGTGGATGCCCACTGAAAGAAGTCAGCACATGAGATTGCCATAGCCCAGTTCAACACAAAGACTGAAGTTCCACTGCAGAGTTTCACAGAGGAGGGAACTCCCACTGTGGGAAACCAGTGTACCCAGTCACACCACCACTGCAGTGTGTATATGCCTGAAAATGACCCTAGCCAAGCAATGCCTACACAAATGGTCTTTTGCATTGTTTCAGTCAACAGCAGAAAGAAAAGTGTATTTGTTTCAGCAGAGTTAAAATGAAGAAAAAAATTACCCTGACAATATAAACATGGCATTTAATTTTGTTTAGTTTGTTTAGGCCCTTCTAACTTCTCTTAAAAATGCATCAATTTCCAAGCAAAATGATCTACATTCTCCTTCTTTCCTCGGCTAGTAATACTTTCTGATTTTAGTATGAATATGTCTGTTGCTTTAGTCAGGACAAAAAAAACCTACCAGAAAATAACATCAATACCACCACTGATCTAGTTGTGACTGCTTACTTCAAAAAGTTACAGGCAACAGGCATCTGTGGCCAGAAAGTACAAATTTTAAAAAATATCAGAGCATTTATAGAGTGCTATGCTGAACATGGGGCTGGGGGGGCAGGGACTTTCAAGAGGTGTACAGTGCCAAGCACACTGCTCACAGCATCATGCCCACTGCATTCTCTAACACTGTATGTACGGTGACGTTAGTACTACTTTTTGAGATATAACACTACAGCTTTGATCCAACTGCTACTGTCTTGCAAACTTTTTGCAAAAAAACCCCATTCCCTCTTTTGGGAAAAAACAGGTAATCAGATGTGCAGGCAACCTAGACCAAATTCTAGATATGGGTGAGAAACAGTACATCAGGCCAAAACTTCAACAGTCACACTCATTGCTCTCATTTTTATCTATCTCAAAGTCATTATACAAATGCTGAAAAAAAGAAAAAAGCAAATATCCTAGCTAGAAATCAAGGTGACACAACAGGTCAAGGAAGACTGGCATTCTGGTTTTCGATGCCAAGGCCCACTGGTGGCTCTCTTGAGCAGATACATCTGTTCCTAAACATTGTGTCGGAAGGCATGACCACTCCAATTAATATAGTTATGTTAATGAAAGACAAAAGAAAAGATGAAGATTTTCCATAACCAGTCAAGAAAAGACGCAACACTGAATATCAGAATGTGGCAGTTTCTGGTTGCTATGCTTTTAGTTGACTACTTGCACTAGGACAGGAAGTAGATTTTATGGATATTTTCTAAAGTGTATGTGACAGCTTGCTATTCAGAAATTCTGGTTGTACATGGGATTTTTCCTCTTGGGAAAGACACAGGTTAGAAAACTTTCTAAGGCCACAGAAAGGGGGAATTTTTTTTCTCCAACCATATTGTGGACTATCTTCACTACCTGACTAAATGTTCTAGTTTCTGCTATTTATAAGCCTGCTTGTTCCTAGCATGGCTTTAGCACAAGTTGCCTTGACAAATGCAGAGTGGGAATTATTCTGAGAAGGTGTTAGCAGAACCATCCAAGTGTGGCAAATATATTAAATAAAAGCTTTATTGAAATAAATATATGAGATGAAAAGCTACAATAGTACCTACCTCACTGACAGGTTAATAGCTCAGTGTTTAAAGGCAGGAAAACAAGAGTGGGTGAGAACAGTTGATGGGTTGTGAGACGCCACACTTGAACCTTTCTGTATACTGGACTCATATAACTCCTGTTTCCAGGCTGTACAAAGTGATGTGTTGCCTTTCGGAGAAACTGATTTCTTTCCACTTACAACACAGGCAGCCTAGGAGGTCAAGCCTCTTATCTTCAGCACATAATATTTTGAGTCCTATCTATAGCCTTCCAGGTTTACAGATCTCAGCACTAGCATCAAGGCATGTCCTGAATCTACCCTGCTTAAGTTTGGCCCCCACCATTCCAAATGCTTCCTACACCACTGCTTGCGAGTGGGTCCATGGATTGGTCTCTACAGTGCTGGCACTGGAGAAAAAAACTTCTCTCTTGCTTTGAGCGCAGCTTTTGTGCCAATTCGTATCTTAGCCTAAGATAAAGGCAAGGGGGTTGAGACTGGGAGACAGAAATACAGGGGAGGCGGTTGATCTGAACACCAACAAGGAACAATCTGGCAATAACCCTCCAAGAATATTCTGGATGTGTAAACTTTGCTGATGCTCTTACTCAATTCAGGCAAGAATTGACCCAAGTACAAATCATGTTATAAAAGAGATAAGTGAAGACACTAAGATTTTGGATAATTTTTCTTCTTTTTTCTCTTTTTAGGGAAGAAAAGTAGTTAATACCATCATTCATAGCACTCAAAGGGCTCTGTAGGAGACTCAGGTTCAAATCCTTAATCTAGTGAGTTGTTGTGTACAAGCATGACTCTAAAAAAAAGTCTGAATACTCACCTCAAAGCAGTCAGTACATTAAGGAAGCGCTAAGGCTGGAGGAATTGTGCAGAACAAGAATTTGAATCTGAGTTCCCTACACTGCAGATCCTAGCTCCAATGGCAATTATTTTCTTTTAAGGTATCTAAAAGTTTTATGGGAGAGGAAAGCCATTTCTTATCCAGACTAGCTAAAAGCTTACACAGCTCTCAGGCTTAGAACATCTATTTGCAGGGGGACATAAGAAACTTGACAACTCCTACCAGCAATGTCGTTCGCAGCCATGCGGGTCGATATGGTTCTATACCACAGTCTCTGATGGACTTTGTCGTTTCCCCAAACCAAGAGGCTGCTAAGCCATTTGGCCGAGAGCCTCAGGATCTAATGCTCCCAAAATGGCAAGTGGCAAAATTTACAGGTCTGCACGAAACATCTCAGAGATACCCAAATATGACCCAAATTTGGTGAGAAAGACAACATAACTTTGTGTAAATATTGGCAGTAATAGCAGCAATGGCATGAAAAAAAAAAATTAAAAAAACAAGCAAACTAAGAGAGCAGGCTTGGGAAAAAAATGCCAGACCTTATATTGACAGAGATGGCATTGATTCTGTAAACTTAATCTGCTATTTGAACAGAGGAAAACTGAATACTAAGACAGACAGACTGTAAGTGGAATAAAAAGGAGTGGCTGAGCTGGGAATTTCACCACTGAACTTCTTTCCCAATAACAGCAGCAGAAAAAAAAAAAAAAAGGCAGGTTTCCAGAGCACCAACCACATTGTTAATTAGCAGTATAATTTGTGCTGCCTTTAATGATGGCTTATTCTGCTCTGGCTGTCAGGAGAAGAAAACAGGAAGGGCATTTGGAAACCTTATGAAAAATAACCACAGTTTTAGGGCATTTGGTCTTGAAAAATGTACAGCTGTTGATGGATTAAAACACACACAACTCCCATAAACATTCGAAGAGTAATAGATGGAAGGAAAATAGGTAATAAGAGAGTGAAAGATTTTGTTTATAGACTTGACTGGTTGACTAGGGTATAATTATGGGACCTGCTTCCAATCCATCCTATGTAAAATAATTGGTGTGTACAGGAGACGGATTTACTCATAATAAATGGATCTCCTCACGATGGAGCAGAATGATGTCGGTGTGAATACACTAGAATGACAGTATAATTTAACAGGAGTGATGCTGGAGGGTGGACATTATTAGCTTCAGCATTTCTGAAGGCAAGTTATACTTGCAGGCACATCTTACTTTCACACAGAAGGTGCACAAGGTAAAAGAAGAGGCAGTCTTATAGATTAGAAGTTTTAAAGGAGTTAATTAGATTGCACTAATCTTTCAGCTGTACTACTGCCGAGCTGAGCTAGGTGCTGCAGAAAGAAATGTGGCCAGCCTTGGTTTAGACAAAATTTTTCATGTCTGTTTGGAGAATGTCCTTAGATATGGAGAGTGTCCTTACTGTTCTCCCAGAGCTGAGCCAACCAGGCAGGTGACGCTAACAGAGAGTGCAAACACCCACCGTGTTGTTCCCCCCCCCCCCCCAAAAAAAACCCAAACCCAAACCTCAGGGTTGTTCCATCTAGTACCACTGGCTATCAGACTCAGGGAGCTACTCTGCTTCTTTCTAGTGTACTTCAAGTTCCTGTGGCTGCTGAACAATGAGGAGCTAGGTCTGGCTGCAGAAGAGGCACCAGAGTTGATTACAGGCCTTGAGTAAAAGAATCTTCATCCATGGCCCTAGTGGAGGTTTAAAATCCCTGCTGTAGTTCTGAAGGATTGAAATGTGTTCAATGCACACACTGCTATCAGCATTGACCTTGCATCTATGATCATCCTTGATGAATCTGCTATTCTGATCGGAATTAGAGCAGTTCAGATGCGCTCTGACTTAGCAGTAACCAAGCATTTACCATTATATGTTAAAAATATTCTCATGGACAGGCTTCATGAAAAGCCATCCCCACAGACCCTACCAAAACTCTACCAATTGCTCTTGGGGACTGAGGATCTGGAGGTGGTCCTTCCAGTTGAGGAGGGTGATACACTAGCACATCAGCATTCCAGTACTGCCATCACTACTAGGTATTTTTTTCCTGCAAGCAGTGGGCAAGGCTATTGAAAACAGAAACGGACTGTTAGATCTGGACAGTCCAACTTAGTGAACAGAACTCTAGAAGTTAGGATGAGGGTTGTACAGCTTACTGGGTAGTCTTCTCTTTTTTGCTTATTGTTGTGTGACAGAGTCCATCTTGCCTTTCTTGGGCATTGCAGATCAAAAGAAATAGATACTATCATTATTATATTCGCTGATACATTAGTAGACCCAAGTACTAAAAGAAATCCGAAAGTTAACTGTTCTGCAGTGTGCAATAAATAGTACTACTACTACTACTAGTGACAATTAGTTGCTGAGCAGAGAGTTGCAAAGAGTTACTTCAGGGTAATATACTGTCATCTATACCTATATTCAGTGGAAAGAAATAACAGGCTATCTCTGTGGAAAAGCCATTTAAAAATATATACTGTACAGAAGAAAGTGTGGTGAATGATTTATGTAACACACTAAAGATATAAAAATGCTTAGGCATAATTTATTTATTTTTGTTAAATATCTGTTAATTTCATTTTGCAGGTCTTCATCCCCTACTTCCAATGCTAGGTTGACAAATCCTCCAAAGGTTGGCATAGATCAAAGCTATAACTTATATTTTAGTTATCTGCACTCCAAGATACTTGCTCCAATTTGAATTTATTAAGAATAATTAAAAGTGTATGTCAAAAGGGAAAGGACATAAAACACACCACAGCTAAGTCATAAGCCTTGCCAAAAGTTAAATAAAAACATTCCCTTCCACCAGCTTTCCAAGGAAGAGGAGCCAAATCTATCTCTGGAGCAACTCCACTGAAGTCAATAGGGTGGCACAGGGAATACATTTGGCCAATGCTTCCTGGCGTATGGCCTTCTAGGAAGCATCAATTAGCAGGTTGGCCACATTACTGTCTTCAGTCTCTCAAGCGAATCGTATCTATTCTGCAGGATACATTTCTCCACTGTACTATTCCACTCACACTAGTAGAAAACCATCAAGGAATGACTGACCACAAAACACTACAGTAGGTAGCGCGAGTAAGATTTTAGTCAGGCGATTTCCCTGCATCCCACTGGTTTTATTTCATTGTCTGGAAAAAGCCAGAACTTACATTGACATGGCTGATGGTTACAGGTAAACTCTGGGCTCTGGTCAATAAGCAGAAACAGGTACGTGGGTCGACACATCACATAACAGCCCAATCTTTGCTGCACAGATGCCAGAACTGCTTATGTTACAGCTCCTGAATCACGATAGCTTGCAATGTGCCATATTAAGACAACACAAAATCAGCGGTTGTTCGCTGCACTGACAACTGACAGTGGTAGCTGAAGTAGCATACAATTGCCAGTGTAACAAAGGAGACTTCCAAGCCAGCGCTTCATTTTTCAGAAGTGTTTTTGCTGCATTGTTAACCTAAAACCACTTCCTCCTGGAAGGGGAACAACCGGATCATTTCTTTCCTATTTATTTGTCTTGTCTTAACACGGATACTGCACTGTGATCTGCTGGAGGGGGTCCATGCCACCAGAAGGCTTTCAGGAATGGCCATGAACAAGGATGCTCCACCTTATGCCCGTTTACACACAGTGGCTGTGGGCAGCCAAGCTGTGAAAGCTTTTGTAGACAGCAGGCAAGCCTGGTCTCAAGGAGAGTCTCAGTCCTACTCATAACATACTGGCTATCCACCAAAAATCACTCTGAAGCTTACTCTCCTTTTAGACACTTTGTAGAAACAAAAAAATTTAGGAACAGCTGGTGAACACAGGACTGCAGCATCTAGAGTCACATGGCTTTCTTCTCCCCACCTTAAACTGCAGGACCAATGCCACAATATTGCCTTCTGCCAGAAAGTGGTGTGGCCAAAGATCAAAGCAATAAAGTAAGCATGCAGCTCAGAAAAGCTGCTTGTTTGTAATAACAGCCTTAAAGAATGGCCCCAGGAACACAGTTCTGAAGAAACCATTTAGAAGCAATCTGCTGCTGAAATTAAATCTAAACAGTAATTAAAAAACAACAAAAAACTACACATCAAGGCTAAGGAGACGAATAGCATAACACAAAGGAGAAAAGAGTTTAGACCTCTTCAGAAAAAAAAAAAATCCAACAGTATTTTTTTCTACTGCTGTTGACATATAGGCACTATAAGAAACAGGTAAATTAGGAAAGCATTCTAAAAACTCAGATCAACAAAATGGTTCAGAAATAGGTTTGCAGGTGGGGTAAGATGGATTTTACCCTGCAGATACTTACGCACGTTATGGCCTACTTCTTATCTTTCAACAAGAAACTAAAGCATTAGTTAAAGTGTTCTCCTTTCCATTGCAGACTAGACTTCCAAAGCAGATAAATGCCCATAATACATGAGTAAACTCTTAGTTACTTGAAAATTGTGCTTAGCTGTCTTTGAGTCACATGAATGTGGGTGTGAGAGAAAAGGACATATGTTCTGAAAAGCCTCAACAAGGATTAAACTTGAAATCAAAAGCCTACACATTAGCCTTTACTGAGGAAGAGAATATCAAGTTCAACCTAAAGAAAATTACGTAGGCACCTGAAAGTTAAGGCTGTAGTAAGTTAAAACTGTAAAAATAAGATATTGAACTATTTTTCTATAGGTTATTCTCTTCCTCTCCTCAGTATACTCTGTAGCTGATCTTGGAGTAGTCTGCAACATTGCCAAACAACTTTGCAAATGGTGTTTACAGTGAAGATGCCCACAGATTCCTCCTGAAATCTGTGTATATGGATGTTGTCATTGATACCCATTCTCATTTCTTTCTTCCCCCACCATCTCTGATCCCAGGAAATAAAATGGAAAGAATTATGGAAAAATGAGAAACCTAGATCAACACACAAATACAACAGGAAATGCAAAAAAAGATAGAAGCTGACTCTCCACTGCTTCATAATCTATACAGTCATTTAGATCTGTGCAACATGATCTGAAAATCCAGCTGTGCTTTTTCAATTACATTGTCATCAATAATAAAAATTCTGCTTTCAGAATTTATCTCACAGTTTTGTTGCCGATACGTGAAACAGCAGCGTACAACTTATTTTGCCTTTCTATCAAGCATATATAATATGCAAAATCTGAAGCACAGGCTCGAAGAAGAAAGATTTGTCAAATAAAAAGAGCCTTTTTAAACAATTTTTTTAAACTGAAACTTGGGGTTTTTTTGTCCTTCTTGTGTTTTGAATATTTAGAAAAGCTAAAAAGACAAAGGGCTGTAACAATCATTGTAAGTACTACCAGTAAAGGAAGTCCATGAGTATGCTGTACGTACAAAACCAACCATGACAGTGGGAGGTATGGTTACTGTTCATGAAATTTTTTGATTAACCATAAGACAGATTTCCCAAACACATATTATCAGAGTTCTGCAGAATAAATGCACAAAGAGCATAGCTCAAACAAAGGGCTAACGAGACTGCACCAGCAGGTGGGAATATGGGAGGAGACAACGGCCTGTAAATATGCCAAGGTACAGAGAATGACTTGGGAAAGAAATGAACCTGCAGCATGACTCAGATGAAATTGGCTGAATATAACAGAAGCAGCCTAGGAAAGAAACATCTACTAGAAGCTACAGAGAGCTGTGTTATTTACACAGCCAGCTAAATAGGTTGAGCAAATACCAGTTGTGTCAAGTGCCATGGAGCTAAGACCCAAGAGACCATGGCAGGCTCAACTTCTGCTGATAAAGGGCAGGAGGACGAGGACTGGGGCAGGGAACCGCAAGTGGATGTGAATCAGCTACATTGACCTACCTTTGATGTATCTCCATGACCTAGAATCACAGGTTTCGACTGCAGCATAAGCATTGTAGGATGGTACAAACCCAGCAGGGAGAGTTGATCATATTCACCCCCAGTCCCTTCGTTCAGGCCACTCCATAGGATGTTCTACTCTAGCAAATTACATGCTGAGGAAGAAAGGGGGGGGCCTTACTGTGATACGGGACATGGGTGGTCCACAAGACTCCTGTACAGCCTTGTAGTTCCTCTCTATCTTTGGCTTGAGGAAGCAATATCCTCCAGATATAATGCCTTCCTCTATCCATAGTTGAAGGAACTGCCTCATTAACGTACTAACTTCACTTAGTTATGAAAGTTCTCATAAAACTACATGAACATATTTGGTCATTAACTAGCATGTTGGACAGATTCCAGTTCAATGAAGTACTTTTTGCCCCCTAAGTTCCCTCTGCAGTTGCAGGTATATGCTGCAACTCTACTTTCACCTGCATGCCACTTGCATGCAGTTGCTATGCTCTATGCTAATGTTCTTTCACTGGTGGGTAGAATGACCTCTAAGAGCCACTTATTATTAATCAAAACTGCTGTTAGGCCCCTCACCAATCATAGTGACAGTAAATCACCTAATGATCATAAACTGCTTAAGAGAAATTTTCAGGGACAGATGCAATAGACATGCAAAGTATTGAAATGAAAAGGAAAAGCTGAAATAATCATAATGATATTTGTTTTGAAGGGACACACCATTTCAAGCACAGTGATTGAACAGTGGATTTGAAGAGAATTAATCTCCTGCATGTTAGTCAACCTGATTGAATCATCCTGTAATATTCCACTTAGCTTATAATATTCAATGTTATAACAGCATCCGGAAATTTTCAATCAAGAAGGTTGTTTGGAAGCCCACATACTAGCTGTAATGCTAAATATAAATATATTATAAACCAAGGAATGGAAAGATACTTTAAAATCCATTTAATAGCTCTTTTTTGAGCACTATAAGTATCCTGTGGTTCTCAGTTGGGGGTTTGAAAAACAGCCAATCCGTGATTTACAGCATTGTACCTTCAGTTTCTCACAAGCAAACTTCGTTGCTTACAAGAGGCACAAGTTCATTTGATGTTTCCTTTCAAAATAAACCTGTCTGACAGTAGAAGTTAACAGGGTGGGAACCTTGTAAACAGATACTTTAAAAGAATTTACCGAAATTCCCCATTCCATGTGTTTCAAGATTAAGTACAAAACTATCTCCGTTTAAGATAACACTGGATCTTAAACCAGAATATACAGAAAAGGGAGATGATGCCTTTAAAAATATCAGGGCTTTATCAGTCTTTGTCTTCTATGAGAATTCAGGAAGTTATCAGGGCTTGCATAAAAGGGATATGCTAAAACCATGCTTTTTCTCTTGTGCTATTTCTGAGATACTTCAGAAAGGACATTTCCTCAGTATAGCTTAGTAACCAGAGAATAACAAAGTAGTACAGAAAGTTCTGGATGATTTCGGTATTATAGATCATGCAGGCACAGCAGAATGCTCCCCGGGTAGCTCATTCTTTTAGATTTAGAAATGCAATTTGCAGGCAAGTTTTAAAAATATAAGTAGTAAGTAAAATAAGCATCCCAACGTCTTAAAAGAACACAAGCCCTGGTACTGTTCTGTGAAATTATTATTTGAAGGGAAAAAAGACCCAGGATATTCCTTCTCGGTGAGTGCGTGCATTTATCTTGTGCAGTTTTCAGAACGGTTTCTTCAGACTCTTACGCCTATAGCTTCCCATCCATAGCTTCCCATCTCTGTTGGGGCTCTTATAAACACTTCAGGTAAGTTTTATGAAAATACTTTGGCTGAATCCTCAGCGCTGCAGGAGCAGGTGCTGGCACAGTCAGACAACATGGACAGACAGTGGCACTTTCCTACTTCTCCTCCTCCTCCCCAAATCCGTGGGATCCTTGACAGCACAGAGCAGCCAGCATTGCACTAGGAGTTATACATTCTGGTGATGGAAAAACGTTTTTGTCTCCATCCTTGTTTTTCATTACTTACGTCTTTAAACCTCTCTGTTCAGTGTGGCCTGCACTGTGGTACTGTAAGGCACAGCCCAGACCTCAGGCTGCCTCAAGAAGTCTGGTACAAAGCTGGTCAGCGTGGAAATGGAAACTTAGGTTGGCTGTGTTCTCATCTCACCTGTACCACTGGGTTGCTGTATCACCTAGGGCAAGTCAGCTCAGCTCTCTGCATATATAAAATGATGCAGATGATAATACATATCCATTTCACAGGGGTGCTACAAAGGCTGATTAATTAATGAGCACTTGTAAAGAATTTTGGGAAGCTCAGATATAACCTGCTCTGTAAAGATAAATGAGGGGGGGTATTTTGCTTTCCAGAGTATTTCAGTTTCTGTTTTGTTTCTCCTCACTGTTAACATGAAGCCATACCCAAAACATGAGCACTGAGATAGGGAAGAGTCAGTTTAGCAGCCTGTTCTATGGAATTCATGAGACACAACCTCTCTTTGCTTAAAGCAGTAGGAATATATTGTACAACTCCCTCACGCACTCATGCTTTTGTTGTTGTTGGTTGGTTGTTTTTTTAATATATTGAGGTTTTATGAAGGTAGAAAAATAAATGACATATCAACTACTTATAAATCTTACAGTCAAGAAAATACTTTAAGAGACCTAGGCAAACTACGCTGGTACAGCTAAGAAAATTAAGGTGTACCTACAAAGATGGCATTAAAAGAAAAAAAAAAAGAAAAGTCTCAAAAATCTTAAATCGTCATCCCTCTCACAGAATAGCCCACTGCACAATCATTACATCTCCCTCCTGCACAGGTAAGAAAGGATACCTTTGAGTGAGATACATTGACCATGAACTCTTCACAGACAATCAGCAAAAGTTATTTAGCACAGATGTTGCTGTAATTGTGAGATACTGGGAAAATCAATGTTTAATGGCAGACTCCCAACTCCACCCTGGCAATGCTCTTGAGTTAACATCACCAGGCTAGAATTTAAAACATGTAGAACAAAATTGGCTGAGATAAGTCCTCTAAAGTTGTTATCATCACTCACAATATCCCATGTTTTTTTGATCCCTGAGTCACCCACAGATAAATAGATTGTGATTTATATCCATGTACTTCTAAACTTTGCTATCCACTGCCAGTTTATGGACGATGCTTTTGTGAAGTGCTGTGCATACACATAACATTATTCTTTGGGTAGGAAACACACTGTTCGAACACAACAGAAAGATGGATCACAGCGCATGCTGTTTCAATATGAGGAATTATCCTAAATGTTGAGAATCTCAGACAGCTGTTATTAATGAAACACATAATCATAATGCTTCAATGATAGGTGAGTATGGAAGGAAACACAGAGAAATAAGTGGTGTAAAATTTGGTAAAGCATTCTACTCATACCAATTCTGCATAAAGGATGAAGCTGTTGATGACACAGGTGACATCATTCATTGTTTCATTTAACGAGAACATCCTAAATGCAATCTAACAGAATTTGTTTCACCTCTCTCATACATGGTCTTGCTTTCTTTCTCTCCTAAACAATATGTGCATAAAAGAGATATATATAGGAAATAGAATTTTGTAAGCTTAGTGACATTCCTACATGGCATACAAGAATCTCACCAACAATTCACAGATGTACACACCACACAAAGGGGTAAAATGTAATTTGTAGGGATGACTGACTGATCTGTATCCATCTGTACATTCATCCCAGGATAAGCATTCCATCTGCTGCAGATGCTAGCTACAGGGGTTTTGCAATATCAGCTTTCGAGGCAGGGAGGCATCTACAATATACCTAAAGGGCTGGCTAAAAGAGAGAGTTACAAGGGTAGCTGAGTTGCACAGAAGGGCTTTAAGTGGGTCAGCCATCCAGCTGCAGAACTGCGTGACATATTCCATCTGAATTAACAACACTTAAACCCTGCATAATCAGTGAGAGTGCTGAGAGGAAATGTCCTCTGCAAAGGTTTACTTTTCTTTGGTGTTCACATTCAGAAGCAATTCTGTTTGTAACAGAGGGACTAGGATCCTGATCTCTTTGTTGCTTTATCCCCTTCCATTCCCTGCATGGGAGTGTTTATGTGTGTGCCCTGCCTGTCTGACCTTAATTCTACCAAATTCCTCTCCTTTTTGCTCCCCGTGCCCAGTGAATTGAAGAGCACGCTGGCTAAAATGCTGACGCTATTGCCCAGGACTCCTATCTGCTGCCTTGAAGGCTTGTGGCTTGCCTACTGCAACAAAGGTGGTCTCTGCTGTCACATGTACAGGTACATACTCAGAGCAAAAAGGAGAAAAGACAGACACACCTGAAACAGCACCTCAACTATCAGAACAGGAGCTGCAGTACTGAACCACACAGGACCCCAGTCTACGGAGTGCAGCGCAACAGTTTTACAGCCTAGAATTTGAGTACTTTCCAATGTACTACGACACAAAGTGACTAATGTCTGTCGCGTGGTTTGCATTTTCTCTCTCACACCCACGCACGCTGTGTGACTTAGGAAAAAAAACAAACCTGTCAATGCAATATGTCTAAAAGCTGAGGGAGTAAAAAAGAACTTGGGCACATCTTGATCGATGACCAGATTTTATAGATTCACGAAAAAAGCCACTGTGACTGCATAGCCACATAACATGTTTTGCACACTTCTTTTTGGGGTGTAAGTAATTTCTAAAGGTATGGCAGAAACAGCCTGGAGTTTTGCCTTGGGAGGAGTTACATTCTTCAGTAGGTAACAGTCACTGGTATAAAAAGCAATAAAAAGACAGAAGTAAAAGATGCCTGTAATACAATGCTTTGCATGTGGAACCTATTCCCACAATTAGTATCTTATTCCAAAAGGTACCTCACTGACTTTTGGGGAGTATTCAAGAACTAAGATGTATTTCAGTGGGCACAGTTTTGTTACAATCTAGCTGTCACAGAAATGTTTGGGTAGAGGAGGACAGTAGGGAGATTAGGAAATTGCTAGTTGCTGACCTCTTCCCTTATGGAACTATTCAGATGGAGAGGTATAACTTTCTTGTTCCATTTTAGGAACAACTGATTAACCAGTGACATTATATCTCTGAAGTGATTTCAAAAATCCACCCAACCTTGCCAGAATTTCTCCTCTAACAAATAAACCACTCACAATCATCAAAAGCTCTGAAAGAAAAGAAGTGATTTTGCCCAGTAATTTCCCTTCGTCACAACTAGACCTCAGTGGGACTGGTTCACGGAAAGTTCTTCAAATGTTTTAGGGTGCCCGCATTCAGTAGGATTCAAAAGAAAGGGATAAAACTATTTCCAAATCAGTGAAAAGAAGAAACACTCCAGGTCTTTTAGATGCTTTCACACACTAAGCAGTATATTACCAGCTGCCAGGATCAAAGCTTAGTGGGAGTTCCTAAAGGGGCAAGCAACTACATAGCGTGACTGCTGATTAACCTTCCCCAGACAGCCTCAAAATGGGAATGTTATTAAAACAGGATTATTTTAAGGCTGTGTTCTCAGTGTCTCGGTCAGGCTGAGCTCATGCAGTAAAAGCTGTAGTTAACAGCACAAGTAAACCACAGGCTGAGGTATACCCGGTGTAGCCTCCATCCCTACCTTTGATCAGAAAAATTCCAGCCGGAACATTTAGTTTGGAAATATGGATGCATATTACAGGATACTAGCTGGTATTTTGTATGATTTACTTCCTTTCTGCAGTTGACTCGTCTAAATTGGACTCGTGTTGCTCAACAAACGTCTCCATCATGGTGGCCAAACCAACACACCAGTGAAGATCGGTGCCACTCTCGCCGGCCGTCCTGCTGACACCAGGGGCCTACTGGGGCCTGCGGTGTAGCGTAAGCAGCAATGCCACAGCATAAGCAAGTGAAGGGACTCAATATGGCTCTGTCCTGGCTGAAATACACTGAACACGTTTTGCCTGCCTAATATAATTAAGCTTCCACTTCTGCTGCCAAAGAATGCCTCAGTAAAATTCTCCTTGCTTTCAGGATAAGGTGGAATCCTCAACAATGGGGGAGTTTCAAAAAGTTTCTAGTTTCTCAGAGAAACCCCTTAAATTAAAATGTGGTGGGTTTTGGTTTTGGTTTTTTTTGTTTTAATTTGCTGGTCCTTCTTGGACCTACAAATATGAGATACAACCCTTTCAAGAAAAAAAAAAAAATTGGAATTTCCCTGCTTCTAGTTTACTCAGGTATATTGCATGGAACAGCAAGTTCTTACAAAATGTTTTGCTTCCCTTCTGTCCCAAATGAAATAAAAAGATTGAAGGAAAGGAAGTAGAAGGGAAAGACAGAAAAAGTCCTTATTTTTTTCCCCAAATTCAGGAAGAGTTGTTTGGGAGGGAGAAAAAAAATGGACATGCAAAATCCCACCAAATAAGGTGCCACTGTTATCTTACTGAAGATGGTGGGCAGGACTGTGACAGTGCTTCTGTCCCCTACTATTAAACGGTATTTTGGGAAGCTGCTTCTACTTACTGCTTCTGAAGAAGGAGCTCTATCTCCCACAGGACTCCAAAATTCTGTTAAAGGTCTCCCATTTGAGTCCAAGTTCTGGCAAGGTTCAAATACGCTTATCTTTCAGTACCTGATAGGAATACATCCTGAGATTCACAGACTCACACAATCTATATGTGGAAAAGGCTTCATACATTTTCTTTTTCTGCAGAAACATACTGTATGTTTAATACTTCTCTTCAAGTCTTGTTTTAAATATCTGAAGTGATAAAGTTCCCACCACATCCCTTGGGACATTATTAGACTCATAAATCTCCATGTTGGGAAGTTTTTCCAAGACGTACCACCTAAACTTCCACTTAGTTCACTCCATCCCTCCCTTCATTATGCCAAGTAATTCTCTACTTCATGGGTACCCTCTTCCAATGTCTGTAGACTTCCCCATCTGCAAGTTTGCCATTGCTTAAGCAAGCTGCAGCTACTTACCTTAATTTTACATTGTAAAGCAACCCCTCCAGTACCCTCAACCTTCTCACTGCTTTCTTTTTTAATAGTTTTCTGGTACTAGTGTGCAGCAAGGTTATATGTCCTTCAGTTTGTAGTCCTTTTGAACAGAGTACCAGTCTCTGCAATTACAGCATAGGATTTCAGAGTTTAACTCTTCTCCAAAAATAAACAAAACAAACTGACATATTTTTTCCCTTCTGTGTATGTTTCAGAATTATAATTAGATTTATTAGCACTTGCAACTGTTAGTGAGAAGCCAGATCAACTACTTCACTTTTTTTATTATTATTATTTCTGCACTGCCCATTTGCCAGCACAAATTATTTCAGTAACTTTTGTACTGTGAAATACAGAACTCCTCACCGCTGATGTGACTGAGCTCAGGCTGAGAGGTTCAAAATGTCATTTCTACCATTGCAGACTTCTCTGATGTTCCCTATGCTGAGGGGCAAAGCAACCGTTACAATTTCATGCCTGCTCTGTGCACACTTCCGATAGGAGCAAACTGTGCTTCTTGACCCATAACTGAAGTAATCTCAAAACCACATCCCAAGCATGCACACAGATGCGTTCACTTTGGTGTTTGATCCTAAAACAGAACAAGTCCAGTCTGAACTGAATGATTGCTTTGCCCAAAGCCCATGAACTTTCTATGTTACCTTTCTGAAACAACACTAGAAATGCCTTCCCACTGTTAACTTAATGCACAACGACACAGTTCAGTGTGCCAGGTGAGAGTGCAAATAGTGCAAAGCTTTAGGAAGCTCAAATACGTACAAAAAAAACAGAATGAAAGAAATGCATGAAGATACTCCAGTAAAAAGGTGGTTTGTACCTGAGCTACAATACTTCTAATTGAGTAAACCAGAATGTTTTTGATCATTTTCAACTATTATAACAATCCTATGAGGAAAATGGAAGCACCTGATTTAGTACAACTACTGCAGTTAAATATGGGGGAGAAAAAAGTAGAACTTCCTAGAATCTTGAAAATTCAAGGAAAGAATGGAAAGTTCAGTCAACACTTTATTTTATTCAAGGATTGGTCTAGAAGCAAGTTGCAGTTTCCATATGAACATTCCTATAAAAGACACCCCTGCTTTTTTGGTCTGCTTTTCTTATCACATAGTTCTCCATTGGAAAGGCCCCACTATCGAACCATCTCTTCCCAATCCAGCCACAACATCAAAAAAATCTTTTCATAATAAGATGCACTTTCTTCTTTGCCAAAGGCAGCCATGATATTTTGGTGATATTGCTGAGCAATGTTAGTCTGGGAAGTAAAGGATATAACGAATAACCATGTATTATGCTGTAAAGAGGGACAGGAGAAAAAGGTCCTTACAGGAAAAACAGAAATCAAAAGCAGCTTTCCTGAATTTTAGTAGTACATCACATTCCATTCTTTCGTCACGTCCAATTAAGCTATCCTTGAAACCACGTGTCATACAGCACTATGAATTAGTTACTTATCAATTCTTGCTTTTATTTGAAATTACCCTGCAAACACCTAAGTTCAAGCTTAGCCATAGATTCAGATAAGCTTTGAAACCCAAACATGGTCTTAGCCAAAACCCAGAAGTACATCTGAACACCCTCCCCCGTACATCTTCTGTGTCCAGCTTTCTGGTACTGAAGTAAAATTTGCCTTGACACAGTTAGGATTTCAGAAGATATAAGCCTAAATTAGTTCAAACTCTAACAATATACATTTTAATCCTCCTCCAGGCACATGCTTGGATACTTTTTCATATCAAATCTAAGCATCTCCCTGGAATGTTTATTTAATGACCTTAGCCTTAGCATCAAGAGATTAATCAGTCAACTGTAAATAACTCCAAACTGTCCCCAAGAGTTTAAATTTTGTCAGAGATGCTAACTATAGTGAACAATAGAGAATTGCTTGGGTTTTTTTCTGACGACCCCTGGAAGAAAAAAAAGTTTTGAAGGGGGGAAAAAAGCTAATCCCAAATGTAACCAACTATGTTCATTTTCTCCCTTCAGCATCTCGTTTAGCTTATACCTTCGATAGATTGATATTTCACTCATTATTTCCTGTCTTCTCATCCAAATACTAAGCAAGATGGCTAATTCACTTTAGAAGAGCCTTTATTTATGACTCTTTCCCACCCTGCTTTAATTTCAGGGGGTGTGACCGGTAATGTTTTTTTTTTAATAGGTTTCTTTTAATGGACTACAGGATGTTGTTGTAAGGTCACTGACCACACTGACAGGAGAGAAAGGGCTGTGAATCTGTATTATTTTCAGGTCACCGATTGACCAGGAGAGAATGGGCTGTGACTGGGAAGTGCCAGCTTTCATTATTCTGCATAGGTCTGAGTGACCTTTCATTTCCACCATCCTTCCCTACCTCTGCTGTAAGAGCCTCCTCTATTTTCAGTTTTTCTCTGTAGTATCCATTTTCAGCTGTTAACTCCTCATTCCAATAAGGAACACTGTCAGGAGTCTGAAGCAGTTTATTCAGGGCTGGTTTTGTCCCAGGCCTCTCCCCAGTTTGGTTCCCAAACCCTTCTCTGTCGTGCATAATTTATACAGCAGGACTGTAACAGACTGCAGTTTCAGCCTGTGGCAAACATCCATATGGCTCAAAAGCTAACCCCGGGTGAACAACTACTGCTCACACAGTTGCCTCAAAGCACTGTGTTCACTAACATATGAAAGTACAACTTATTTTTCAAATAATACGATTTCTCCAGGACACTCAGCTGTTGTGAAGTTTGCTTTTTAATAAAACAGTTGTGACTATGACTGCTCTACTGAAAATAGAGAATGTACTAAGATTTCAAATTCTTAATTCAAAGAATTCTGAAGTAGAACCAGAGTAGTTAACTGACTTTTGAGGCGGGGGGGGAAGAATATGAAAGCCAATATAAGTAATATACACAAACAATTGAACACAAATCTTTTGCATCCTCTCTATGAAACATTGGGCACTGCCAGAGAAAAGATAATGGATAAGGTGGGTCTGTTCTGGTTTTTTTGTTTTTTTGTTTGTTTTTTAAAACAACAACAAAAGACAACTCCAAAAATTGAGAGCTATTGGCTGAAAAAAAAAAATCTAGATCCAAGGTTCCCAAACTGTTCTCAAGCAAGAGACTGTTCTCAGCCCTCAGCACTTGCAGTTTACCACCCACCTTATCATCAGTCCTTTCAAAGACAAAAGTGATGTTGCTCTGTGCACCATTTAGCAAGTTCCTGAAAATCTGGAAACCTGTTCTTTCTGAAACAGGGAAACTGTTGCTACTAACTTGTGCTTTTAGAGAGGATGAAGGGCATTTGGTCTATGTAGGTGAGACACAGCGCACCAGAAAACTTGGCTTTTCCTCAGTATGAGATATTTAGGACAACTTAGAAGATCAAGTGCCAAGTATAAATAGTCTGGCAAGCACAGGGTTTACAGCAGCAGAAGGAAGATCAACAGGCGCGAGGCTTTTGGGTAAGAGGTAAGACAGGGTAATTATCCAGGGGGTGAGTCAATAGAGAAGATAAGGACTCACATCACAAAATTTTATTGTTGCAAATCATTGATTGCTTACACACAATGCTATTTACTTTAATTCCACATGTTCATCACCACAGCTGTCATTGGTGAATTGGTTCATGTTTTTAAGATGCTCACATATTACTTTATAGCCACTCCATTTCGCACTAACAGCAATACTACATAATTCATCACTGTCACTTCAGGCAGTGTTCTGTAGCTGTCTTGACCTGTAAAAAGGAGAGGCAATAAAGATGTAGAGCAGTGTGGCTCTTTGAAATCTAGTGTGTTAAGCCCTGTGGCAACATGCTTTCAGTGCTGAATTTCTTTAGCAAACTCCAGCTCAAGATGATCCTTCAGTGAAAGGCAGAGGAAGAGGAGAAGTTCTGGTCCCTGTTGCCAATGATTAAAATCATCAGTCTGCTAGGGACTGTTACACAGATGGATAGGTAATTCCTAGACAGAGCTCCACAGTTTTGAAGAATTTTAGAAATTCTGCACAGCTCAGAGACACATGACCTTCTGCATCCACCAGGCAGTGTCTGTTTTAATGGAGGCATGTATTTGCCTATGCAAGCTGAAATTAGACAAGACTGAACATCAGACATCCATCTGTACGCTCAGGGTCTGACAGCCTGCAAGGCAACCACATTTTCAAGATCAGCTACTGGGATCTAAACCATCATAACATCAACGCAGTCACTGCAGCAGATCAGTGTGTTACGCAGCAACTTTTTAATTCTATATCCATATAAAGTCAGTCAGACTTTGCATGGATCAGTGTAAACCCATGAAAAGAAAATGAGAGAAAGAAACTGTAGGCAAGAAAATACTATTGTATTTTAAACAGCAATACCCACAACAAAGTAAATTCTCAAGTATGTGAAAGAGACTGCTACAGTACTTTGGCTTATTTCCTTATTACTTTGCTCTTTTACAAGACTATTTGTCTCTTCCAGAAATAAGAGTGTAACTATTTCAAAGCTCAGCACAGCCACAAAGAGAGCTCACCAGAATACATTAAAGATGCTTTTTGGTCTCTTGCATGACGGTTGCTATTAATATTGAAGCAATGAGGAACCAGTGATATGGAAAAAAGTGCAGACATACAGAACCTAACATGAACTCACCCCCATTTTTGGCAAACCACATTAACCAAAGCAATGCCCATTGAGGCTTTTAGGTATAAAAGCAAGACAGGAGGCAATCCTTTTTGTCTTTGACCTCGCCTATTAAAAAAAAAAAAAAAAAAAAAAGAGTAAAAACTAAACTTCTGATGAATCTAGCTATAACTGTCCCAGCAAGCCAATAATATGACTCACAGAGAAAAAGGAATTAATTCACTGTTGGAAGACACAAAGCAAAGCATCAGCTAAAGTCAAGTCTCCTGATAAGGTATGATGCTTCTATCCTGAATGTTAGAATGAAAAACTTACAAGTTCAGCCCAGGAAATGAAAAAATGGTCAGGAAAAGCTGGGGTTAGGGGACCTACCTAGACAGGATTTGCTTTCATAGCCCGATATTGAAAAAGGAGCATCTGTGTCTCTTAGAATGAGATATCTGCCCAGAAACAGCAGTTCAAGAATGTTTCCCTGATACAGGTAAATAATGCCTACTGCTTGGACTTCAACATTGCAGCTGAGCGGCCTGGTAATTTTCAAACAAGCTTGAATGACTTAATGACAAGTAACGATAACATGTCTGATTACCCTCGCCTTAACTTCAACATTTTTCAGTGTTTGGTCAGTTAGAGAATCGGGGCTGCAGAAAGAAAAATAAGGTTTCCATGGGAAGAGAAATATTATGATCGCTCACTCCTGTCAATTAGATGCTCCAAAAATCACATTAACTGCCAGGTCCTAAACCTTAAAAACCATCCCATTCCCTTGGGTGCTATTCAACATGTCAATTCCTCATGCTGGAAAGAGTAAGCAGCTAATTTAGTTTCCATCACGACTATTCCAACACTGCATGCCTGACAAAGACATCACCCAGACTAAGTGAATGGGGAAATAATTTTCCAGTCCTGACGTTCCATCTGTATTTCCATTTAAACTCCAAGACCGAATCTTTCCATGCCTTCTACCAAAACCTTTGTCCATGCATTCATTTCTACCCAGAATGCAGAAGAATAATAATTAGCAGTGGAAAATAAGGGGAAGAATGGTATAGCTAATCACATTCCAATATTAAGAAAAAAACCAAACCACAACATCCAGATGCTTCACCCCCCAAATTACCTAAATCATTACTTTGGGTTACAAAAATTAAAAACCAAACTATTTTTCTGGCATTAAAGCTTGCAATTTGTTTCTTTGTCATTTAGAAACATGACTTGAGAATATAAAAGCTAATGGGGGCTTACATTACCTACTATCATTAAACAGTCTAACCTTTTATAGTAATTCAGCACATTTGAAAAAAAAACAACCCCAAACCTAAAATGAAGGATTATTTGGGAGAATAAGCAAGTTGTTCTATGATGTTGTCATCTCCCTCCTAGCCACCTGGCAGAGAGTTGTAATCCTGCCAATGAAGGCATTGAACCTTCAAGATGGAATTGATACACCTTCTCAGAGTCCTACAAACCTACCTATGCTGAAACCTTGACTCTTTTCTAGTTATAGAAATCTTACCTGGGGAGAGGCTGTGGATAAGGATGAGCAGAAGATTTGATTCTGTATGGTTTGCGAGGACAGTGACAGTAAGTACACCTCTAAAATGGAATAAAGGTCTTTCAGGGTTAATGAGGCCAAGAGCCAAGTCCTCTGTAGATGGCTCTGAGTCTTTTTGTGCCTCTGAGTGTTTTTGTGGCCTTAATCAGCACCCTTTCTGCTAACGTAGAGTGATAACTCATTGAAGAGATTCTGCCTATCATTTCTGTATGGAAGATGAAGCAAGAAAACCATTCCGTGGCTGCTTTTTCCATCTCCAAACTACACATAACCAGAAACAAGGAGGGGGAAAAAAGAAGCAGTATAGAAAATAATATGAGGCAGGGAGGAACCTTTCACAGTGCTTCTCTTCTGACTTCTCCTCCTCCTCCAGATTGCCTCTTTTATGAGTGCAAACACTGCTGGTTATGTAGCCATGGGTTTACCTTGCAGAAGTCGTCACAGCCCAGGACCCTAATTTTGAATTCCCCAGTACAACATACAAGTCTGAGAGTGCTGAAAGAAAGCCCTCACCAAACACCAAACTAACAAGGACACGGGAGTCTGATCAAATAAAAACTGAATACAAACATGGTCTCAAAGTGGTACCTTAAAAAAACTTTAAAAATTCTTCAGTAAAAAGATGCAGTAAAGAAGATAAAAGTTTTCTTTTGCTCCCCTTTTTTCCCCACAAGAATTTGTTTTCCTTTGCATAAAAATAACTTCATTGGAGAAAAGTGAATTGCTGGCAAAGTTTTCTAATAGCAAAAGTAGTTTGATTCAGTTTTATTTCTGATGCTATTCCTTCTCTGGCCCTCACATCCGGTCGCCATGGCAACAAAAGTGTTGAAAAATCCTCTGCCCATTTGATAATCATTTAATCATTTAACAACAAAAGAGATTGGGAATGGAAGAGTGGAGTAGTGGGTAACACCAAAAGGAAAATAAACTCTGGTATGAAAAAAAAAAAAAAGAAATAAAAAGAAAAAAAAAAACTAAAAAAAAGAGAAAAAAAAAGGACCAGGACCAGAAGTAAAGAGAAGCTGCCTACAGGATCTCTGTGTCCACACTGAGAGTAGGTTTAAGCCTCTGATTATGCTCCTTCAGACACCATGGTGTCTTTTTTTTTTTTTTTTCTAAGGGGAGTCTGCATGCTGTCTGAAATGTCCTTCAAGTAACTGAAAAAAATCCAGAGAGGAATCCAGAGGATCTGTGTTAAGAGTCCAGAAGATGAGCAAAGAGCTATGGATGTTCCTAACCAATAAAAGCCACATTCTGGAGTTTGTCTTGTTTCTTCCTTCTTGTCAAAAAAGGAGGGCTGAGCCTACAAGCGTATTTCAATAGGAAATCTCTGAGATGCTGAATGTAATCCACTGGGAGGATGCCCTGGCAGAAGTCTCTGTCACCTCTAAGCAGCAGGGCTTATGCTCACCTGACAATGACAGCAGTCTTGGTGAGCAGCCAGTAGTCTGAATCAGGATGCATTCCCTCTCCCAAAAGAATAACACCATTACAGGCAATTTTCCATCAGGGTGGAAACTCTCCTGCCAGGCAGATAAAAAAAAGTTTCCTGCAGCATGTCCCTGCCCCTGACACCTACATAAGATGAAGCCCAGTTCAGGTGGCAGTTACCTCTTTGTTCCCGCTAAATCTCTGCCTAGGATGGAGCTACAGGATGGATGAGACATGGAAGTGGAGACATCAAATGAGGTTGTACGCAACTAGACAGATACGGTGCACTGGCAATGCTGCGGTGGCCAAGCAACTACAGGAGAAAGCCACAATGTTGGATCTCATCTCCAGCACAAGCCCTCAATATCCAAACACAGGACAGGCTGCTCTTGCTCTTATCAATACCCCAGCTGCGAGTAAAATGATTACTTCATTTTTTTGTTTTAACAGCTTCATAGTAGCCCTATCCCCCCAAAAAACTCCTCCAAAACCCCACAGATAAACCAGCAAACACACATGAAGGACAGCCCATTTATCAGCTTTCTACCCATCAACCTAGATATGGACATGGAAGCTACCAAGGTAGTAAGTGATTTCACTTACACTTTCACCTTGTGTTGAGATGGAAAACTGCATCTTTCTTGTCAACGTTTCATTAAACAATGGTTTATCTGTTCAAGTTAACTCAATGGAAATGGAAATTATTTTTAAATCTTGATGTTAGAAGTCAACAGCTCCTGTGTCGTTGGTAACCCATTTGATATGAGAAACTGCAAATGATCAAATGTTCTTGATGTACCCTTGGCAAAATGTTGCATCCCAAAGAAGGTGGTGAGGAGAAGGAAGAAATTTGTGTGACAATCTTGGCTACTCATGCCTGCCAGAGAAGAGCAGCTTTGCCCTTTAATGGATATTATTGCAAATACCTTATGAAAAATATCTTCTGAGTATGCTTCTAACAGGGAAAGGTACAGAATTTTTACATGGCATTGAACTGATAAGCCCTAATATTTTTTAAATAATTGCTATTTCTCAGTTAGGAATAATGTATCTTCAGCCTTTTAAAATTATTTGTAATGATTTCTCTGAGGTGCCACATCACTGTGGCATCTCAGCATTCAATGCAATTATTCAAACATGCCTATTACGTTATGCCCACTGCAAAGGAAGGGAACGGCACACTACAAATTTCTCCTTCAAACCCAACATATACAAAGGTCGCTAGTACTGCTAGGAATAGATGCTTGAGTCTTGCTTACATTTTGCAGTGTTTTCACCACAAACATCCCCTTTTTTGTATAATGGAGGGATGGTGAGCATCCATCATCCTCAGAGCTTATCCCCAAAGGATTGTCTTCATTTTGGCTTTCTCTTTAACTCAGGAAAGTTTGAATGTGGATCTATATCCATTGACTACATTGGCAACCCATTGCCCAACAAACTAAAATACCAAATAAGAAAACTCCAGAATTAGGCATCATTGGATTTAACTCCCAGCCTCAAGTAAACAACTAGATAAGACTTTTATTTTTGTAGCTGCCTCTAGATTTGCCTTGCTTCACACTCGCTGTAATTTTTTTCTGCAGCGCAAGGACTTGTCAAATCTAAATTCTTGTCACAGATGTTGAGGTGAGCACAATGGCAGATAGAGACCCATGGGAATTTTCGACCTGATCTGCAGTCCTTACTCACTCATATTTATGTAACATTGATGTGCATAAGGGCTTCTAACACTGCTTTCTTTAGTACCTATCCCTGACCTGAAGTACAGAGCTACAGCACAAGCTTCAACAGATAAGCCACATTGTACCTGAAATACAAATGACCTTTCAAGTAGCTTTCCCCTCCAAGCCCCCGTGTGTTTCACACTTCCAAACCCCACTGAAGGATTTCAACCAGAAATTCAACGAGAAATTGCCTCAATTCTTCCAAAACCCCAGCATAATGCCATCAGAATGTCAAAATTCAGTTTTATGCCAGTCTGGACCAAGATCTAATTGATAACTTCCAAGGCAAGCTACAGTGCAACTTGAGGTTTGCAAATTCTTATTAAACTCTGCTGTGCATTTCCCTTAGTGACAGCTAGCCAAACAACTGTTCAGATAAAACAGACAAGGTGGGAGTGATCGGGCTGAGCGCTGACATTTTCGTGCCGCCGTTGCAGTGTGGCAATTCAGGCCGGGGCCACCAATGCCAGCAAGGGAACACGTGCGTGAAATGAGGTGTAATTTGTACAAATAAAGGCCTCATAACCAAATCATAACATTATAGCCTGCAGATGCCTGTGCTGCAGAGCGGTGCAGAAATACATCATTCAGTCTTAGCTAACTCATTTAACTTTTTGGCAGGGTAAATTATCCCATGCTGAACTCCATGCTATGTGGTCTAAAGTGTTACTATAATGTGAGCTAGATTCTTTAAAGTGATTTCACATCTTTCTGCATTGCATTGTGATATACAGACATTCCTTGCCTTACCTTGCACACATCCAGGTATCTATTTAGTCATTAAAAGCTCTACTGTGAATTTTTTTTTCTTTTACTTTTTACCTTTCACTCTTCACTTTGGCTTTTCTAAAAGTTGTTCCCACTACCCTTTGCCAGTTTTTTCCAATCATTCTCTACTGGCTCACATATGTGAGAGGGGAGAGGCAGATTACAAAAAGGAAAATATACTCCTCTTGCAAAAAAAAAAAGAAACCATTAAAAAAATTAGTCTGCCCCCAAAATTTATAAGGTGGGCAAAAAATCCAATATATCTTGCCTTTTGTATTTGTCTTTTGGCCTTTGCACCTTAAAAATACACCTAGGTTAGAATTCAGAGATCTTGTTCCCACAATGCCAGGCCAAAGAAAATTACTAAAAAGTATAGATTTTCTTACCTATTCATCTAAGTCCAGAAACCAGAGCTTTCAGTAAATCACCAGATCACACAGCAGTTGGGCTAAAGTCACAAGAAAAAGGCAGGAGTAATAATACTCCACACCTGATTCTCTAGCTCTGGAGGAAAAGAGCAACAAAAGGGTAAGGAGACAATATGAAGCACGAGGTTAAAATCAACCACTTAATTCTTTCACCTGCTCCTCCCTCTTTCTTCCAACTGTGTTATGGAGCAGACAGAGCAAGAAAATCAAGGATAGGCAAAAGGGCACCAACCTGAAGTCAAAGACACCAATATACCTTCTTATGAACTCTGTCTCTTTGTACTACAAGTATTTTCTAATGACCCCTGTCAGGCACAGGATATTGGGCTATTCAGACCTTTCACTTAACACAATCTATATTGGGTCATTGGGTCACCTATATCTTGTCATCATACTACAGTCTTATAAAGCCTATGTGGACTCTAGATTACTATTGCTGTGATTTTACTATGCTTGTGTCATGACCACATTGGCTAGGCACTACCCAGAAACAGAAAGGAAGAAATGACTTCTGCATCAAAAAATTGTACTCTCTAGTTAGCAATTGGGTCTATTTTTATTTTGTAACTTAAAGAAAAGTTGGAGGGAAAAAACCTTCTTTGTATTGTAGGCAAATGTAATCTTCGATGTATTGAAAGGGAAATTCTACAAATGAAGTGTAGGCAGAAGTGGGTAATAACCCCCCTCCATACACATAAATCATAGCTTGTCTTTCGTTCTCCAAAGGCAGGATTCACCATTAAATCCCACTGGGAGAGGGGTGTTCCATCATTTCTTATGCAGGTGGACTTTGCAAGATGCAGAAAAGGCTAAAAAAAGTTTGGCTTTATGTCCAACTAGCTTGTGTTTCTGTGAAAAGTTCATCAGTTCCAATATCATACTTAAATGATTTTCACCTGTTCTCTCAGACATCCTGATTTAAGTCCCCACAAATCCAGGAATTTAACAGTTAGCACACTGAAGCATCTTTATTATTGAAGAGGAGCTGGCTGTATTGTAACAGAGCTGCTTACTGCTCCAGTGGGATAAAACAAAATAAAAGCAAAGATGTCCAATACTTAACTAATGCTGTATATAAATAACTCACTATTGCCGTTTTATAGCAAGACAGTTGTCCACTGAAATATAAGCAGTCATTTCAAGTAAATAATATGATTCCTATCTATAATTAAAAATTACTCTTCAACATTGAAACACTACATTTATTTCAGAAGGATCCCAAAATGCTATGAAAACTGTTTTGTTGCAGAACACTTATATTTAACTTTACCCACTCAGAAATGCAGCCACTTCTATGAGAGATCCGCTCCAGAATGGGTCAGGCTATGGAATAGTCAGAGAGAAAGTATGAGGAGCGTATTAATTTGAAACTACAAGAGGAATTTTGTTGGGGCAAAAACTCATTCTCTAAGCCGGAGTCTCTCCAAGACACTGGACCTAAAATCCTAAAGCAAATGAAAAACTACAATGTTTCACTTTGTTAACAGTCATGTAATTAATCATTTACCTTTTGTATAGCATTACACTAATTACACATCAAGCTGATTCACATAGGTGGGGAACAGAGCTCTAGTATTCACGTCTTTTTCCAGAGGAAATTTTATTTAAAACCAGTTGCAACAAAATTCACAGGATTTGATCTCTTACTATATAAAGAAATCCAACACTTGTATATGTTAATAAGTCAGAGGCATTTAGAAATAAAAGATAAAGGTGAAAAATGCACTTTGTTCTTACTCCTTTTCAGTTAGGCAGGTTTTCAGTAGAGAAAAGTTTTCCACTTTTATGGATCATGGCTGTGACAGATGAAATGTCTGTGCAGCACAGAATTTATTTTTCTTGCAGAAATAACATTCTACCAGTTTTGCCAGGAGATGGCAAGTTTTATGTGCTTATTTCAGTTGAAAACATCTGCACTAGATAATATAAGCCGCTGGGTCACATGTTAAATAACACTATTATATGTGGCTGCATATAACGGCTGTTTTGCATCTTCTTTATAATGGTTTGTAACTAAGCAGAATTGTCTTGGATCATTAATTGAAGCTGCTGTAACTTTAACCCTTAATGCATTTATACTTCTTCGTTTTTCAATTAATTAGTCTCTGATTCAGTTAAGTACTTGAGTATAAGCCATTTCCAGAAATAGAACTCAGGTACCTACATTATAACTTGAGTACAAAGGCATTCTCAAAGCACCTGCTTGCCTCCTAAAATCTCAGATGCCCACAGATTTTTTTTACGAGAATTTCCAAACAATCCAGTTTTTCTCTTTCTGAATACATCAGTGCTAAAGGACTCCTTGCCAAAAACTATGTGCATCTTCTTTGAACCGATAATGTCTGGAGGGTTGTCTAACCAGGTTTTGCAAACCTGAGCTGCCAAAGCAGTTCAGATGCTGGATAAAGTCTGTTAAGAGTGGTGAAACATTGATGCAATACAGGCCTACTCCACCACCATCAGCGTCACCGCTTGCATCTTTCCAGCTAGGCACATGCTTGAGCACCTCACTGGAACCTGGTTAACTGTGGTTATCCAGCCAGGTTTTTCAATGATTGACTTAAAATCCAACATGCCTGAAAAACCCAGTATTTGGTCTTAATCAGAAGCTAGCCCACAGTGGAATTCTAATGAAAAAATTAGCATGTGCCCTGTCATGTTAAGACTCCCAAGATTTGGGTAAATGACAGAGAAAGAAAGTTTGGAATGGGAGAGGATGTTTCATGTCCCATTTGTCCTAAGACTTCTGAAAGTTCATAATTACCTTCTAGTTAAACCAATTAGTGGCTTTTTGAAAACAGAATCTTTTTGGCTTCCCAATTCTCCCTTACTTATGAAGTAAATCTGGAAATGTTTTTCTAGATAAGAGTTACATCAATGCAAGACTGGTGCATTTGGCCCTCTTCCCAAATATTTATAACACTGGAATCCAACACATTCCAGCCCATGATAACAGATGAATGGGTTGAGAAAAAATGAAAACATCTTAGAAAGCAATGTACCTTCTATAAACCCTTGGCTACAACTTGTGGGAACAGGTTTTAAAAAACAGGGATGCAATCTTATTTAACACACACTGTTAATCAGAAATCTTCTCATCCTGATATATGTACAGCTGGTTTTCTTCTGCTAAATGAAGGCATCGATGATCTAGTCCACAGTGATTTACTTTCCTGGAAGTCTATATCGAAGCTGATAAAGGCTAATGATTGGAAGTATTTTAGATAGCCCTACCCAACTTCTCTGTCAGGCTGCTAGGAGTAGAGATAATAGATTGTCTGGGCCTTCATCAGTCTAGATCAGTTCTATTCTAACAATTATAGGAATGAAAGGTGCAGAACAACGAAACGAGGCATACTGTTGTACCAGATGGTCCATTTTAGAACAATTCACATGCAGGTCTAGAATAAGCTGTGGCTCCGATACCCACTAAATGCATTTGCAGACTGTTCCAATAGTTTCAGTCCAGTTTCCTTACTTTGATCAGGACTGCAGAACTGACACATTTTTATGTGTTGGTTGCTTTCGGGATTTAATCTCATTTGTTTAACAGCTTTATAACTTCCACTGGCAAGAGTTTATTCATTTATTTTGACATTCATATGGGCTACCACTGTAATTGTTTCACTATCTCAATATCCATCATAATGGGATCTCAGCAGGATTTTCTCTTAGTAATCTCACTTTATAATTAGAAGTATCATATCCAGTCTTCTAATCAAACTGGCAGAAGTATAGTGGTTGCATGTAAATCATTTTATGTGCATTCCCAAGCCAGCAACCTGTGAAGACCAGATCCAACAAGTGCTCAAATGTATTTGCACTCAGTGAACTACTGCTAGGAGCTTCATGGTATCTATTTAACATGGCACCAAAAGGAAGTCTTCTCCATTTCTGAGTAACAAAAAAGGTTTCGGTTAGGACTCACAACATGGTTCTCCATTTCCTCCACTCCTCCCAAGTCACTTTGCGTTAAATAATACTGCCTTTATATTCGACATGATGCTATGTCACCCAATGAACCACAACATAACCTGTCATTACTTAATACAATGGGATTGGAAATATTGGAAAACTTTTTCATAAATTTATTTTCTTTCAGGTTGGGTACCTGCTGCTATTGAGCTGGATCCTAATTCCAAGTTAAGTTTGGGCAGCACATAGAAATAATTCCAGCTTCATCAGGATAGCCCTCCCCAAAAGAGATAGCCCACTGTCAGATCCCCATATTGTTTCTGAGCCATCTGTTGCTAGTTTTTGCTTAATGCATTCTTTATGGTGAAAGAATGTGCATGCATTATGTTTTCTTTCTTCCGTTCCCTTCCTTCTTATCAGTTGATTCAATAAGAAATATGAGAGTCCTTTAAACAGGGCAGTAAAACAATGTTCTGTATTAATGCTACTTAGGAATGAGATTTCCTGTAACATTTGCATGCTCCCTGAAATGAACCAAATATGCAGAGAATTGCAGGCCAAGCCCAGAGACAGCTAAATGATCCTGATTTAACAAATACTATTACACAGAGGGAGAGGTCTCTCTGATAATGGCACAGAGAGGTTCTGCGTGTATTTAACACAGCTGCTGTCTAAATTCTGAAATGCCACGGAATAACTACGGATGAGGAAAAGGTTGATAACTGTCTCTGGGAGGGACAAACAAGCTGTCATAACAAAGCATGAAGTCAACAAAGATGTTGTCTGAACTATCAAGGGCTACACCATGACAAAGAAAGGACAACACAATTTATTGGGAATCAAATGCCATTTTACTAACAAAATTTTGGCACTGAGTATGGACCTTCTACCACATCACACTGATTTAAGGGGAATAAATTGCACCACCTAATTAAAAAGGATACAGATAATACAAAAGGACAGAGGCAGGGTTAAAGCTGACATTGGAGAGCTGTAATTTGCAACAAAAATCTGGAAATCAAAAGCCTGCTGGCAAGGCATCCACTGAAGTGAATGAGGTGAGAAATACATGTACTGTCAAGAGGATGCCTGTACATCAGCCAGTGTTATAGTCTACTATTTTATTCAAACAAGTTTCCAGGGCTAGGAATGAAGTCAGAGAGTTCAACAATGAAACTTTTTTGTTGGCTCATCAAAGCTGAAACTCTTTGTGGGCAAAGGATTCAGTTTCTACAAGGATCCCCACTTATAAAAGTTAGGGGTTTATTTATTATTTTTACTGTTGAGGCATTCTAGTTCAAAAGAACTGCTTTGAAACACTGAAACACTGGGAAGTTTGGTCTGAAAAGGACACCATGCTCTGAGTTGCTAGGAAATTAATGACAAAATTCTGCTGATCCAATCCCTTCCCCTTCAGCCTAGGTTATTAATTTAGAAACGTTTTTTGAGACCTTCAGCATTACATCCCTGTTCAGAATAGGAGCTAGTCTGAAACCTTTTGAGATAGGAAGCCCAACTTTTGTTTTGTTTTACTAAGGATCTTCCACTGTTGCCAGAGAGTCTGTTGTTACACATGGTTGTTTTCCTTCACTGTCTTCAAGTGAGAAGTTTGCTCACACTGAACATCGACAGGAGGCAGCTCTGACAGAACTGGTTTTGAAACAGGACCATTTGAACAGAGCTACTGTTACCATTTCAGAGCAGTATAGAAATTAGTTTTCTTGTCCAGATTTAGCGGTTCTATCTCCTTTTTTTTTTTTTTTTTTTAGTAGAAAGCCAAGCATAAGCAGGTCAAGGATACAGCCAGGGCCTTTCAAAACTTCTCGTGAGAAAATGAAGCAGAGGGAAGAAATGTTCTTGCTCAGGAGTGGCAAGCAGGTCAGCGGTTAGGGCAGCAAGAGTGGACAAGCAGAGAAGTCAGGCTCAGGTAAGGAACAGATTCTGCTCCTCCTTGCTGTGTTGAATCTCTTTTCCAGCATTTAGGTTCAAGCCAATGAGATTCGTGGAAGGCTTTTCTAGAGTAACCATGCAATCAGTGAGCACAGGGCTGGGAGGGACCTAAAAAGGTGATCTGGTAAACTCCCTTTCCCTCTCTACCTGCACGGTCCTGCTGGCAGCTGCTCCCAACATGGAGCAACTAAACAACCCATTTCCTTCAGTATGTCCCAATTAATGTTTTTCTTCACTTTTCTCTAGATTCTCTTCTCCTGATCCAAATCTCTGCTGAACTTCAGTACCCAGAATTAAACCAAATATTTTAGCCATGTGCCTCACCACAGAAAATGGGAGAATTACACCATGTGCCTTACAAATATGACTCTTGCTTACATCCCCAGTATGGTGTTCTTTTTTTTTTTTTTTTCCACAAAAAGCATGAGAATATTGTCATATTCATTGTGCCACTAACTACAGCCTTATATTTCTTTTCCCTTGTAACAGGACAGCGATAGCAGGTGCAACTATGAGACAGAATTTGACCCCCCCAAAATTTTATTGGCAGTGCCTGTGAGAAAAAAAGGTGAAAGAAAGGATTAACTTTCAGGTCTCTGGTATAACAGCAATGTGCTTTTCCCTTGAAATGGAACAAGTGATCTACAATGTCACTGAGTTGCGTTGAAATGGAAATCCCCAAGACACTGTTTTTTGTAAATCACTTTTCAGAGAATAACAGTGAAGCAAAAGAATTTATAGGTCTAGTAATTTTGCCCTTGATAGCGTAATTGCCATTACTATTCTGATTCCTAGAGGGTCTGATTTTACAGAGGTGCTGAGCAGCTGCAGTTACCATTGATTTCTGGTGGAACTGTAAATGATCAGGACTTTTGAAAAATCCATACCCACTGTGATCCAATCCTTACCAAAAAAATACTTTTCATATTACTTGAAAGTTATTCATTTCCCTCAATAGGTTTTTCTGATACAATTCTCCAATAAATAATAAATCACACAAAGAACATCCTTCAAAACATCTGATACCTAGCAAATGCTTTGCATGTCTAGAAAGTGCCTGGGGTTTTTTAATGTTTTGGAGAGTTGTTTTTTAGTGTTAACCAGTCAAAGATTTCTTCCTGGACTCAAGGTCTCTCTGTGTATGTATCTTGGCAGAGCTTTGCAGATAATAGCATGCAGTCTGAACCCGCTATGGTACTCAGAGTTTATAAAAATCACTGGGTCACAACTTAGCAGGCCGTGCAATACGCTGAAGCAGACACCGTATGCAACAGGTTTGGACACTAGAACTATTTATGAAGTTGTAAGTGGGCTTTTTTTCTAATAGTTTCAGCATTTGAAATGAGCTAACAGGAAATAACCCCAACCTTTTCTCTGCTGAGCAGATTAATTGCAATGTCACATTATTTGTTGTATTTTAGAAATTAAAGTTTGGCCGCTGATTTTGTTTTGTGTTTGGAGGGGTGGGATGAGGACAGGGAAGTGGAGTTCTGATGCAGGAGAATTAAACATGCCTAACTTATTCATTGGCAAAACTGTCATGGTGCTATTAACTGTAAAGGAAGAAAGTAAAGCAGAAATGAAAGCAACAGGCCATCGTTTGAATAATGCACATTTTGAATGAATAATTAGGCACAAAACAACAGGAGAAAGCAAATGTAAACACCAAAGGGGACCTCAGTGGAGTACTAAATCAACACTAGCATACAAAAGAGGGTGCATGAATACAATTATAAACATATATTTACATATTTTACATGCTCCCATTAAACAAAATCTACCATGATAGCTGATTTATAACAATTTATTTGATCAATGAGCTGAGAGTTTGTTTGTGAGAAAGTTACCAAATCCTCGCAGAAAATATTCTGAGGCCAGATGCATGCTCTGTTAACCATTCTGCAAATAAGTATATTAGACTGAAGCATTTTACCAGATTAAATTTTTAGGGGGTTTTTTGTTTGTTTCTTTTTTTTCCATAATTAAAATGCACTGGTCTTCCAGACAAGTTGCTTAAACTATGTCATATGCCTAATAGTTTGACATAAATAATGAATAATCTCAGGGCAAATAATGCTCAAAAAACCATTAAGCTTCAAGTTATTCGTTGAAGATATTCAGAGACTACTGACAAATAAAAATGGCATTCACAGAAATCAGGACTAATTCATGAATGATTCACAAACAGAAGAAACAGCTGAATTCATAATTGATATTCTTTACTTCAGTAGTTCAACCACAAAAAATAACCCTATTTGAATGAAAAGTAGTGACCTGAGCTGCTTACCAAGTAACCACAGGATACTATATAATAGTCCACAGTGTCTCAGGAAAAATAAGACTAACTATATGACCAGACATATTGTGAATAGTAATCTGTCTAGTAAGTTGATTGATATGCCGTTTCACCATATTAAATTGTTCTACACTTGCATTCTGTGCATTGTTTGCTGATGAAACCTCAAAAATGTGCTTTTTTAAAAAAGGTGTGGAAAGGGATTAGAGTAAAACTTGCTGGACTTCTGGGAATATAAAGGAATTTCTTTTGAAAAACAACTTGTTCAAAATGTTCCATATCACTGATTTTTCCTAAAACTGAAAAATTGGGGGGGGTTATATTAATTTTACATTTAATTATTCATGATAGGGAAGATAATGTTAAGTCAAAAAAATCTTTAGAACACTTTCCTTCATAAAATATTCCAAAATTCTGGCACTTTGTTCAGGTTAAAAGAAAAAAACCTGAAAGCTTAGAATTTCCTTCAGATTAGAACCCTTCTTAGCAAATCCACTTCTAAGTAAAAGGCAGTCAAAAAAAAGTCATATAATTTGTCTTGCAGATGAAAACAGAATTTCTGAATTCTTTTACATTTTTAATTCAATTGAAATGGTCAACTGAAAAGAAACAGCCAAACATTATTTAAACTAAATGTTTCACAACAGGAAAAAAAAAAAATTACAGTGTTCCCATTCTAATGAATATTTGAGTAAAAAAAGAAAGGTTAGCACTTTAACTTATCTTCCCATGTTTTCTTGATAAGAAAAAAAACCAATTCTTACTTCACTAAATTTATTTCCTTATTTTTAGTGGAAAAAGGAGGGATAAATAAAAGAAGAAGAACGAATGTTTTTCTCCAGGAAACAGATATTAAAGATGTTAACTTATTTTAAAATTATGTTCAAAACTCACAGTTCCTCTTTCTTAACTAATTCTAATAAGACTGTTCCCTATGCCATGGACTGTTCCACCATGGTCACCACTCTCTGGTATAATGTTATATCACATTTATCCTACAACATTTTTCTTCCTCCCTGCATCTTTCCAGTATCCACCATCTAAGTCTCTACACTCCAAATTTTTAGTACCAGTCTCTACTTCCAGAAGCCCCTCCTGAAAGCCCAACAATACCTAAAATTCTGTGTTCCCTAAAAGCCAATAAACTCTACCTTAATTCCTGGAGAGACTACCAAACCTGCCTGGGCCTACAACAATATTTTCAAGGGCAATGAAAAGAAGGCACTTTAAAGGAGGGCTGGAAATAGTTTGAATTTTTCATTTGGAGAAGGAATGGTTAATACCAAAAGCTGGGTGTTCCCTTCCAGGGGAAATACTGGAGGGCAGATGAGACAAGGGATTTCAGAATTTTGATTTTTGTGTGAATTGCTTACAGCAGCTAAACCTTCAAAGTTTCACCTATTTCTTCAGCTTTTACCTATCTTAATATATAATCTGCGTCCCTTCCATCCATAAAAGTTGTTTTGTAATAAAGAAAAAGCATAACCATAGTAGACCTGGTATTGCCACGAGCTTGAGTCTTCTATGATGAATTTTCAAGAAATTAATCTGAAAACAGGAACTGAGCAAAATTCAGAGTCAAACCTTCTGCAATGCTTGGTTTCATCCTTAAGCAGAATAGAAACATTGAACAAATTCCAAGGAACAAAATGTATTCAGAAATGTCAAAAGGTCTCATTTTGACATATTCAGTTAAAACATGTGAATTTCTTAGAAATAAGTGGTTTGGTTACTCAGTTGTGTTTCAGCATTAAGCTTCATCTTCTTAATCTCTCAATCCAGTTTTGCCTACTGTCTCTGTAGCAGGCTGACAGGCAGGCATCAGGACCAAAATAAATCCATCAACAGCATACATTAGCTCAGGTGAGTCTTATGATTCCAGAAAATGCATTAGAGAATACATGTTGGACCAAAACCCCAGCTTATAAAAGAAAATAAGTCCTATAAAGGTAAAATTTATCTATGGCAAAATGCTATTTTATATTATATTTATTTAATATTGATCTGAAGCAAAATAATTTAGATCAGTGTCAAAACAAAATCAATACTCTTATCCAGGTCAACTAACATGAAATAAAATAGCAATTTTAATTTTAATTCTCCATCAGAAAAATATGACACTTAAAAAAATGCTATCACGCTTTTTTTTCCCCTTGGAAATTACACTTCACAGTGGAATATCATTTTGGTGAAAAATTCCCAACTACCTCTAGCCAAAATCCATGTTCAAGTACTTAAATACGTTTCCTGATTTTGCAGAGGCAGAATGCTCTATGCTTCCACCAGAATGGATTCGTACATAATATAGCCAGAAGGGACATTCCTATTCATTAGCCTGATGTCCTGTATAGCACAGTCAATAGAGATTCCCTGAACTATGTTTGAACTAGGCAAAAAATAGTTGCAGGGATGAAAAATCCACCACACTTCTTGGCAAGTTTAAGTTCTTCCAAAGGTTAAATAACCTCACTGCTAAATATTTGTACCTGATTTCTAGTCTGAATTTATCCTGTTTCCATTTCCAGCCATCAGCTCTTCTTACACATTCATCTGCTAGACTGATGAACTTTTTATTATGACATTGCCGTTCGCCATGTAGTTACTTACTGTGACTAAGTCCCCCCTTAGCCTTGTCTTTGTTAGGATAAACACATTGTGCCCGCTGGAGTCTTTGACCATAATGCACGTTTTTGAGTGCTTTGGTCATTCTTGTGGCTGCTATTTGATGAGAACATGCTGCTGTTAAGAGACTGAAAGCACTGGGTCCATAATTTGGTCACTATTTTGAACACAAGGCCTCTTACAGTGCCCCTGGAGCTTAATGGAAAGCTTCCACTTGGATGTGAGGAGTTTCAATCTATAGTGCAGGGTACATGCTCTTTTGTGAGAGCAGGGTACCAGCCAGGATACTGCCTGCTCAGCTGCCTGCTTTCCACTTGGTTTCTCTCCTGCTCCCACCTAAGAGATTCTCTGCATCCATTTAGACAGCTTGTATCCCACCGAGACTTTGGCCTTAACAGCATGCCCATTAAGTCAAAATAAAAGCAATACAAAATGTACAAACTGAGCCATCTCCAATGTGCAGTTTGTGAATGCTCTTTTTATTGCTATGATTGAAGTGGAAGGATTTGGAAATCAGGACTGAGAATCTCTCTTCCCCTATATTCCTTTATGGGGTAATCAATGGGTGTTCATTACCTAAGTGCATTTGACAATCAAAGGCTAAACATTACTTTGCTGGTGGAACAAAAGTATTCAACAGTTATTTAAAAGTCTTTAACATGGGTATGGAGTTTCTGAGACAGATAAAAGATTCACTTACAAAAAATAAGTCGTATGCTTTTGGCACAAACATTTCGTCTCAAAGTGAGTTTTGCAGTTTCAGTGACTGGGTCCTTGAAATACAGACAAAGTTCACTCACATAATTTTCATTCAAGATGCTGACAGCTGTATTGCTGTTTTCTGTCTGAATTTCATAGTGCCTTCTCTACAAAAGACTTCAAAGAAATGGCATTAATAGGCTGCTTGTCACTGACAAGGGTTAATTTGCTCCCAGTCAGGAGATACCTGCACTGGCCAAATGGTAACAGCCTGAGACAGTCTTTCAGTCAAATATCCTCACATGGGGAGTGACCCATTGGATACAGAAGAAATTTTCATACACTTTTTAGCTGGTGGGACAGCCAGCTTCCTGAACAAATAGAAATATGTAAAGTTTCTGGTCAAAATATGACATTTTGAACCAAAAGGTGGATGAGTATCATCTCATCACACAGACAGAAAATGCAGTGTTTGCTCTTTGAAGTTTTGCAATTTTGCCTTTGGGAAAAAATCGCTGCAGTTTTCATGCCAAGCATCATGGGGCATACATGTGCTGATCTGCCTAGAGTCAACAAGCCACCTGAGCAAACTGATTCCCTTGGGCCCCGCTCCCTGTAGGATACTTTGCGCAATTCCATGTCTTTTCCACAAGTCACAGTTTTTCCATCAGCTTTTTTATCTGCTGGCTGCTGAAACATGCATTTCGAAGTAAAAGGAGACTTTATTTAAATCCCTTCCTGTTGTCCGATAGCTCTGCAGTAGCTTAGCTCTTCATCATGAAGCAATATGAGGTCGTTTCACCTGTATTTGTAGTCCAGTATGTTAACGTGATCTGTTCATCTCTTAAGTGGTATGTGTAACTGCCAGTCAAACAGCTGATCGAGCCTAATGATCTCAAAGGCTTTAAGAGATTTTATTAAGTTAACCCTGAAGGTTTTCATTTTACATTAATTTCTCAGTGTATCAAACTAAAAATTGCTTTATCGTGACGCAAAAGATTCTCACTACTTCATTGTTAGATATTCCTATTGATTGCGCTTTTATTTCAAATAAACAGCACCATCCAATCTCTTTGAAGTACTCTTTGTGGCTGGGTTGCCTTGGCAATAGAGCTATGTGGAAAAAGGAAATCCTCTCTTTCAGAGAATTTTCATATTTTGAACTCTGGTTGCCTTCAGAAGCAAGCCCCATCTGCAAAAAGAAACAGGGCCCTGACTCTGTATCAGTATGTGAAATAACCTATTGGTTGTTCAACAGCCCTGAGATTGCCAATGCAATGGCAATTTTTTTAGCAGGCTGCTGAGGAGGAGGACAGAGAAACTGGCAAGAGACTACTCTTCTGCATCGAAACCTTATCTGTGATAGATTTTAACTTTGGAGAGTGAGAAAATTCCGACACAAGTTGTTTAGTCATAATTTTGCCAGCTAGCTCTATTTGGCAATTCATCAAGTTGAAAGGGCACTGTAATGAATACTTTGATGGTTTTAATTTTCTCTGTAGCATTTTAGATTTTAGTCAGCATCTTTACTTCCCATGCTATACGACAAATAGCACGACTATAAAACGATACCTAGAAGAACCACATTAATATTAAGAACTACTATGTACAATGTATAGCAGCAAGGAAGAAGTCAGACAAGGAAATCCCTTTCTAAGTTTAAAAAACTCCCCAAACTTAGTACCTAGCCTAAGCACCCGTAAAAACTAAGGTTATGATGTGAAACTGCAGAAGTGACACTTGTTCTTTCGTAAGTATTAAAAATTCAGTCCTTTGGCTAAAGTGTACCATTCAAAATTCCGCTTAGGTATGTTGGCTCAGTCTGTGAAAATTTTAACACGTCCTCCCCAGTTCTGTCCTACCTGTGTTGTATGGTTTGGACACAGCATGCTGACAAAAGTGAGCCTTTGTTGATTTAGCTGGGTTACTCAGGGGAATGGTCCAGCTACCCACTCAGATGCAGCTACTCAGTCAATATATTGCCTTACACAAGAAGACTCTTCCTATACAGACGGTAACAGAAGAGGCTTTTGTAATAAAGCAAGAAAGGCCTAAGTTATGTTACAGTTATGCATATGTATGTGTAAATACCAGTATCAATAAATTCTATTAACTTCTCTGGCACAACCCCCCCCCCACCAAATAACCCTTAAAAGCTTCATGTCTGGGAGGACAGGGGACGGAAAGGGATCTATAGTCACTTCAGATGAAAATGCCTTTAAATATGTTTACATAAGACAATCCAGCTCTCAAAGAAGCATCCTACATAAAATCTCCCATCTCACCCTCTAGCATGTGTGGCCAAAAAAGGAATTCACATTTTTCAGTCAAATGCTGAAATTCAGCATGAGACACAAATGTTGATTTATACCTATAAACCTGATGCAAATTGTTTAAACCTGGCTAATCCAAAACCAGATTGAAATCACCTGATGGCTTTTCTTCAGCCACTTGAATTTTTTTTCCAGTATAAGGTGTTCTGCTGTCTTATTACAGAGAATCTGAAGTATCTGAGACAGGGCTCCAGTGAGCCCAAACAGCTTACAGTTACCTCCAAGGCTTTGATAATAACTTCATAATGCTTTACTTGTTTTGAGAAATGTCCACAATGCTGCTCCAGAGATGCAAGACATGACAGAATAATATGGAATTAATAACAAATATTCTTTTGTGAATACAGCTACAGAATGCAGCAGATTATAAAGCTGCTTCAGCAATCACCAGCACAAGTGAGCTTTACTTTATGATGTGGACTGATGGTAAGTATGAAGATGACAACTTGTACTTGTTTAGAAAGCCAGTAAAGAGGATAAATACATTTGAAATGAGAAATTATCTCTCAGTTAACATTCAAAGGAAGAAAAATTAATCTACTAAAGCAGAGTGGAACAAAAGTAAATGAAGAAGTATGTCACAGTCTGTGAAAAAAACCTCCACTTGCTGGCTACGTAATCCAGCAAGAAAATTTTGCATCTCAACTGAGCCAGAGTATATATAGAGCAGTCAAACACTGAGAGCTATGTATAGAAAAATTATGAGAAAACACCTCCTTGTTAATGTTGCAGAACAGATGCATGCTGAGCATGGGCATTATTCCAAACAGCAAGGAGTGACACCAGAAAGTAAATCAATCAATACAAGTTTTTAATTTAATTTTCTTGGTAGTCAAGACATACAAACACAGATAGCATGAAGATGAATGCCAGCTAGGAGTGAGAGCTGCAGACCTGTGTTACTGCTCAGATGAGTATCACTGCTCACGGAAACTCTTGAGAAAAAAAGTATGTCTAAAATAAAGATATTCTCTTTCTCCTTTAAAAGTGTACTAGGTTTAGATTGATGGGGTTACTGTGGTTGGGTAAATTGAGTTTCTCATAGTCTAGTAAATTGAGCCATTTTGGTGTGAGGGTAAAAATCAGCATTCTGCCGATTTCTGTTTCTGGTTTTAAAGAAGGGACTTCCTGTGGTCAAGAATTGTGCATACCAGATCACCATGTTACAGTGTAAGTAAATATTGAAGTGACATGGCAACACAAAATATTCAGCTCACTTGTCCAAAGTCATGCAGAAAATCTGAGACAGAGCTGAGAAATAAGACCAAGTATCTTAATCCTAGTTTACTCACTAATACATCTTTCCCTCTGAAAATGCAGTACCCTGTTTTAGTTATCCAGCTAAATACTTTCTTCTCCATCAGAAGTGACTCTGTATGCATTTTGGTGCCAAATCTATTGTTACTAACATCAGTTTTGTTATTAAGACAAGGAATTGCCTTTGCTAGTTCGTGAAAATGAGGTGAAACTGGCACATTCCCATTAGATGATGCATCTAATGGGACCACGTCCACTAAGGCTTGTTAAATCCTATAGCTTGAATAGTGTATCTGCTGAAAAAAGTAAACATATTCATGAAATAAATAATTACGTAATTAAACCAGAGTCATACATAATAGGATAATGTCTGATTAGTCTCAGACATTTTAGCATTATTATGTAAAGGGCTTGATGTTATTGCTACCTGCTCAGTCAGCACATCTTCCTAATTTATTCATTGCATTTTACAGCTTTCCAAACAGCTCACAACAGAGATTATTCTAGAAAACTCACAGAAGCTGCTTATACAGTGCCCAAGCATAATGTATAGGCAAGGTAGAAGCCTACTGTAGTTGGACTATATATAACGTATTCATCAGTGAATCACTATCCCCATTTTATAGACAGGAAACTAAAGCTACACAGAACATGAAGAAAGCCCTTACAGCAACTAGTTTCCAGGTATCAGTCTTGGCTGGCTAATTTAGTCTCCTTACTTTCCCTCTTTACAGTCAGTGTAGAAAACTGAAGACCTCTCCTGAGCGGTAGCATTGCAAAAGTACACAAAGTCTGCAGCAAGGGAAGACATTGAATCCAAGTCCTCAAGAACTAAACCGACGTTGTACTTATGCCAGGTGTAAGCTCTCATCCAGGACAAACATTTACTTATGGACGCAGCTAGTATCTGGTTGTATGTATGTGTTGGAAGACTGGAGATAGAAATTAAAATAGGTAGAAAAAAGCACAGTTGCATTTGTGCTATAACCTAAAGGACGTGTACTGCTCAAGAGCTTCCCTTGCCCACTTTTTCCTTCTCCCTCTCCTCACAAATCCTCTTCTGTAGTAATATAAACTAGAAATGGGACTAGATCCAAGATATTCTCATTCCCAGGCAAATTTCATAATCACTAGGCTGGAAAGTTGATGCTGACTCCCACATTAGCTCAGCGAACTCACAATTATATCAAGCAATATGAAACAGCTCCAAAAAGAAAGTTTGAGGGCCCCTTCGCTTCACAACACATTTGTAAGCTGAGTTAGGGTGGTCTCCTACTAGGAATGAAATATGTTCTCGAGCACAGGGTCAGGAAATGAAGGAACAATACAGGCATGGAGCCACAGAGCGATTGCAGAGGAGGAACACAATACTTTCCCATCTTTGGAAGAAAAGTCCAAATCTTCCTCAGATTTTAGCCTGGCATACGTTATGCCTGCAGAAATTATCTTGTGCAGTCATGCGGTGTTCTTGCCTGTCCATTTACCTCTTTATAACTGCTTGAATGTGGCCAATTTCTGCCAAATTTGACAGGGTGGCAGCGGTCTCAAAGGTATCGAGTTCCTACAGGTTTCATGCAGATAAGCAGCAGCACATTTACCCTTCTTGCTGAGGGAGGGACAGCAGTTCGAGCTTGCTCTTGTTGGATACCGGAGCACATGAACAAAGAAAGAGAGGCTACCAGACACCCTGCTGTAAGAAAAGTGGCAAAGGAGCTTGCTCGTTATTCAGTATCAGAGTTTCTGGCCAGGAAACCCTGAGCTGGGGGGAAGCAAGCTGCTGCCGCTGTGCCTTCTGAAACTAGTTGTTTCATGAAAAGGCTTTGGTGCTCAGCTCTCACCTCGGTCTCAGAGCTGGAAGCTCTGGGTGGAAGCAGGCACCTGCCCACGGGCAGAGCAAGGCCCCTCAGTCTCAGAGAAAAGAGGGATTTGGCATACTGCATTTCAGGAACAGTGTTTTGCTACTTTTGCTTTAGGGGCAGGTAGCAAGAAAGGAAAGGTAGAAGGAAAGAGGGAAGCAGGTAAGCAAATTAGCTCCAGAAAAGCAGTGATGTAATCCCCACTGGACAGACTATCTTAATATGTCATTAAAAACCACCGGGATGTTTAAGGGAATTAATTAGTTTACAGTTTCTATAAATATATTCTTGAGTGGCAGGTGTTCTGGCATCCATATGCAAAGCTGACTGCCCAAATACAATTGCGAAACCACCCACCAGGAAAAAAATCATGTTTATCTGCTGAGAAAATAGATATGTTGCGCCAATCTGTTCTTTTCAGAGTAGCATGCACGGCAAACTTAACTCTGTCATGTCCATGTAATCACAGAGTGAAATGTAGAAATAAGAAGAGCTAGTATCCCTGCACAGAGGCTGAGAACACTTTTTTTTTCCCCACTGACATTTTTGGTATTGAACATTTCTTTCTCAAAAAAGGTGATAAATAATTTACTTGCTTATCATAAGACACTGGAGAGCAGATTCCACCCTCTACAGTTACTTCAGTTTTTTACTGGTGTGAGTGAGAAGTGATTCAGCTCCCTACTCAAATGTTTGCAAGTCCTTCTCCTGAGTGAAGTGTACAGTTCTTTATACTTGTATATTCTTTTGACTCAGATTTAGTATTCTAAATTTAAACTAACGTAGAGTTCAAAATTCTAGCCTTTAGCATTTAAGCCTGCAAATATCAACAATTAATATGCAATGCAAAAGCATTCCCTTGTACTGTGAGAGGCTATGTTTACTTGATTACAGAATCACAGAATAGTTGAGACTGGACGAGGTCTTTGGAGATCATGCCATCCAACTCCCCCTGTTCAAGCAGGGTCAGCCAGAGCTGGTTGCTCAGGGTTGGGTTTTGAACATCTCCAAGGAGGAAGCCTCCACAACCTCTCTGGGCACAGGTTCCACTGTTCAGTGGAAATCTTTTGATTAGGTTATTTTTTTTTTTCCACTTGGAGTAAAAAAAGAATTGTTCTTTTGCTATAAGACTACTAATTATCAGCAACAAGAACTACAGATTAGTTGCTATTACCTGTATGTAAAGTAAGCACATCTGGATAGCTGAAATCATAGAGTGACTGCACTGTTTTCCACCTTACAAATAATTTGTTAATAATCCACCAGCAAATTTTGGAAAGTACAAGGATAACTGTGCATATACATTACCCAACCTGTAACAAGAACTTTCCAACCATCTGACCAACAGGTAAACTGCAGGAAGTGCCACGTGTTTCCAGAGTGGTGACCTTCACCAAAGCCAGCAGCTTCTGGTTTTTATCACTTATCTTAATCACTCATGCAACACCATCTGCTGCCAACTTGACTTCATATATATATATGTGAATACACAGAGTGGGCAATGCAAGGGAGTTGGACTAGTATAGAATTGTAGTAATGTTTGTAGTAAACAAAACCTAACATTTTTATTTAAAGGGACAGTAATCTGCCACGCAAAATAAAAGAGTATATGACTACAACAGGGATGTCATCCTGCCCGTCTTCAGGAATTGTGCCTTTCTTCTCACATGGTTTGGTTTTCTCAAGCTTCCCTCAGCGTAGGGTTGCAGAGGTGAGATGAACCACCAGCTGAGTCACAGAAATCCAGCCCTGTGGCCACAGCTTTTGATTAACAGAAATCCAGCCAGCTCTGCCAAAAAGATCTCTCTGTGCAACTGCTATGAGAACCTGTTCTTTATTTGCAGAGCAAAGGAACCCAGCTCTGATAAACATCATCCAAGCAATCAATTGTCTTAACATGCTGCTTTCTTTGTATCATGCTACTTTCCTTTCCAAGCACACAGAGCTAACTTTTTCTGAACATGGTGCTCTAAGCCCACCTCCCAGTAGCAACACTCTCCTAGCAAGCACTGTGCATTACAGGGCTTTTTTATAACATGGGAGACCCATCTCTGTGGTGACAGCTGACGTGACCTTTTGTGGGGGTAGAAGTAAATCACAGGTAATTAAGATTAAGCTAGGCTGAGGTAATATCAATTTATCATGCTATAGAAATCAAAATGTATATTTGACAAAAGAGTATTTGTCTTGATGCTGAGATCATAGAAAAACAGTGCTTGGAAATCTGTTACTAACTCTCATTTGCCTGTACCTGTCATTTTGTAGTTAGGAGGCAGTCGTCTTAAGTTTCATCGCTTCCCTTGCCATTTCTGCAGAGTACTGCAGCACCTACAGAATTTATTTAGAATTAAAATAATAAAAAGACACATCTATGACTCTAGGCTCCTATAGCACCTTCATTAATTTATACAATACAACAAAATCCAACAGCATTAATATAATCATTTCAGTGGGAATGCAACAATGTACAGAAATGACTTCCTTTCCCATGATTGCTGTGAGAAGTTTGCTCTCAGCTTTCTCCAAATACTCTTCAAACAGCTGGCTTTTATAGCAGCCTGAAAAGTCACCGCGGAAAGGCAATTTGTGACCCTAGGATAGGCAGCAATTTCAGTTTGCTCAGAACCATCAGAGCTGCTCCCCTCTTTCGTAATGAGAAAGCTCTAGTTTAAGGATTAGAGTTGCTACAGCATGGCCCAGAGGAGAAATCTCCCCCTGTATCAAGTCCCATGTCAGAGCCAGCAACTTCCATTTCAGCTCAAAGTGCCCACAGTCTCTAGAGCACTGGCATCACATTTGCCCATACAAAATACTTCCCATAATAAATAGCTGCATTCCTCACTAGCTGTGATTTCCAAATGATTTAAAGTTACAGCCCTTTTGTAAAGGATGGTGCAAACATTTAATCTTAAAATGACAGAAGCGGGGGCAACTGCACTAAGGGCCAGATCCAAAAGGAAAGGTTGTGATCTTCTAGCCAGGTGACGATGGTAGGGTGGCAGACATTACAGGAGAGTAAAAATGGCAGCATGCACTGCTTGCACTGCAGAAGCACTACGGTAAACCATTTCCATTGAGTGCAAGCAGTTAGTGGAAAACCACTACTCTTTAAAATAAACATCAGGTTAAAGGGTTTGAGGACAACCTTTTCCTTCTTTTTGCTCGAGGAAGATTAACCTTTGCAAGGCCACTTTAACCAAATATTATGCAAAGTCCTAAGTGGCATAAGCACTGTCATTTCCATCAGAATCTAGGCAATTTTTCATTCTCATGACTTCCAACTACTACCCTTGAGGAACTGCATTCAGAAGTCCCAAGATAGCTTTTAATATCCATTGCCCAGGAATTTAAACTTGCAAAATACATGTTTTTACAGCACTCAGAAAGCCCAGACTCTCCTGAATATTTGCATGTAAAGATCCCACCCAAGTATGCTCAGATGGGACGAAAATGGCATTTGAAGTCCCTTTATCTTGCCAGAACATAAGCCAGACTGACAGTTGGTTTCTATAGTATTATTAATTTATATTTATTAGTATGGAGTTCAAAGACATTAATATTTTATAGCACAGAAGAAGAAATATTCCCTCTCATTATAGCCTGACCACACTGATGCTATCATGGTTATCACTCCAGATTTAAGAAAAACAACAACAGAAAACCCCAGTACTACAACTAGGTTGTTCTGAGGGTGTAAATTATTCCCTCTGTTGCTGGTAACATGATGGAGCCTTAGGGAATAGACTCAGATAACTTCCTTATAGACATCATCTTTTCACTTCCCTCTCACATTCCCTTCTAGGTAGGCAACAGACAGACAAGGGTCAAAGGACTCAAGTAGTTTCTGTCTGTCTTCAGGGTGTATCCTTTGTTCACCCATTGCCCTCTTTCTTACTTTACATTTGCCTCTTTCTAGTTCCTACTGTGCACCAGTAGAGCATCTGTGGCAGGTAACTTCCCAAACAGAAGTCCTGTCCATAGCTAAAGCCTTTCCCAGATTCACAGGCATACCAAATACGGAGGAGACTTTCTTGCATTAACCGCAGATCTCACGGCAAACAATATATGATAGCTACTGAAGGACAGAGCAACCTGACTCTGTGGGAATGATAAAAACCAGTGTGTCCATTCTTATTGGTTTTTTTCCTACTTATTCTTCTAGTATTTCTCACTTAAGGTCAGCCATCACATCTGCAGTAAAATAATGAAGGCTTACTCCTTTTCTGTACAGTGATCTTAGGCTGCCTTAGACAAATATATGTGGGGAAAAAGACATAATTTTTACATGTGTAAGCGGACCAAATTTATTCTCTGCATGTAGTAATTAGTGATGCAAATGGTCAGTAAGCAATGTTTCCATACTGTAATAAAATAAAATCTTTGGTTAATTAGGAGATGAAAACACATAAAGAATATGAGAACTCTGCCTATTGTTCTAATACAGGCCTTCATCTCATTTATATTGTTAATTGAACAATTAGTATTGCTGAATTGTAAACCCGCAGGGGACAGAAGAGCGGAGAACATGTTCCTGCCACACTGCATTACTCTGATGGCACTAAGTAGCTGTGACCACAGGACACCCAGTTGCTCTCCAGAGTCTTTCAGCAACACAGGTGCATTTCAACCATGAGGGAGGGAATCTCGAGTGCATAACTGTTTGAATTTTGGTGACACTGGTCATAGTGTACTTCTCCAGCAATCGCCCAGCCCATGAAGCCTTACAGATAGGCAAAAAGAGGAAGGAAAGACGGAACCGTCAAGAGGAGTAATGCACCATATCCAGACCAGCCAGGCATCAAAGCCATCCTTATCCATGCCTCCTCTTCAGTTGGCAGAAAGTAACAATGTCTCTGAGGCTACTCCAGTTGTTGTTCATTGATATGTATGTCTATGACTATTTAGTGTACAGATTTTAGGCAACAGTTGCTGAAACGCAAGACTTCCAAACTTGCTGATTACTACAGAAGGAAAAAGAATAAAAATGCATAAAGAAGAAGGAGCAGATTTAGAACAGCAGCTGACTGACAGCACACAAGAGGGACTCTGCAGGGGAGAACTTTCAACTGGGATTCTATCAGGCTAGAATAATGCATGGGCTGGACCGTGTAGAAGAGACTCATCTATAAATAGGACTAGTCTTTCTTCTGCATTGATCAGCAGACAGAGGCATAGCCAAAGAACTTAAGGTGGGTGATCTGGCAACAATAGAATGTTTTTTGTCTAAAATAATACAGTGGAGAAATTGCTCAGGAACAAGTAACTCATGCAAAAGTGTTATTGCTGAAATGTTGCTAACATCAGTACCTGCATGGGCTTTTTAATCTGTCACTCACAGTTAATGTTGGCCACATACATTAAAGTCATCAAGGAGCTAATTGAACTAGCTTTCAGGTTCTCTTGAAAATTATCTGAGGTTTTTATTCCATTCTTGCTGTTATGCACTGGGAATGCCAATACGACCTGAAAAAATAAAATTATTTTCATGACCTGTCAGTAAAACATCACCACGCTGATGGAGAACCATGACTAGAGATGTGTTTCCTTCTCAACGTGAAAGCAAAAAAAGGAGAAGGAAGAGGGAGAGGGAGCTACACAGTTTCTCTTGTCTTGTGACATGGGCCTTGGGACTACCTGTTAACTGGGAATGCTTCAGGACCTTTAGTGACTTGGTAAAGCCACCACTGAGTATCTCCACCTGAACCAAAAAGTGAGTTATTTAAGAGGACAGGGTCTGGTAACCTTACACAAGCGTGTAATCCCTGTTTCACTGCACAACTGCATCCATGTTGAGAAACCAATGTTGCCTGAGCATCGTTTCCCTCAGAAGCATAATAATGTATTATTTTCAGTGCTGTGTATCTCTCATGCTATGCAGGAATAACATCACCCATTACTGTGATGAAACACGGTAGCTGCTTAACAGAAGACAGATACAGATGAGGTCAGGAAACCAAAATTATACTGGGTCAAATTGGATCTCTCTTACACCTATGAAACAACACAGCAGTTATTCTGGATTTAGACAAATTTAAACAAGAGAATCTTCAAAGCCACTCCATTTTTTTTTTTTGCGAAGTGGCAAAAGGAACTCTAAACAAGTGGAACACGATTATCCATGTTACCAATTGCTCTGTATGCCTCTTCCTTAAAGCATTGATAATGCTTGCCTATATTTTTTTCTGGGAGATCTCCCATCAAACTTCTCAACTACCTTACACAGGTAACTGAAGGCTAACTGGGACTTGCACAGAAATAATTGCTATGGTTTAACATAAAAAATATTGAATGATTTTTCAGTGGAAAGGTCTGTGAAATCCAGAGTTGATTACCATTTGGTACACCGTTATTTAAATCAGGGAAGCAAACCACAAACAGTGTATGAACAGCACTATTTATCCATGGAGAATACATGTCATTGTCACAGGATATTGTGCATTCTAAAAAGTTCACATGATTTCAAAAAAGCAATTAGACAAATTCATGGAATGAAAATCCAAGAAGTGCTATTCAATACAGAAATAAATACCTCTGCACAAGAACGTCTGGCCTATAGATAGCTGGTAACTGGGAGTGTATACCAGTGAGCTACTAAAACATGTTTGTCCCACTCTTCCATTTTTTCCTAGGTATCCAGTTAATCACTGCCAGTGACAGGATCCTGGGCTGGACTGAGCTTTGGTGTGACTCATACAGCTACTCTTCTGTTCTTGGAGGAGAATTCTGAATTTATTGTTATTAGACATAGCACGTTTACTGTGTACAAGTGATATAAGATATACAAAATCATGTAAAACCAGGCACCATTACTGAAAATACCCTAATCATTAAATCAATATTCACCTCTGCAGTAGTTAAATTTGCCACTGTATTTTAAGGAAAAGAATTTTGCAAGTCTAGTGCAGCAAGTGTTGATTACTCTATTTTTAATGATACACAGCATATTAGTACAGTTATTATTACTTTGCTGCAGTCTAACTGAAAACATACTTCAGAAAAACTTCCAAATATTTATTTCCTTTCCTCTCTCCTCTTGTGTATTGAAAAGCTCTAATGCAATGTAAAAATTACAACCATCGCCTTAACACAAAGATAGAGATGTTTCCTACTGCACTGAAGCTTCAGACTTCTTCCCTCCCAACCTCTGACGATAAGGGCTCCAAAGCAATCACAGAGTTTTGCTTCATGGCTATCTTTACTGTCAGTAAACACTGAAAATTGTACACGTCATCTATATAATCTTTTTCTTTTTTTCCAATGCCTCAAACAAAGATTAACGAATATAAATGCTTATGTAGATTTCTTTTAGTTTATTGATCGTTACTGTTGCATCTAGCTAGCATACTGACCGGCTTACAGACACAATGGACAGCTGAGTAGTTCCATGATTCTCTTGTGGAAGAAGAACTAAACCCTAATCTTACAGTTAAGCAAGCATGTATGGCTTTACTCATGCACACAGCTGTGATGTATTTGTGAAAATTATCTGCATTAGTGTTAGTCACTCTGGATTTAACTGTTTAGAAAATCAGTGCTTAAATCTACAATTACACAAAGCTAGCACTCAGTGTGTTACATTTCCCGTTCTGAGTAAATACTTGGAAAAAAAAGAATTACATGCACTAAAAAGTTAAAGAGTTCTTGGAACACAGAAGAAAACTTACTCAAAGTAAACCAGTCTTTTAGCTAGTCCTTTAAAAAAAGATCAATCTTTATGACTTCTGAAAATTGATACGTATTAGTTATGAGTCTTATGTGGTTTCTTCAATTGCTCTCTGTAAAATTTGCCAAGTTTGGGGTTGGGTTTTTTTTTTTTTTTTTCATAACTGAAGCTGTGTATTTTATGTTAAAATTAGAAACTCTTCCTTTGTGGCCTTTTCAACTTAATTATACCTCACAATTGTTCCTGATTTTAGAGCTATCACAGATTTAACCTCAAATCTCTCTTTATTACTAGCTAACTCTTTACTGTCTAACATAATAATGAAAATGCTAGATGAAGAAACAGCAGAGGCAACTCCAAAGTTTCCAGCTCAAAAGCGTTAAAATAGCTCTTTTCTTCTTAAAATACGTTGCTAGATCTAGCCGTGTGCATAGGTTTTATCTGAAGATTAGGATTTCAGCATTGCAATGACTTTTGAGTGAGAGTGGGACATCTAATTACTCAGACACCCTTAGTTGCACCTAATCCTGGTATTACCTCCACTTATGTAAACCTGGAATAAATCCAGTAAAGTTAAAGTGGTTATATAGAAGAAAGCCCGTGTAAGATAGGAACAATTCCTTCTCGGCCCTCCCCACCTGTGCTATACTTTTTAAGATTGACTTCCCCTTTTCCCCACTGCGTGGCAGCCCACCATGCAATTAACAACTGTGCTAGTGCTTCTTGCTGGTGTTTACCTTGTACAACTTTACCATATACAGCTACTTCTGAGAGTCAAACAGTAAATTAAAGGAAGCAGGTGTGGCATCTGAGGTCTAAATTTCGATAATGTAAATGAGTGGCAGGTGGGAAGTTTACCAGCCACATAAATTGTATACGGTCCAGCTACATCCATTATACCTGCCAGAGAAACAATCCCATTGACAGAACTTTCCCTCAAGTGACTGAAGCTGCTGGGGAGACACTGGGGGTGCTGGTGTCAGCGTGAGCCTTTATTTTGGATGACAAAGGAAAAGCATTACGTCACTGGAAAGTGTTGAGAATGGCTACAAAGGAACGATCTTCTTCCATGGGGCCAGAAATGCCCTTTGTCATGTACCAGTTGCAAGCCCTCTCCTTCTGTCTTCTGCATTTATCACCCAGTATTAGGGTTGTCTCATGGCAAGAAGACGACAAGAATTTGAACCATTGTAGCCTGGTGGACCTGGTAAGTTTTCTGACTACCACTCAGTTACACAAAAGGCAAGTATACACGGTGGCTTGCTTTTATTTATTTGATGCTTTTTGTTCTTAATTACTTGTTTTAGGAAAGGAAGCGTTTCCCACGCTTTCATTTCCATCAGTAATCGTGGCTTGTCTCCCAAGAAACCAGGCACCACCACAGTGCCTCCCTACCTTCCATCTCACCAGAAGCGGCTGCCACCTCTCTGCTAAGTCTTTCCATTATCACCAGGCAGCTGCTAAGCGGGACCTGCACATCATTCATCTGACACATCTAGCTGCAATGGACAGGGAGCCGAGGCACTAGACTTTGACCTTCTGATCTACTTTGCTTATGCACCTAAACCAAATATACCTGCTCCAGTTCTACAGTGCACTGAACACTGGAGACCCCAATTTTGCCTGAGGCTGCAGGAGCTGATATAATACAAATTATGAAAGCTCTTCTTTTACCTGACAGCAAGCTCTGTACCATTGCCTTGTCCCTTCTCAACCAGCAATTATTGTGGTTTTGTATTGTAAAATCTCAACAGAATTATAACTCTTACAGAAATACATTGCTCCAGCAAGCCCATCAGAGACAATACACCTGAAGTCTCCTTTCTTTTTCTGGGTAGGAAGGGATGGCCAATGGGAAGTCCCCTACAAAAAACCTCTCCATCATGCTCTTCAAAATAGCCTGTATTTGATAACTTTCTGAATGTGATCCAAATAGCTGATATAATTAGCAAAACCAAATAAGCTTCCAGGCACTCAAGCCCATCTTCAGATCTCAAACAGAAATTATGGGAGATAATGAAATTTGTCTTCCTTCTGTGTCAGCCAGGTTTTTCTCTGCTCTTTTTTTTTTTTCCCCTTCCTAATAGTACCTGTTCCTGTTGGTGCACTAAAAGCTAATACTTCTCCCTACAAACATTGCCTCAGAACCAAAACCTGTCCGAGGGTCTCTACTGAAGACAGTGTGTGCACCTTAGATAAAGAAGGTAAGAAATGACCAGCTGGACAGCTGGAATGTATTTTAACACTACTGACACACAATTTCATTTTATTTATTGCATGATTAATCATATTGGGATGTCTGAAACAATGAAGAGACATATTTTCTTTCTACTAAATAATAAATAAATGAATCACATTCTTAAGTGCAGTCTAACCCAAGTTAAAATCAGGTCATCCAAGGTGATGCAACAAGAATCTCCCTTCCAAGCTACCTACCTCTTTTGCAAATGCTTATAGCTAAGGAACGGTCAGTGATTGATGACCATTCTGTACAAAGCCATTCTTTCTAGCAGGGTTATTCATTTTTTACAGACAGCACTAACAAAATTGTGGAAAATCTGTTGGTTTAACATTTTGTAGCCTGTGGGGGGGATTTACCTGTGATTCATTCAGTTTAGGAAGTCAGGGGGTGGACATCCTATTTTGAGAGAATCTTCTTGCTACTGTTTTTTCTAACGTGCATCTGAGTACTCCTCAGGAAAATCGGAGAAAGAAATATTTTTCTCACTGACACATACTTCGGTGAACAATCAACAAGCATTTTGTTCTGAGCCTTGGTGATGAATGGTCCCAAGGCACTCTTCATAACATCAGGGGTTTCCTCTAAATGTCCTTGGGCAAATAGTACATCAAATGTCTTTTCACTAAGGGTGATGACTTTCAGAGTTGTTTGGTTGCTAACTGCTGCCTGAAAACTAGCTGCATTTCACTTGTGGTAGGCATACAGAGATTCTGAGAAACATTGTCCTTTGGGATAGGAAAGCACTGCAGAAACATCAGATCAACTTTTTACAGAAAAACAGCTGAAGGAACCTTGGATCACGGTCATATTGTATATAGAGAAATACGTGTCAGCTTCATATTCTCCTGCTAGCCCAATGTCAAACAAGTCAGGTCTGGTTTGAAACAAACACAGTGTCTGCTGAGATGCTCTGAAGAACTGCTCGGCAATAGGGATGTCTATCAGGGACCTCACACAAATGAGCTCTCCCTCCCCCAGCAAGTTGCCATTAATCCTCCTTCTTTGCTGTCACTGCAGGAGTTACTGCAGCAAAGCTACTCTGAGCCTCGGCTGGGAGTGTGTCTGAGGCAGAGAGGAAAAAAAACAAAACCCAGGAATATTCCAGGCTACCAACACCAGGTAACTGACATTCAAGGGCAACTCCTCTAAGGACTTCCACAACTAGATTCCAGTCCTCTTCCTACCCCTCTGGTTTCTAAAACAACTTATTTCTCATAATCTCTCATACAATTTTATCTCTGGGGAAGCAGGACTCTACTATTACCTGCCTTGAACAAACAGGAATTGAGGAGATGAGCAACTTGCTCAAAATCAAGCATCAGCCTTAAGATGGAGGAAGGAATGGAACTCATAGCTCCAGACTCGCAAATTTTCATCCCAAGCCCTAGACCATCATTCTTCTACTTACCATTAGGGATTCAGGGTAGATGGTATGGCTACTTACTTCTTGAATAGAGTGAAACCATGTGGCAGCATACCCTCCTTTCCTCCTGCAGCCTTCCACAAGCTTATCAGTAGTGACAGGGTTCAATATCAAGCCAGAAAGTTCTGAAAACAGGGGTCCCTGCCTGGACTTTGTGTCCTTCTCAGCATAACTCCATATATCCCAGCTATACTGACATAGAGAGCACAATACATTGCACCTTCAGCCAGCAGTGTTTTATTTTCCTGGCTTCTGTGCTGAGGAGGAGTGCATGACGGGAAAATCAGTTTGGCCCCAAGGAGCTAGTTAATTCTAACTTTCTGAAACCTCCTTATTTTCTTTCTATGCTTATTTAGGTAATCACACTACACTCTAGGGCATAGATTTTGAGTGTGCAATTCAAGCTGTGTTATGTCGTATTATGATGCAATATCATACAGGGTAAATGCTCGCTTCCTCTGGGGTGCTGCGTTTTGAGGCACACTACTGCCAACACCTAAGTTTCCGAAACACAACTGATGACAAAATCGTCAAATCAGGAAGTATTGATTCCAACTCATCTTAGAAAAGGTTAAAAAAAGAAAAAAAGAGTGAGGGACAGGGCAGAAGTTATAAAGACTGTTGACAGTTTTAAATACAAAGCTTTTTGACAGGCATTTCTTGAACTTCCTTTAAATTTTAATACAGTCGATGCTGAAGATAAAATACAGGCTCTTTTCCCTGCCCAGCCTGCTATTTCTGCATAGTATCTAATTTCAGTATCTCTAACAAAGGCATAATCAGACTCATGATTACAGATGTGGGACATCTACTCCCACCACATTTCAAGTTGAAGCTTTAAGACCCACTTTTCACAGATTACTGCAACTACTTTTATTCTGTGTATAGCTTTCTCCTTTGTTCAAAATCTCCAGTTGTTTATAAATGTTTAACTATAAGTTGATACAAAAAGGCTGGATATTAAGCTACATAAAAAATGAAAGTCACAGATAAAAAAGAGCTGCAAAAATTCTAAGATAATAATAATTAAAAAAAACAAACCCTGCGCTCCCAGTTGGCTATTTGCAATTAAACCACTTTAAAATAGGTCTCACTACAGAGAGATTCCTGTTGGGCCTTCTATAACCTTCCTCCCTAGGGATTAATCAGTGGACAGAATCACTGCTGAGATGGGTGGCATGTGTTCCACAATACCCACGTAGCCAAGCATACAGCGGGTAATTGGCTTCTGTCACATTACTACATTTTAGCTCCAAAACCCCATGTTGTCCTAATGGGAATAAATGAATGGCTTCTACTGAGAACAAAAACTGCTGCTCACTAAGAAAATTGCTCAAAATTGGACCAGCCTGAATCAACAAATATGGGGAGACACTGAGCTTTAGTTTCACTAATTTCTTTCTATGGTTTAATATAAGGCTGTCACCTATAGTACATTGAAAACATGGTACCTGCAGTTCTCACACAGGAAATTCTGGAATGGGTTGTATCTCATCCAGAGACCTGTCAATCTCCTGGCTTCTCACTGAAGACTCAGAGACTGAAAATACAGAGGGAAGGTAGGCAGTTAGTAGCAAAGGCAGCCAGCTGTAAGAATAGCCCTAGTACACTCACCAAGCCCTCTACCCTTACCCTTGCCAAAATATACCTGCTGACATGCTGCTTTGCTGATACTGCATTGATACATCACTTTGTGGAAATGAGCTCATTTCTTAACCTGCCACAGATCATATATTTGATAAAATAAAATGCAGCAGAAAAGTAGTTTTGGACCAGTCTGGTTCCTGCTGTGTGCAGTTCTGAAGGAGTGATTTTCAGATTATTATTGTTGCCTTAGCTATATTGGCTCGATCATCTAGTTTACATCACATGATGCAGGGAAACGATATATCCAGATACTGATCAAAGGTTGAGGACACACAAATGTCTTCCATGTTACTCTCCTGCTGTTGCTCAGGGACAGAGTAAAAAGATGTATCCTGTTTCTGTCTATGGCATCTGGCTTGCTTGGCAATCTGACTCAAATGCCTTGAATTTGAAAAACTTTGGCTCTTGAAACAAGTGAACATTGGATTTTAATGAGACTGAAACACACAAAATGAGGAAGTGCTAAACTGTATTCTTACTCCTTGGAGGAGCCCACGGGAGTAGCAACAGGAGCATGTGGATGAGTAAAAAATGACAGCAACCTAACATCAAGCAATCCAACACGAAATAAGTAGATTCCTATCAAACAAAACCTGTACAAGGTGCATCTCTCTCCTGGGTGCGATGTCAAAATGGCTGCTTTCTCCATCCAAAGACTGACTGACAGGAGAAGGCAAATCCTGTGTTTTGCCAGCTGTCTGGGCTACTGAGAAATAGAGGCTGCAGATACTTGGCCAAAGGATCGCTTTTATTTATGACATCAAAATTTCTAAACTTCATAATATCTATCACAAATCCAACTGGACTAGAATTGCTAAAATATCTCCTTATAACTATGTAAATGCAAATTATGTTGTAAAACATTTACCACCCAACAGTATAGTACAGCCTCTTTGTGTAAAATGAATAGATATGAAAATATCTATATTCATTCCATATGCATATGAAATGAATAGATATGTGAATAGATATATGACTTGATTACTTTCTTTTCTCTTCCCACGTGAACAGCCAGGGCTAGCCATTTAAGAGAGATCAAATATTATGTTCTTTTTCTGGCAAATGACACAATCTCTCCAAAACACTCCAAGGTTTTGACCAATTAGCTTAATTGCTTTGCCTTATTTTTTCCATCTGTTGAATGGGAATAGTGAAATACTTACTGTAAGTCTCTCATAAAAGTATTTTAAAAATTCAGCATTATATTCAATTCCTGAGTTATCTATGCAACCTCTTTGAAATCAAAGGCTAGTTTCTACTACCCTTTCCACTACTTTTTCTCATAAATATTGTAATTCTAGATAAGGATGCTCATTTTAATTTGCTAGTTATTTACCATTCACACAGATGAATGGTAAACATATAGATCATAGATATATATGATCCCTATATTTTGATCACCAATGATTAATTATCTCAGAAATTCAAAAGTAATCACAAACCTAAGATTAGAGAAAGCTAGTGATTCTAGTGGAGTACTCCAAAGTCTTTTAGGTGTCTTGCATTACTCATGTTTTGTATATGTAGTCCTTTTGGGGAAGTTTACAGAACTAAATGTGTTACATCACAAATCAGACAACACAATCAGTCATTGGCAATCCTGGAGATACCAGACTGAACTGAAGGGAGTTACTATCAGAATGAGCAGAATTTGGTTCAGAATTTCTAGAGGATTTGGAAACTGAAGAATGCTAAATGAGCACTTAATGTTACTCATGGTAATAAGAAAGCTTGACAGTCCCAGCTTGGCATATCACTTAAGCATGTGCTTAAAGGTAAGCATGTTCTTTGGGTGTATTGGTGATTATGGGTCCTGATCAGTTGCTCGGTGCTGTATATGCATGGAGGAAAAATATCCTTCCTGACCCCCCGTGGGCAATCATCTCAGCTCCTGAAGCATGAAATTAGAGTGGCCTTATCTTTGCTTGCATACTGTAACTACAAATGTTATTAGCGATCATAAATTTAACAAGCCCTATTTTAAAATCCATCCACAGCATTATTGCATGACTTTTGAAGATAGTCCTTTTCGAGAACTTACAACTTTTTTCCTTCCATCTTTTAATTTCATTTGGGTGAACTGGGGGAGGAAGGTCACCGTCAAACCTGCTGAAAGGCAAATATTAACAGTAGTGCTTAGCTCCATTTCAGCTACCTTAGAACAAACAGTCACTTCCTGATGTGTAGAAATAATAACATTAAAATAAATACCACTCTGTCCTTCCCTGGGGTCTATGCAAAGACTTCGAACCTTTACACCCTGGGCAAAGGAAACCTCAGCTCCCAAATTATAAAATGTTCTGGTCTAATTGAAGTTGCCACCTGGCCAACTTTATATCACTTGAACCCATAGCCACGGTTTGCTTGTCTATTTGTTTCTTCTTTTAACGGGAAAGCCCACTGCAGCTCGGCAGAAATGATTAATCACCAGTACAGAGAAATCACCAATACAGGCAAGATAATTGGCTGTATTTGGAAGACAGCAGGAAGAACAAAAGACCTATCAATGCCTAATATATATCAGCATAACCTTTTTGTTCAGAGAGGGATTCATTGCAAGTATTACTACTATCTGGAAGGAGAAAAAAGGTAAATGGCAGTGCTGCCTCCCACACATGGAATACCCATCTCTCATGCACAATGAACAACATGTGCTTTTCAGTCTAGATGACTTTGTACTTTAGCTTGAGGAAAAACAACAAAGACACAGTGAAAATAAACCCTCCATGACCTGGGGTGGGGCAGAGTATATTTCTCACTTGACCTTACTCGAAACCCTTCCCCCGGCAGATGAGTTCCCACTGCGACTTAAACCACGAACAGCAGATAAACAGATGTTAATAGTGTCTCTGCCGAAACACTGTGCCAGAACTCCTGCTGAAAATGCTACTGGGCTTTATCCTCCCTCCTGTAGGCAGCTGTGCTAAAGGAGGCATTCTGAAAGGATTACAATTTTGCTGCAGGCTGATGAAATAGAAAAAACAGAGTTATGCGGGAGAAAGCCTTTACTGAACATCTCTTCAAATAAGCTTACTTAACAGTCAGATGGGAAAAGACTGGTCTCTCTTTTCCTTCTTGTTTCCAAGCCTCTTCCAGGGTGAATACCCTGAGACTTACATTGCACTTGAACCTTCTGCATGGAGGCTGCTGTTCACCCTCCCGGTAAGCCTTTCCTTCCATTCTGTTCCTGATCTCCATGTCTTTGATAACACTGATTTAAGTAAAACCATTCTATCAGAAACCTACCGAAGCAGCTGACAGAGACCATATCGCACTTCACTCCAAGTATTTGCAACAGCAAAAATAATCCTTAGTGCAAAGTACCTGCAATCAACAGAAATAAAACTGAAAAAAAGAAGAAACGAAAAGGTTCCTCACATGATATCCTCACAGAAACCTCTTGGAGTAGATGCCACGTTGGCCAAGGAATGAAAAAGGGACTTACAGACCCAAACACAGGATGCTTAAACTAATGAGGCCTCTAACAGATACATTTTGTCTGCAGAATAGGCACAGAGGAACTTATATCAACACGTCACCATTACTCAGCCAAAATTTACATTTGTACCTTTGTTTTGAAAAACTGCTCCAGAGCATCAAGGGGAGTTCAACAGCATCTGTACTCAGGAGGTGGAACTATTTTTGTTTCAAGATTTGGGTTCTGGCACATGAGTTCTTAGGTCAAAGAAAAGCATCGCAAGTTGTCTTTTTTTAGCTGTATGCATCTGCATGTATCTGTGAATACAATGAGGACTTGAAAGTCGTTTTCTGGAAAGCTAGATGCAAACACTTTCTTATCCAGCTCAGAGTATAGTGAAGCAAAAGGACTTTATGGGTTTTCTGTGGTCCAAATGGTAGGCTTTGGTGTAAAATAAGAAGAAAAAAGTATTGGGAGAAAGCACAGATGAAAAAAAAGAAAAAGGGCAACCTGAAATATTTTCTAATTTCTATGGGGTTTCTAATTCCTGTGGATTGGAGAAGGTGAAGAGAGTTGAAGAAAATGAGGATGTGCATAAAAATAACATAAAAATTAACTGTTATAGCAGAGAAAGCAGATGAAGTAGAAAAGCAGATACAGAACCTCACTGCAGTACTGCTGGATCAACTTCCAGGACAAGCAACCTGGAGCAACCATGAATACATCTAGATTTTTTATAAGTTGGACTGGGAGTAGAATATGTTCTCCTTTTCAAAAAATAATAGTACATATTTTTTTTCCGTTTGAGAGAGAATGACTTTCTAATGTGGAGGAAATGCAGGTGCAACAATGGTTCCTAAATGTGTTAAAATGAGGTCTCCAGTTGGTAAATGGGTAACAGTTTCTCTTCTCTTATTTTTCGCCTTTGCTGGAGCTTCTGAACATTACTGAAAAATAAATGCATTTCAAGTGTATGGATGCACTTATGTGCGAACTGCTATTGCATCTCTTTTTTTTTTTCTTTTGCCCTTCCTTGTTCCTAATATTACCAAATGATTTTGAGCTGCAAGGCTTTTATATTAATGGAAGCTCCCATTCAGCTGAATTCAAAATCCTCTTTACTATGAATAATGAGTGTATTGGGTTTGTGTGGCAAGGTTTTGGTAGTGAAGGGGCTACAGGGGTGGCTTCTGTAAGAAGCTGCTAGAAGCTTTGCCTATGTCCGATAGAACCAATGCCAGCTGGCTCCAAGATGGACCCGCCCCTGGCCAAGGCCAAACCCACCAGCGACAGTGGTAGCACCTCTGGGATAACAGATTTAAGAAGGGGAAGAAAAAACCCGCACAACAGAAACTGCAGCCAGAGAGCAGAGTGAGAACATGTAAGACAAACAACCCTGCAGACCCCCAGGTCAGTGCAGAAGGAGGGGGAGGAGATGCTCCAGGCGCCGGAGCAGAGATTCCCCTGCAGCCCGTGGGGAAGACCATGGTGAGGCAGGCTGTCCCCCTGCAGCCCATGGAGGTCCACGGTGGAGCAGATATCCACCTGCAGCCCGGGGAGGACCCCACGCTGGAGCAGGTGGAAGCCCGAAGGAGGCTGTGACCCCGTGGGAAGCCTGCGCTGGAGCAGGCTCCTGGCAGGACCTGCAGATCTGTGAAGAGAGGAGCCCAGGCTGGAGCAGGTTTGCTGGCAGGACTTGTGACCCTGTGGGGGACCCATGCAGGAGCAGTGTGCTCCTGAAGGACTGCAGCCCGTGGGAAGGACTCACATTGGAGAAGTTTGTGGAGAACTGTCTCCCATGGGAGGGACCCCACGCTGGAGCAGGGGCAGAGTGCTGCCCCGGAAGAGGATGAAGTGGCAGAGACAACGTGTGATGAACTGACTGCAACCCCCATTCCTCGTCCCCCTGTGCCGCTGGGGGGGAGGAGCTAGAAAAGATCGGGAGTGAAGTTGAGCCCGGGAATAAGGTAGGGATGGGGGAAAGGTGGTTTAAGATTTGGTTTGATTTGTCATTATCCTACTCTGGTGTGATTGGTAATAAACTAAATTAATTTCTCCAAGTCGAGTCTGTTTTGCCCACGACGGTAATTGGCAGGTGATCTCCCTGTCCTTATCTCGACCCACGAGCCTTTTGTTACATTTTTTCTCCATCCGTCCAGCTTAGGAGGGGGAGTGATAGAGTGGCTTTGGTGGGTACCTGGTGTCCAGCCAGGGTCAACCCACCACACTGAGGGACAACACAAGCGACATTAAAACTACCTGGATGGTTTCTTTTATTCAGGCATCAGTTACATTAATATGTGTAAGAAATTACTTCACGGGTTTAAACACTTAAGAAAGAGGGCTGGGGTCAAGAAGAAAGAGAGATCTGCCAACTGGAAAGAAAAAATGGGAGGTTGCCCACTGCTTTGTGAGAAGCATGATGTCAAAAGAACAGACATCAGGTTGGCGAACCTAAAAACTGTACATCCTTTGTAGTGGTTTCTAAGCTTCACAAAACACCTCTCTGCAAGCTTTCACTCCATATTAAGAGCTTTTTTAATGCTTTAGTAGGTTTGCATCACACTCTGAGATGACCTGTATTGTTATGATATTATTATCATTACTATTTTTAATACTAATAATGCTATTTGTCATCCCAATTCAGCACAGAGGCCACAAGAGGAGAATTCTCCTCCTCAAAGCCAAGCCAAACAACTGCACCTAGAGACACGGAGAAAGTATCAAAAGCATGCTGTACCCTTGGCTGTTTTGCCCCACTGGAGTTCATTTAATTGGATATTAGGACTGACAATGTTAGCGCGCCGCCTGACAGGCGATGATAGGAGCCCGTCTGTGGCTGGCAAACTGGTCTCATTAGATCAGGAAGGCTGCTGGCCTGATCTCTGGCAGAAGTTCAAAGTGTGAATTAGATCTTGAGGCAACACTTCCATCCTTCCATGATAAAGTTGGGAAGTGAATATGCCTTTAATTTGGAGATGAGGTATCCAGGCTATGAAGCTGACATCTGGGTTTTGGTCAAATATTTATACGCGGTTTTACACAAGAATGGATAGACTATCACCTTCAAAAACTGAATAAGCTGAGAAGTCCTTTTTTTCCTTTTAAAGTTTAAGTCAACTGTATATCACTCAACAGTACAAAAATAAAACTCTGACAAAACAAAAATGGCAAAAAAAGAGCAGAGCAGAGAATTACACCCATAGTATGCGCATTTCCAACTCAACAAAAATACCATCTTATGAGCAAACACTTTCAAGTAGGATATGAAAAAGATAACTTGGAGCTTATGACACAATTAATCCTCATGCTACATCTACATGCAGGGAAAATGGAGAGGAGATGTTAGGGTAGATTGCAAACCAAATCAAAACCACAGGAACAAATCACATCCCTGTAACCTGAAAAAAAAATCACATTTATTTTAGGCTTAGGTGCATGAGATCAGAAGAGAATGTTGCACAGGGCTAGATTATAATTAGCATTTACACACCAGCACACTTTGGTGATGCTGCTGCCTCACAGGTGACCCAAAGGAGGCTGATGCAACTTCCAAGGGGTAAGGAATAGGAATATTCCCTCTTTTTTCTCCCATGGCTACAGAAAGGCCTCAGTAGGACAGGACTGCACTGGATGTAGCTTGTGCCCTGACCCCTAAATATCCAACAAAGAGGAGCTTCAACATGAGAGGAGGTATCACTCCATGAAGTGAAGGCAAAGTGGCCTTTCTCTCCCTTTGTCCTTTATAATTTGCAGAAGACATGATACCCTGAGGAAGACTGTCTACCTGACCCTAGAGCTCCCACCAATAACATACACTGGTCTGTTGCTGTTACATGGCGTTCTTCTGAGGTTGCCTTGACCAGTCTTCAAGCCTACTTTCCCAAAGAAGCTGCACCATTTGGCTTTCCAAGCGCTTGTCCTTCTCCCTCCTGCTGCAGACTAGCTGACCGCCTTTCAAAGCTGGGCCCAGGAAGACACAGCATGTGGGAGGGAAAGAGGAGGGGATCCATCTCTGAGCATTCCCATGACTACGCCTCCAGTTGCTTCTTTCCAAAGGCTTTCTTTTTGAGCAAGGAACACAACAAATTCCCCCGCATATGCTTGCAGGGCCACCTTGTTTCAGCTTCTATTTCATTTGTTTGTTTCTTCAAAAAAATCGACAATATTATGGGAATGAACATCCAGAGAACAGGAGAAAGTTAAACAGCATCCTGCTCTGAAACACTCTGGTTAAGGCAGAGAGCATCTATGCCACTGTATTTTAATCAGGCATTTGGAAGAGAAGTAGCTTTGACAAGATGGTAATTTAGTCCTTTTGACTCCGTCACATCAAAGCAAATCTATCTGGAAGTTCTCAGAGGAAACAACGTTCTGCTGAAAAATGCCAAATTCTTGACCCTGACCTATTTTGTTTGCAACAACAGGGGTGATACAAACTTCTGCCAGAGCAAAGCAGTGTTTCTAGGATCCCAGATAGATTCATCCCTGCTTCTGAGTCACTGGGAAGCCTGCCTGGCAATTTCTGTCATCAGCTGGAGAATAAGGGCATTCTCAGTTTGCCTTTTTTTTTTAATTGGCCTTTGACTGGCAAGAACTGTCTGAAAAAAAGACGACAACGAAAAAAAACCTCACTCCCCAAAGCAACCAAACAACCCCCTCACAAATATACGGTGAAAGCAAAACCTTCTTTTGTGTGGTGACCTTGATTCTTTCTCTCTCAGTAAAGAAAATATGACTACACTGTCAATACTGGATGTTACTGATCTGAGATCACTTGGGCTTTATCTACACTGGGGATTTACACACATTTTCCCACTGAGCAGGAAGCAGCAGAGGTAACAACTGTGGTTGCAGTGAGTAAGCTCTGGAGGCAAGACCTATATTTTACTTGTCTTTTCAAATGACTTATCCGCTTCTCAGCTGTTAGAATATTTTTCTCAGGAAAGTGAATGGAGGACAAATCACTGATATTGCTACCTCCACTAAATCCAGGCCAGTCTCTCACTTGGGATAAATTGGTGGAAACACACTGAAAGCAATGAATTAATGTTTATTCACAACCAACCTGAGGATCTGTATTTTCATACGTGAATAAAAACCCATAGAGAGAGTAGGATGTAGCAACAACTGACACTAGATTGATTTTCTCATTTTCTGAGTTTGGCAGTGTGTTACACATCCCAGGAGCAGATTTGCCACTGGCCTAATACTTCCCTACATATATAATATTTCAGAGGATGCTGCTGAAGTCTCTGCCTTTACTAATTTAAATATTTGCCCATTTCAGAAATCTCAGCTCAGTTTCTCTGGCTTCATTTCCTTACCACTCTATGTCACACGGTGGCTTACTGCAAGTGAAAAAAACCAACCCTGCAAACTGGCAGATGCAGAAAAGAGCTACGTTAAATTATTTTTCTTAAAATTGAGATAATCCAGCCACTCATATTTATTGGCTCAAAGTTTTACACCCCTTGCAATGGCATCTCTCCTCCCTAGAAACCAATAGCTGCCACTGTTTATCCGCAGAGTGCACCTACATGGATGTAGGTGCATGTCTTCTCTGATAATACTTGTGCTATTCTGATAATTTCTGAGCAGTCCTCGCTCCTAGACACCACACTGTTACAATGCACTGCAAAAGTACTAATGAAATTAGAGGACACATTCTGTGCCATCTGAAAGCTTCCTCACATGAGTTGCCCAAAGGGAAACCTTTTCTTTTCTACTTGCAAATGACATGAATGAGAAAAGAAACAAAGTTGGCCACAGCCACTTGGTGCCTGGTTAACAATGCACACACTGCTCCAGCGTGCTTGAAGTATAATAATTCAATTTAAAGGTATACATTAGAAGCACATGCTACAGCTGATTCTGTGCACTTTTAATTGGCTTAACTACCAGGTTTACAGCGAGGAGGTGGAACTCTTGCTGAGATGTTCACTCAGCACAGAATGACACACCACCACAGACTGTCAGTTATCCAGAATAAATCAGAGTTGTGTATTGCCCTTCTTTCTCAGTTTTGTTTTCTAATCCAAAACATTCCCCTTGCTCTTATATCCATCCCTCCAAGTACTAATGGAAGCAAACTTATACCAGGGGATTTCACAATGTGAACCAAAAGCTTATAAACAAATAAAAAAAGCAGAAAACGTTGCTCATTTCTGACATTTACTAATGCTTCTGTTCCAAAACTGCACTATTGCTGCACTTTTTAGGGAAAATTTTATCAAGTTTTAAACCTATCATAATTCAGTCACCAACAACAATATCACAGTTTTGCTTGTTATCTCATTAATCTGGTGTTACTCACCCTCCTTCTCATAAAGTGTGCAAGAGTGTTATTATAACCTCACTGTTTTTTTAATTGCTGTTAAAAATCATGGTGATCAGAGTGCTCTCATCATTTTTGGCAGCAGTTTCCAAGCTTTCCACCTGGTTTCACTTCAGGATTCATAATTTCCCTCTGGCTAGTAACCCCCACTGTTGCAGCTGCATTTCTACCAGGGTCACACGAGCAGTTGGGGTAAAGCCATATTACACAAGGAAGTAGCGTTGACTTACAAGTCAGATCTTCCAAGTGCTGACTTGACCAGATCATTAAATCCTCTTTTTTCCCCTCACATTTCTTGTCTATTCAGGAAATTCAAAATAGCAGAATAAGACGGGGGCTCCACATTCTAAGCGCCTTGCAAGATGCCTTTATTTTTTCTCATAGCAAGAGGCCTCCAGCTGAGGGATG